>NC_066583.1:205452901-205763259 GCF_024323335.1 Lathyrus oleraceus | reverse complement strand
AGTTTATTGCAGGTTAGTAGTTGAGTATGATATAATTGAGAGCACATTTATGATGGATAAATAGATATTATAATAAAAAATTTATGACAATTAAGTCTTATTCTCAATCATGGTTAAAAGGACATATCAATCGGAAGCAGTCACATTAAATTGTCTCTTATTGACTTTTATGTAAGGTGAGTCTGAGCTACTATATAAGGAGAAGAGCGCAAGAGATACAAATATTCACAAATTGACTCAACCTTGATGATCCTACACTTATTTAGTAACATCACTGTACTTTTATAAGTTATAATATTTTATCTTTTTACTATCATTTATGAAATTAAACAAAAAAAGATCATTTTTTAATCTATAACAATCAAAACATTAGTTAATTCTCTTTAGTAATTTTTGGGTATTTAGAATAAAAGTTATGACATTTTGTCTGCATATCTGCCTGCACCTACACCTCTAAGATTAAGATTAAGGAGGGTAGTCACCTTTTAATTTTAGTCTAATTTTTTTAAAAATATTTTTCTTATAATTTTTTAAGGTATTAACCTTTTAGCTTATATTATAATTAAATATTTAAAAGTTTTATATGACCGAGTCTTATTATATTTAATCATAATGCAGTATTATTTATGATTTGATATATATATATATATAATATTATATATATATATAATATATATATATATATAGATATATATATATAATATATAATATATTATATACATATATATATATATATATAATATATATATATATATTATATATATATATATATATATATATATATATATATAAAATAACATTTTCAAAATGACCATCAACATTTATTAAAAAAATTAAACATCTACATATCTATATCTATATCTCTATCTCTCTGTCTCTTTATCATTTTTGTAAGTCTTAGTGATAAGTCTTAGTATGTAGTACAAAGTGGCTATTAGAAAGTCCCAAGTTTGATTCTTACAAACATATTTTGCATATTAGTTATTTAATTAAATAAAATAATGATCCCACAATAAATTAAAAGATTTGTATATTAAGTTTTTTAAAATTATCTCTTTAATATCATATTTTTTGTCAAAAAAACTTTAAGTAAAAAATATTAAAAGTTAGTTTAAATAATTTTCATAAAATGTTTTTAAGTATTCATACATATTCAATTTCTTGCCATATTTTAGAAAAACTTTTCTCCCTTACATGACTCTTGTTTGAGGGGCTATATATTCGGGGTCTTGAGTTGGATTATAGTAAAACGGAACTCTTTGAAACTCACCATGTTTATCTAGAAGAATATGACAAGGATCAATAACTATTAGTCCAAATTGGTTATATTGACCCAACTTTATTGCAGGTTAGTATTTGAGTATGATATAATTGAGAATATATTTATGGTGGGTGAATGAATATTATATTCAGGAATTTAGAACAATCAAGTATGATTCTCAATCACCATTAAAAAGACATATTAATCCGAAACAGTCACGATTAAATTGTCTCTGATATACTTTTATGTAAGTTGAGTCAGAGTTATTATATAGGAAGAAGAGTGCAAGAGGAACAATTATTCACAAACTTGTTGAGCTTCATTGATCCTACACTTGTTTAGTAACAACAATGTACTTTTATGAGTATAATATTTTATCTTTTTAGTATCATTTATGTAATTAAACAAATTAAAATCAGTTTTTTAATCTATAACAATTGAAATCTTATTCATTTTTCTTTAGTGATTTTTGGGTATTTCGAATAAAAGTTATGATAATAAATTTTTGTATGCATATTTGTCTGCACCTCTAAGATTAAGTAGGATAGTCACCCTTTTAATTTTAGTCTAATTTTTTAAAAGTATTTTTCTTGTAAGTTTTTTAGGTATTTATCTTTTAGCTTACATTATAACTAAATATTTAAAAGTTTTTCATACGACTAGGTATTATCATATTTAATGAATACAATATTATCTATGATTTGATCTATTGTTTATATATATATATATATATATATATATATATATATATATATATATATTATATTTAATATTGAATTATATTTTATTATAATATATTAAAACGATGATAAATTTCAAAATGTTTTTATTAAGAACCCTATGTATTTATATCAATAAAATTCAATGCATCAAATAAGGAAGATAATTTATTCATGTGCTCTGAGATTACTTCTATGTGACACATGTATGGATTAGACTTGCTCCTTCTAATAAAATGACTCACTTTTACTTATTTTCTTATAAGGATCGGATCTCTTACAATCTTGAAAGAAATGATATGAATTCTCACAAACACCATTGGAGGATAATATTTGTAATCTCGTGTTAGTATTTATGAAAGTGGAGGAACAAATCACTTTTTCAAGAAGGCTTTCAGCGACCTAACAACCCAAATGAACCACCCATGCATCTAGTATAAGATATTGAGATGGGTAGCCGTTGTCATACCTCAATTTTGTCCGAACATTTTAATTTTTTCATTAACATTCAAGACAAAAGAAAAGCATGCTACATGAACACAAGGCATAATGATTTTACTTAAAGAGAAAACTAGGGTTTTCTTGTCATTATCTTAACATGTGCTTAACCAAGCATCAAAATCCCACTTTCCCCTCCTAAGGTTTCCTACCTTTTATCTTTTCAAAACTTTTTATCCCTCGAAGAAAACAAATAATATTAACTAACATTCAAATCACAAATTAAACTAAAAGGCTCCCGTTGAGTACAATGGACGTGAGGGATGCTAATACCTTTGCCTTGCGTAATCGACTCCCGAACCCGAATATGATTGCGAAGACCATTATTCTATTTTTAAAGGTTTTATCGATATTTTCCTATTTCTTGATTGGAATAAATAAAGTTCGATGGGGACTCTGTTCGAACTATTTTTTCGCGACCATCGCGAGGAATCATATTTTTCGAGATGCGACAACTCGCGACTCTGCTGGGGACTTATGCTCCAAGCAAGAGAGAATCAAACCTAACTTAATTCAATTTGCGTTGATTATTTTTTTTATTATGTTATTATTATTTCTTGGAAATTTCTATTTTGTAATTTGTTGATTGATTCTTATTTTTGCTATTGGGGTTATCTGATTATTGACACTTTGTGAGATAGGCTCTCTACCTGAGTTTGAGAAAAACCATAGGATTAAGATGGTGGTTATGTAGTAGAGACCACAAGGAGCCTTCCTAGTTGTGACGATACGAAGACCCCTCCTAGAGTAGATTCTCTTGGAGATGTTATTGTCTGACAAGCCTTCGTCATGGCGATAATGTTTTCAAGTTGGATCAGTGACTCTATGGACCTTTGTAACCCGTTCAATCTCTAGTGGTTGTGTAGTATTAACCTACGAGACTTCGAACTTGTTGGGTTAATATGAAAGCCTCAATCAGATGAGATCCCTTGGACGTATTACTACTTTACAATAATATTTCCAACCTCGATCTATGACTCTGAGAACCTTTTTAGAACCTTGGACTCAGTGGTGTGCAATAGAGTCCCACAAAGAGCCTTCCTTGTTAGGAAGATACAAAAACCTCACCCAGACGAGACTATTTTGAGATATTATTGTCAGATGAGCCTTCGTCATGACGAAAATATTCTCAAAAAGGACCCATGACTCTAGGAACCTACCAACTTTAGTTCCTACCTATGGGGTTCCAATGATCAGAGATACCTATTATCGTAACCAACATTGTGACTTACCTATACTTGTGATCCTGAGGTCATGCATAAAAACATTTCATATTCATGACATATCATTCACATTTTTTGTTTACAGGGAATCTAAGAATCATAAGTTGCAGGAATTCAGGAAGCATGGAATCAAACAAGAGAAACACTTATTCTTTCAAGTTCAAAGTGCCTGATTTGATTAGTCTACATTTCTTGGTTTCTCATATGCATCTGGTATACATAATCAACTTTAGGAAGAACTATGAAAATTTGCTTGACCTTTTGAATCATAAGGTAGACCATACAACACTGGTGACTTTGGCTCAGTTCTATGACCCACCCTTGAGGTGTTTTGCATTCCAAGATTTTTAGTTAGCACCAATGTTAGAAGAGTTTGAGTGTCTCGTTAGAATTCCCATGAAGAACAAGCCCTTGTTTATGGGGGTGGATGAATCTTTGAGACATGAAGTCATTGCTAAATCCCTTCACATGGATAAGAAATAGGTTACCTCCAATCTAGGAGTCAAAGGAAATACCAAAGGTTTCTCACTCAAGTTCCTCCTAGAAAGAGCTTATACCCTCCTGAATGCAAAAAGTTGGGAAGTTTGTTATGCTACAATTTCCTTGGCTATTTATGGAATCATCTTATTCCCAAATATGGATGGTTTCATAGACATGACTGCCATCTATGTCTTCCTCACAGAGAACCATGTACCTTCCCTCTTGGCAGATGTTTATTACTACCTAAGTTATAGACATGCAAAGAAGAAGTGAATGATTGATTTTTGTGATCCTCTTTTGTACCAATGGCTTTTGGAACATCTTCCAAAGACATGATCTTTTGTGGAGCAGAAAGATGATAGTTGGCCTCAAAGGTTGGGATCACTCTGATCTAGTGATCTTTCCTGGTATTCTAGAGAGTATGTTGGCATGGAGATCATATTCAACTGTGGGGACTTCCCTAACTTACCACTCATTGGGACTCAAGGTTGTATCAATTCCAATCTAATTTTATCAGTGAGACAACTTTGGTTCACTTGAAAGTATTGTTTCACCTGTCAACTCAATTCACACTCTCACCAAATCTCTCGGGTGTTAATGTGTTTTACACTCAAAATTCATAGTACGCAATATCATACCATGGGCTTGGATAAATTCTCTTTTGAATCAAGGTGCACGAAAGACACACTAATTGAGGTCTTTATGGTTATAACGGGGCTATGGTAAAGGTGGGATAATTTTGGAAAAGTAGGCTAAGGTTTATAGTCAATACGATCGTTATCTTCACTATGCTCATTCTGATGGATTAGTGTTGGAATTATTTCTTGCACTCGTCCTTTAGGATTAACTGTTATCGAGGATTAAAGTTTTGGATTTGTCTTTATTTTTAATATCTGTTGACTTCTCCTTCTTTCAAGTGCCATGATGATTATTTTTCTATTATTCATTTCAATTTGATTTTTCAAATTTTCATCCTTTCTTTTTCTTCTCTTAATTTTTTTCAATCATTAGGTGCCCTCATTTATACTAAAGTTG
Source organism: Lathyrus oleraceus (assembly GCF_024323335.1). Taxonomy (NCBI): domain Eukaryota; kingdom Viridiplantae; phylum Streptophyta; class Magnoliopsida; order Fabales; family Fabaceae; genus Lathyrus; species Lathyrus oleraceus. The sequence goes on along the minus strand of NC_066583.1, from coordinate 205,758,043 downwards.
CACAACTACCCCAAACTTAAAGGTTGCTATTCCAACAACAACCCCAAACTTAGAATGAACATGGATCTGATAACTCACATAAATACTCCGAACATGGTGGGGAAGTGTTTGGGCCATGGGTTAATATGATGTGGTTTTTAAACAAACAAATGGGTAAAGTCTCAAATGGGGTTAACAATGAATAATAATAAAAAGGATGGCTATAAAGGCTTAGGGATAAAAAAATGTGCCTCAATGTGTGTAATCATGCAACCAAAAAAAAAACGTATACAAGTTCTGAATAATAAAGACATACCTGAATGCTCTCTTATGAAGTACCTTGTGTTTGGCTTTTTCTGCTCTCACCATGTTGTGTAGAGCTGACAACCTCCACAATACCTCTTGCTCGATGTGGCTTCTCAATCAGTTGTGGTAAACCTGCTCAAATTTCACTCCAACTGAATTAAACCAATCATATCATTTAGAAGTATATAAAAAAGTATTTTGGTGAGTTAACATGCATAAAGGACACACGTGACTTCAGTTTGGGTACTTTTCACACAACCACTAAAGCTACAATTATCATATTATTAGATGAAAGTAAACAACCAGAAAATAAACCATGTAAAGCAAACAAAACTCAGAAATTAATATAAAATTGAAACTATAAAATAAAAATTACGATTACTTTCCTTGGGTTGCCTCCCAAGCAGCGCTCATTTATCGTCATTAGCTTGACGCCTCATTCCTCCTATTATGGGGGGGTACTTCAGCTTCCACGCCTTGTTGCATTTCTTTTCCAAAACTAAGAATCTTTTTAAGAGACATGGGCTCCTTTGTGTCACAAGTCCTTTCCAACTTCCATATCCTTACCTCGTTGTCGCTTTCTCTTCTTTCTCATGGCTTTTGTAATGGAAATAGGAGTTTTTCCACTCGGGGTTGCTAATGGAGGTGATACCAGTTGAGATGGCTTTCTTAAGACTTTTTCTGATGTTGGCATGTTACTTTGGGCTTTCACATCTGTCCTGATCATGTCTACTTGATAGTGATTTTCTTTTTCTACCTCTAGCTTCCTATTTTCAAGAACATTCAAGGTTATTTCATCATCATAAAATTTTAAAGTTAGTGTACCGTGGTCTATTTCGAAATTGCATCGACTTGTCCGCATGAATGGTCGACCAAGAATAATAAGTGTCTCTTTATCCTCAGGTATGTCTATGATCACAAATTCAACATGAAAACTAAATTCCTCTATTGTCACCAGTATGTCTTCCTCTATCCCATATGCATTCTTCATGGAGTGATCTACAAATTTTAGAGTTGTCCTTGTATCACTGATATTTCCAAAGCCTTTGATATATTGACAATGGCATCAAACTCACACTGGATCCTGAATCAATTAGTACCTTCTTGAAAGTTCTGTGTTTTATAGTGCATGGTGTAGCACCTCAAATTTGCACCTATCATTATACATACATTTTCATATTAGGTCATAGCATGTCATGATCCATTGCATAGCATTTGCATTGTTCCTCAGTTGCCTCAAGTGCAAACAGTCAAGAATTAGGTCAAACCAATCTTCTGATCAGTCAACCAAGCAAGCAAAAGAATTGCTCATTGAATCAAGGCCCTAAGGTTTGTGCAACAAGTTCACATGGCTTGGAGGTCTATTTGAAGTATTTTGGTCAAGGGTTGAAGGCTCAGAGGTCATCAGTTCATGCACAGACAGTCAAAAACCCTAGAAAAGTCAACTGTCAGTCAAAGCAGTGGATGGTGGTCATTCTTGTGGAATTTGGGCACCATGGTTAATAATCAAGAGTTCATACAACTTGGGACATCATTTGAAGTCAAGTTCTCAAGGAATCAGGGTTGGAATTCATCAGTCAATGCATAATCAGACAAAAACCCTAATAGTCAACTGTTGGTCAATTGTCCATTTAATCAGAGATTTGATGATTGGAATTGGTTTGTGGGAGTTCATTCATGTCCAAATAGTCATCATACATCATGCCAAACACCATCATGGAAGAATTTGAAGCCAGATCAGAAATTTCCCAAAACGGAAACTGGGCCTGTAACTGAAACTTACCAAAAATGGAAAGTTTTGGTCCTCAAACTTACATCATGATACAAGCCTCAAATGAATTTTTGCCCAACATGAAAGTTGAAGATCTTGTTCCCCCATTTCCAAAAAGTCATAGAACTCTCAATTCCCATGTGTGGTTGGCAAGTTATGATCGAATCGATTTCAGAAAATCTTGAACTTCAAAGGGCCATATCTCCCAAACCGTTTGGCCAAATTTGGTGGGGTTTTTTCCTACAAACCACATTTTTCATCCTCTTTCCAAAAATATAAATTTCATGACCTAAAACCTTACCAATCAAAATGGCATTTTTGGACCTTTTTCATTTAAATTCAAAGTTTGACCAAGAGTTGACTTTTTGACTCAAGCATTTTTTCAACATTTGGCCAATGGGAACAGCTCATAAATATCATTTTAAGTGTGTTTGCAAAGCCAAATTATGTAGAACATGTGAATCTATACTTGGTTACTTGAATTGTAAGAAAGGTACAAATGCACCTTGCTTGTCCTTGCTTTCCACAACCATGCCTTGGTACCTTCAAACAGAAATTAGCAAGCCATTTTTCTGTCATGATGAAACCTCATTATGCAGCCAAACAACCAACAAGTACACATAGCCATGCTTGCTCACTTGAATTTTGGCAAAAGGACATGTCCAATTCATGAACCATACCTCTTGCAACCATACTTGTACCACCACATTACAGATTGTTGCCCATGTTTTTCTGTCAAAATCAGACAGTAACAGCATGGCTTTCCCTCTTTTTTTCCTGTCATGAGTAACATGTTACAGCAAAAAGCCAAAGAGACTTCATTCATTTTGACTTAGCATTAAGACAACAGCCAACAGCAGGTTTTGGCAAGAGGATTTTCTGTCAACAAAAGGACAGCAACAGCAGCACTCAACAGCCTATGGTATGGGTACTTCCTGTCATGAAACGGGTAACAGCAAGAGGGCTTGATCAAGAAGGATTCTGCAGAGATCCATTCAGGGGAACCAACAAACTTCATCGATTCTAACCAAAACCCTTGGCCATTTTCTTCAAAAAAAACCTGTCATGAAACCAGCAGCAGGGCATGGCATAAAATCTGCAACCAACCAACACCTAACACTGCAGCAGCAATTGGCATCACACAAAAAACTACTTTTGGCCAAGGCAAAATCAGAAAAAAGAGGATTCTCATTCTAAAGAAACTCACTGTGCTTGGCAGGACCCTTTCATCTCATGGAAACATAACATAGCAACCACAAACACTTGGTTACTTTCATCTCCATTTCTCATCATTCCCAAACCTTGCTAACATGACACAAACCCTGCTCTTGCCTTGCTTGGTATCTTTCTGCCCAAACCTTGCCAATTTCTAACAGCAGAAGTTTTGTCATGACCAAACACACCTTCTATCCAACTGTAGCAACAGCAATGGAACCAAACCTGAGACTTGCTAGTAACCAACATAATACAACCTAGCCACACCATAACGAAAGCCTTGGCCCTTACTCACTCAAAAAACCTCACCTGGCCATTTTGCCTTGCATCTTCAAAAACCAACCTTGCCTTGCTAGCTTGGCATAAAACATAAAACCAACTAACAGTCAAAAACCAAAACCTCATTCACAAAAAGAACCTTCATTTGTTTCCAACCTTGCCCTGCTAAACTTCTTCTATCCAAAACCAATGAATTAAGTTGGTTGGTCAAAGCCTGCAGCAAGCAAAAGAAAGCCCTTGGCCACTCTTGAAAAACCTGCAGCAGCCTCTAACCATCCCTCAAGCTTCACTTTGGATGCATGAACCAAAATCATTCCCAAACCTCCAATGAACAATAACCTGGCCATTTTGATTTGCATTTAAAAAATTCTGCCAAAGTCCATAGTTCCAACAGACTGCATGAAACACTCATTCAAAACCAAACCTAACCTGGCCTTGTTGGTGACTTGATAAAAGCTCACTTTCTGTCAAAACATAATAGAAAAAAAAACCAAAGGGGCTTCATTCATTTTGATTGAGCATTTTCCTCCTCAAATTGAAGCAACAGCAAACAGCATGGAGAGGTTTGGTCTGCTGTCAAAACCAACATGAGGCCATGCCTTGCTTTCCTCAAAAACAGCAGGCATCACCAAACTTGCAGCATCACCATCAAATCCTGCAGCATCACCAAACTAACACAACCAACAAAAACAGACCAAAAATTCACTGAATAGACCCGGCTGTTGCTTTTTGGAGCTGTCAAAAAAAATACACCTTGCAAGCAGAACTGGGTTGGTTTTTTTCATGACTAGAGAAAACCAACTGAACAAAAACCTCTCCCTCTCTCAATCCATTCTTTGATCATTTTCCTAACACAAGACCACAGACCTTTGGCATTTTCCTCAAAAAACCTATCACAACTTGCCTTGCCTTCACAATCTGCTCACCATTTTGAAACTAACTGCCACAAAACCAACACACTCACTCATTTTTAACCTTGCCCTCATTTTGCCATTTTCTGTCAGCAAGCATAACAAACCACTGCATACAACCCTCACTCAAAAGATCCACTTCACCTTGGCCATTTGGAAAAGTGCTGTCAAGCATCCAACAGCAGACTTGAGCATTCTTTTCTGTCATAACAAACCAACAAAACCAACATAACACTGCAGCAGTTGGGACTTAAGGTCGAATGGAGCAAGTTTGAGCTCAACTTCCTTCATCATCCATCACTTGGAGCTTGGACCTTTGGCTGTTTGAGCTGAATCATCCAAAACATTGTTGCATCTCAGCTTTTCTGCAGAAGTCAAGTAATTTTCGACCCCTTTGTTTTGTTAAATTGTTGCATGTTTTGGAAAGATCTTTGGATGCTGGATTCACTGGTAGCTTTAGTTTTGAGATTGTTTGATTCTATCAAAAGATATGCTGATTTGAAACTTAGTGCTCATGTTGTTTTTTGCTCGAATCCTGTTTGTTCATGTACTTTGATGAAAATGAATAGTGGATTAGGCATGTATGAGGCTTAAGGATCACATTGCAATGTTCATTTATTGTTTCTGTGCATTTTGTTTTTAAGCACATGAATGCATTTTGCTGCTGTTTGAAACCTCCTGACCATTGCCCTGAAATTCATATGTTGATGTTTGTTATGTTTGGTCATAGGTGCTGGTTTATTAATTGATTGTGTGTTAATGAACTTACTGTGCTGTCCCCTGCTGTTCATATGCTGTTGTTGGATTTCATCGAAATTAATTACTTGCTGCTATTTTGAACCTCATGAATACGCTTATAAAATCCATGAGAAATGGTGTGCTGTTGTTTGGTTGCCATTTGCACATTGATGCCATACTGTTACCAAACTGTTTGAAATGTTGCTTGATGATTTTACATGACATGAAAACCCTGCTGCAGCTTAGGAAATCTTGCCTAGAAATCTTCATGCTCATGTTATTTGGTTGTTATGTCATGAAAAAACATTGTTTTACCATGCTGTTATGCTATCAGCCATGATGCAAATTGATGATGAATACATTGATGCCACATGAAAACCTTGCTGCAGTATTTGAAAATCTTTGAACATTTGTCCTGAGATCCATGTGAAACATTGTTGTATGCTGTTGTGATTGCTTGCTCGATTTTGTTTTATGATGAGATAACATGAAATTGATGTTGCAAGTGCCCTGCTGCTGTTATGATGAGCTGCCCATAACTTCCCATGATTTGGTTGATTGTTGTTGGTTTGTTGTCCATGAGGTGTTGGTATGAGGGACATGCTATTTGCCATGGCTATATGATCTATTCTATTTGAAAGTTGTTGGATTGAATGTTGAATATTGAGGTTGAATGTATGCCCTGCTGTTGCGTATGAATCATAAATGCTGTTAGAGTTTTTGTGTTGCTGTTGTTGCCAATGCTATGATTTAGTTTGTGGTTGTCCATTTGATGTTACTTTGTTTGACTACATGAGAAGCAATGCCTTGGCCATACTGTTAGAAACCCTAGGGTTTTTCCAAAACCAGAAAATTTGAATTTTTGGCTATGCACTGTTCCATTGGCTGAGAGCCAATAGGAACATTTCGTTTTGCCTTGCCAAAACGCTGCAGTTTGGATTAGTGAGCGCCCTATTTACAATTATGCCATGCTGACTTCCTTGTTTGACCACTAGTTCATGTCATTTGTTCATGCTTGTTCCATTATTTCACCAAACTTCAACAATTTATTTTAATTCATTTCAACTCCAAAAATTGTGAAATTTTCCCTCATACTCATGAATGTGTCTAGAATTTTATTATGAATTTTAATTATTTTTCCATTGGCTGGATTTTTAATGATGATTATTTTCTTGACATGTATGCCAAAATGATACATTGTGCCATTCCTTTTGTGAAATTGTCATATTGCATCCAATGAGCTTGAAATTTTTTGTGGTAAAACTAGACACATTGACCTTCATTTCCATATAAAGTTTGTGCATTTATCATTTGTGGATTGAGAGTTATGATTTTTTGAAGTCATGTGTTGCATTTGGTGTCATACCATGATCATGTATTTTCACAAATTTTGTTCACACACTTCCCCACATCCAAATGACTCCAAATTTTGCATGAATGATCCCTTGTATGTCTAATTGATGTATGATTTTTCTTGGAATTAATCATGCTGTTTTCCATTTGATTGTGAATTTTCTTCCATATGTGGTCATTTGTTGACTTTTTGTGCTATGCCTTGCCAAATCTTTTGTGAAATTCTCAAATCTTATTGTATGACCATGAAATTTCATATGTGATAACTAGACATCTCAAGCTTTGCATTGGTGTTAATCTCATTCATTTCTCTTCTGTTTTCAAATTGATATGATTTTTTGAAGTTGACCCATGCTTGTTGACTTTCACCATGCTTACTTGAATTTGATTTGACTTCCTGATTTTCATTGACTGCCTTCCACTTGTCCAAATGGGATGAAATTTTACATGCTTACCATGCTAGGTGTTAGGTTTGATCATGATTTATTTGTTGATTTTTGGAAAATGTTTAGATTGCTTTTGATGCAAGTCTTGCTGTTGACTTCTATGAGCTTCTGTTTGCCATGTTTTGACCTAAATGGTTCATGAAATGATGATGATGATTGATATGAGTGTGAATCCAATTGGTTGTGTTTTCTAATTGTTTGAACATGATTTTGGATACTTGACCCTTGCTGTTTGGACTTTCTCATCCACTTTTGACCCTAGGCTTGCCCTAGTGGTCCTGTTACTCACCTTTGAGTTTGTGATTTCAGGTTGACCATCAAATGGCCATTGAGACCAATTCTTTTGACTGAGCTTGCTTGAATATTGTGTCTAACCTCTTTGTTTTGTAGGTGGCTTGGCTCACATGCCTTAAGCCTTGTGCCTTGCACATCCATGTGCCTCTAATGGACTGTTGGTTTCTGTTTCTATTTGTTTTGTTTGAAGTTGCATACTAACATCTGCTTGACTGTTTCAGGTGCTTTAGTTGCTTAGTTCCTTGTGAACTTTTTGCTTTGCTTTGCTTGTATAAGCAATTTGCATTGAGGTATGTCTCTTTTACTTCATGTAGTCTGGAAGACCTGGCCTGTTACTTGGCCAGGCAACTGTCTGAAGTCCTCCTTAAGAGGCAATGTTTGTGATTGTTTACTTTTGTCCTTGCATAGAGTCAAAGTCCTCCTAAGTGAAGAGGCAATTGGTGGAAGGTAGGGATATGCAATCTATCCCCCACTATTCAGTGTGTCATCTGCCTTGCTCACACCACTGTGTTGATGCATTGCCGATACAAACCCAAGATCTTGTACAACTGTACAGTTGAGTCAGTTCTAAATGTGTAGAAGGGTTCCCACTTTCTGAACCCACACATTCTTGTCTTGAGCTCTCCCAGGCTAGGGATAAGAGCTGTGAGGTCTCATCCTCACTTCATCCTTTCATCTGCTTCACCTTAGCCCCTCAATGGCAAGGTTAAGAGCGACATTCACCCAGTTCCAGAGGTTTGTTTGTTGAGGTTGATATGACCCCTTGACTAAAACCTAACCCTTGTTTGAGCCACTTGTTTGTGTATAGCGTGTGCTATCTGTGCTTGTAGGATTGTTTGACTTGCTTCCTGTGCAAGATAGGATAGTTTGACTTGCTTCCTGTGCAAGTTAGGATAGTTTGACTTGCTTCCTGTGCAAGTAGGTTTTACTTGGCTTGCTCCCTGTGCAAGTTAAGTGTGTGTGTGGCTTGCTTCCTGTGTGAGCCATACTTAGGATAGGTTGGCCCTTGTGCCATTTAGCTAGAAACCTTAACTTAGGGATGATTTGCATGATAACATCTAGGCTCGAGTCGTAGTCTCCCTAGTTGTGTCTCCCTCTGTTATCTGGTTAGGCTAATCCTTTATCCCTGCGTAGGGGAACTACATCGCCCTGATCTTCACACCAGATGAAGTATGTAGGCAGGAGATTGAGCTGATCTCTCCGGGCGCCTTTTCTTTCTTTTGTGTGTGTTGCCTGACCTTTGCTAGGCTCGAGTCTGTGACTCCTTAGCATTTGCTGTCTGTCTGTTTGTGTGTGCTTGACAGTTATAGGCTGAGTCCCCGACTCCCTATTAACCTGTTGTGTCGTTGTGTGCTTGGAAGCTGATGTAAGTCCATCGAGTGGCATTTGGGTTCCAGTGTGCGTGTGTTTAGGTTCGGATGTCAATGTAAGTCCAGTGATTGGCATTTGGGCTCCACGTTTGCCTCTTTGTGTGTGTTTGGTTCGGATGCTGACATAAGTCCAGTGATTGGCAGTCGGGCTCCGCGTTTGCCTGTGTTTTGTTGGTTTGTGTGCGTGTCAGCCGAGCTACGAATGCTCTGATTCTTCTCTCGTCCGAGAAGATACGTATGCATAGGATGCGATATCCTAGCGAGCATGTGTCGTTTCCCCAGTCCGAACTACTTGGACTCTGATGTCTATGCCTGATAGACTAAGTAGGCCCAGGATGCGACATCCTGCCGAGTTCAGTTTCAGTCAGTCTCTTTCCTTTCTTTCAGCCAGTGTGTGTGAATGTTTGAGCAGTGTTTAGCAACCAATTTCCTTTCTAGTGTGCGTGGATCCCGTAGAGTACTACGGATGCGTAGGGGTGCTAATACCTTCCCTTCGCATAACCGACTCCCGAACCCATTCTCTTTGGTCGCGAGACCATGTTCTTTCCTAGGTTTACTTCGAGCGTTTCCTTTCCCTCTTTTGGGATAAATAACGCACGGTGGCGGCTCTGTTGTTCTTTCTTTTCCCGCCGGTTTTTCGCGCGATGCGACAGCTGGCGACTCTGCTGGGGATAATAGAGAAGTTGACCTATGCTGGTCCATCTTCCCTGAGCGAGTCTCTCCTAGCGCTCTCTAGGTTAGGGCTTGGTTGCTTTGTGCTGTGTTTATTTATTGCATTCATTATTTACTGTTTGCATTCATTGTTTATTGTTTGCATTTATGTTTGCATTAATGTTTGCATTTATTCATCTGTTCACCTGGCTGGTTGTTTGTTTCTCTCTGTGTGGGGGGAAGAGTCAGTTGAGGTAAAAGGTCCAATACCCAGACCATGAGTGCAATCTAGGACACCTAGGAATAGAGTGATTCATGGGAAGCGGGTGGTATGGCGCCACTTAGCGGAACATTGATATCACGAGCAGTTCAGACCCTGGTGGGATGCTGTCGTTACATACTTCGGGTGTGTATATGACAGTATTCTGCGAAAGGTTATTTATGATGCGTTTCTCTCAAGCTTTACACTTGCCTAGACTACACCCGTGAGTGGGGAGGGAATGATCATTATTACAGGTACCGTTGGTGACTCGGTTCTGTTGGTGACTTGGTTCTGATGGTGACTTTGTGTTCAGACAGTGTTCAGTTGACCTTAAGTTGGATTTATGTTCTGATTTTGACTGAAGCTTCGACCCAGTGATCAGAGATTGCACAACCAGCCAGCCGTGTCTGCATCATGTGCATCATAGCATATTTATTTTTCAAAAGAAACGCATTGAAAAAAAAAGAGAAAATGAAAAAAAAAATCAAAAAAAATCAAAAGAAAAAAAAAAAATCAAAAAAACTAATCCCTGCATGCATATCATTTCTCAGGTACATTCCCGAGCTTGTCTACTGATAGAGATGGCAACGGTTCCCGAGCCGAAGCGGAAGACCTGTTCCTACAGTTTCCACCGTGAGCCGTTGACTCCACTAGTTGAGTTGGGTAGTCTCGTGACAGACGATCGACTGAAGAGTTTTGTTGGGCGGTATGGAGATATCTTGACAGTATTGAAGACAGTAGTAGATCCAGTGCCTCTGCAGACACTACTTCAGTTTTATGACCCAGAGCTTCATTGTTTCACTTTCCAGGATTATCAGTTGGCGCCTACTCTCGAGGAGTACTCTATTCTGTTGAGTGTTCCTATCCAGCATCAGGTTCCTTTCTTGGATGTGCCCAAGGAGGTTGATTTCAGAGTTGTTGCCAGAGCTCTCCATTTGGGTATCAAGGAAGTCAGTGATAGTTGGAAGTCCAGTGGGGATGTCGTAGGATTGCCTTTGAAGTTTCTGTTGAGGGTAGCTAGATGTGAAGCCGAGAAGGGGAATTGGGAAGTTTTTCATGCACAGCTTGCCACCATGATCTATGGGATTGTCCTATTTCCCAGTATGCCGAATTTTGTTGACCATGCAGCTATCAGTATCTTCATTGGAGGGAATCCAGTCCCTACCCTGTTAGCAGACACTTACTATGCTATTCACAGTAGGCATGGTAAGGGTGGAGCCATCAGGTGCTGTCTACCTCTTCTGTTCAAATGGTTCATGTCTCTTCTGCCAGCTAGTGGACCATTTGTAGATACCCAGAGCACTCTAAAGTGGACTCAGAGGGTCATGTCGCTTACTTCCTACGACATCAGGTGGCAGTCGTACCGGATGGATGTGAAAGATGTCATCATAAGCTGCGGAGGATTCCGTAATGTGCCACTCATAGGGACTAGGGGTTGCATCAATTACAACCCGGTTCTTTCTCTTCGCCAGTTGGGGTTTGTGATGAAAGGAAGACCACTCGAAGCAGAGATAGCTGAGAGTTTTTGTTTTGAGAAGAAGGATGACCCTGTTAGGTTGGAGCAGATTGGAAGAGCTTGGAAGTCCATTGGTGTCAGAGATGGATCCGTCTTAGGGAAGAAGTTTGCCGTTGCTATGCCCGATTACACTGATTGGGTCAAGAAGAGAGTAGAGACTTTGTTGTTACCCTACGATAGGATGGAACCGTTGCAGGAGCAACCACCTTTGATCCTTGCTGATAGTGTGCCTGCTGAGCACTATAAGCAAGCTTTGATGGAGAGTCGTCGGTTGAGGGAGAAGGAGCAAGACACTCAGATGGAGTTGTACAAAGCTCATGCTGATAAGCTGCACTTGGCCCATCAACTCAGGGAGGTGCAAGGAGAGGATGCTAGCAGAGCAAGAAGTAAGAAGAGATCCTACGAGGAGATAGAGTCTATGTTAGATGCAGAACATCGGGAGCGCTTGAGGCTGCAGAGAGCAGAAGCCGGTTATCAGAAGAAGATCAGAGACTTGGAGAAGCAACTCAGAGATAAAGACATCCAGTTGAGGAAGGAAGTAGACTTGAGACAGGCATCAGAGGACCACCTTGGAGGAGAAGTCTTGGAGCTGAGAAGACAGTTGAAAGAGAAGATCACTCCTTTACCAGATTGCTCAGAATGTTCGCTGTTGATCGACCAGTGCCATTACCTGAAGACCCTCATTCCGGAAGACCGTCTGTCTTAGTTTGTATCTCTGATTGTATTTTGTTGGGAATCACCTCCAGGCTTGTTGGATGGGATTCATTTGCGTGTAGGCCATCTCTTGGATCTTTTTGTTGAGAATCACCTCCAGGCTTGTTGGATGGGATTCTTTTTCTTTGTACGTTGTTTATTCAGATATTCTGTTGACATTGGTTGTATGCCTTTTACCCTTATGTATGTATAAGGATGTCAGCATTTCCTTGTATCTGTTTTGCTCTCTTGTTGCTGCAAGTCGCCATCTTTTCAGGATGGGTCAGGCTCTTTGAATGCCTGAGAAATGAGCATATCATGTGCATCATACGCATCATTTGCATCATACTCATATCATTTTGCATAACAGGTGTTCTTGATCGTGACTTCTCACTCTTGGTTCCTGTTCAGGCAGGATAGCTGATCAACGTCCGCACCGCTACTTAACAAGACTGAATCGACAGAGAAGTATGGATCAATTTCAAGCTGAGTTGGCTGAGATGAAGGCTAGCATGGCCCAGTTTATGAATATGATGCAAGGGGTTGCGCAAGGTCAAGAAGAGCTTCGAGCTATGGTTCAGAGACAAGAGGCTGCAAATCCACCGATCAATCATGCTCCGCCAGAGGGAGGCCCGGTCAATGATAACAATGTTGCTGCTGCTGTACCCAACAACAACTATGCTGTAGGTGATGAGTTGGGGGGTATTCGAATCAACGGTCAACCTATTGTTCCAGATGCCGCTAATGCCAGAGTAGTCCGTGCTCCGGCCCGTAATCCTGTTCCGGTCGTTGACAGACAAGAGGATATGTTCTCTCTGCTCAGTGAAGACGAAGACGTTTTGGGAAGGGTTAATGAGAGAGACCGCAAAGTTGAAGCTCTTGCTGAGAAGATCCGTGCTATGGAAAGTCAGAATTCTCTCGGTTTTGATGTTACCAATATGGGGTTGGTTGAAGGTTTGAGAATCCCTCACAAGTTCAAAGCACCGTCCTTCGACAAATACAACGGTACTTCTTGCCCTCGCACCCATGTGCAGGCTTATTATCGAAAGATCTCTGCATATACCGATGATGAAAAGATGTGGATGTATTTTTTCAAGATAGTCTATCTGGGGCTTCTTTGGACTGGTACATGGAATTGAAGAGAGATTCGATCCGATGCTGGAGAGATCTGGGTGAGGCCTTCTTGAGGCAGTACAAACACAACATGGACATGGCGCCTAGCCGGACCCAGCTGCAGAGTCTATGTCAAAATCCAATGAAAGCTTCAAGGAGTATGCTCAGAGGTGGCGTGAACTGGCTGCTAGAGTTCAACCCCCTATGCTGGAGAGGGAGTTGACAGATATGTTTATCGGTACTCTTCAAGGTGTGTTCATGGACCGGATGGGGAGCTGTCCATTCGGTAGTTTTTCTGATGTTGTCATTTGTGGAGAGAGGACTGAGAGTCTAATCAAAGCTGGTAGGATCCATGATGCTGGTTCCTCGTCTTCATTAAAGAAACCCTTCTCTGGGGCACCTCGCCGTAGAGAAGGAGAGACCAATGCTGTACAGCACAGAGGGGGTGTGTACAGAACAAATGCTAACAGAGATCAATATCGTCCAGTGGCTGCAGTGACTATTCCGGCACCTCAACCTCGTCAACAACAACAACCAAGAGTTCAACCACCGCAACAACAACAACAACAGCAACGTCCTTATCAGCCCAGACAGAAATTGCAGGCTGATAGAAGATTTGATCCTCTGCCCATGTCTTACACAGAGTTATTACCCGAACTACTCAAGTTGGGGATGATTGAGTTGCGTACAATGGCTCCGCCTACAGTGCTGCCTCCTGGCTATGATGCTAATGTTAGATGTGACTTTCATTCTGGGGCACCAGGCCACCATACTGAGAAGTGTCGAGCTCTCCAGCACAAGGTTCAAGATTTGATCGATGCCAAGGCAATCAACTTCGCTCCAGTGCCTAATGTCGTGAACAACCCTATGCCTCAGCATGGTGGGCATAGAGTGAACAATATTGAAGGGAAAGAAGCTGAAGATCTGGTTGTTAATGTTGATGATGTTCAGACTTCTCTGCTAGTTGTGAAAGGCCGTCTGCTAAGAGGGGGTGTCTACCCGGGCTGTGATGAGAATTGTTTGGGCTGTGCAGAATCTGAGAATGGTTGCGATCAGTTAAGGGCCGGTATCCAGGGTATGATGGATGAGGGTTGTTTGCAATTCAGTAGGGCTGTAAAAGATCATGGAACAGCGTCAACTATCACCATCTACTTTAAACCGTCTGAAGAACGTGGACAAAGGATCGTCAGTGCACCCGCAACGAACGGTACCCCAGTTACCATTCCTGTGCCTGTAACCATCAATGTTCCAACTACTACCGCGGCGTCTGAAAGAAGGGCTGTTGAAAATAGTAGAGCCGTGCCGTGGAAGTATGATAATGCTCACCGCAATTACAGAAGGGCTGAAAATCCGACGAGACCAGTGAATCAAACTCCAGTGACAATTGGTTTACCGAATAGAGTTCCTGCAACTGTTGGTCCGGCCGTGGATAATGTAGGGGGTCCAGGAGGTTTTACCAGAAGCGGTCGTCTGTTCGCACCGCAGCCTTTGAGGGACAATAATGCTGAAGCTCTCGCCAAAGCAAAGGGGAAGCAAGCTGTGGTTGAGGAAGAACCTGTCCAGAAGGAAGCGCCCGAGGGGTCATTCGAGAAAGATGTGGAGGAGTTTATGAAGATAATCAAGAAAAGTGACTACAAGATTGTAGACCAGTTGAATCAAACTCCGTCCAAGATTTCTATACTTTCACTGTTGATGTGCTCTGAGGCACACCGTAATGCCTTGCTGAAGATGTTGAATCTGGCTTACGTACCTCAAGAGATTTCTGTCAATCAACTGGAGGGTGTGATGGCCAATGTGAGCACCAGGCATGGTGTAGGTTTCACCAACTTGGACTTACCGCCTGAAGGGCGAAACCATAACAAAGCCTTGCACATCACCATGGAGTGCAAGGGGGCAGTGTTGTCTCACGTATTGGTAGACACCGGGTCGTCGCTGAATGTGTTGCCTAAGCAGATTCTGAGGAAGATTGATGCGGAAGGGTTTGTGCTTAATCCCAGTGACCTGATCGTTCGTGCTTTCGACGGATCCAAACGTTCTGTGTGTGGAGAAGTTACTTTGCCTGTGAAGATAGGTCCTGAGGTGTTCGATATCATCTTCTATGTTATGGATATCCAGCCTGCCTATAGTTGTTTGTTGGGGCGCCCATGGATTCATGCAGCAGGGGCAGTCTCGTCGACTCTCCATCAAAAGCTCAAGTATGTCTGGAACGGTCAGATTGTGACTGTGTGCGGTGAAGAAGAGATTCTGGTGAGTCATCTATCCTCATTCAAATATGTTGAGGTGGATGGCGAGATCCACGAAACCTTATGTCAGGCGTTTGAGACTGTGGCTCTTGAGAAGGTGGCGTATGCTGAGCAGAGGAGGCCGGGTGTTTCAATTACTTCTTACAAGCAGGCTAAGGAGGTTGTTGATTCTGGAAAAGCTGAAGGCTGGGGCAAGATGGTGGATTTGCCTGTTAAAGAAGACAAATTTGGTGTTGGTTACGAGCCTCTCCGAGCAGAGCAGAATGGTCAAGCGGGTCCGAGTACCTTTACCAGCGCTGGGCTGATGAATCATGGTGACGTCTCCGCAACCAGTAGTGAAGACTGTGACAGTGATTGCGATTTGGACAACTGGGTTCGCCCGTGTGCACCAGGGGGGTCTATCAACAACTGGACGGCTGAAGAAGTGGTTCAAGTTACTCTTCTGACAGAGTAATTTTCTGTTGTTTTGTCATTTTGCATGAAAATCCTACGTTCTGCCCAAGGCGTAGTGATTCATTTTTGTAGGGCCTCATCATGTTTTAATGATTATCATTAATGAAGGACATTTTTTGAACAAATTTTGTGATCCCTGTTTTTCTATGTTTTCCGTTTTCACTTTTTTTTTCAAAACAACAAAAATGGCAATGTTTTTTGTTTTTGTGACTTCTTGAACTCTTTTTCTGAAACAAAGCATTAAACATGCAGAAGCGATCTTATGGCATTCACTATGAACGATTCTGTTATGGCTCAGTATGATTTCAATAATCCCATATACCAAGCTGAAGAGGAGAGTGAGGAAGACTGTGAACTCCCCGCAGAATTAGCCAGATGGCTGAAGCAGGAGGAAAGGGTCATCCAACCTCATCAGGAGGAGTTGGAAACTATTAATCTGGGTACTGAGGACGACAAAAAGGAAATCAAGATTGGGGCTGCTTTAGAGGACTCTGTCAAGAGGAGGCTGATTGAGATGCTGAGAGAATATGTGGAAGTGTTCGCCTGGTCGTATCAAGACATGCCTGGTTTAGATACAGATATTGTGATGCACCGGTTACCTCTTAGAGAAGGATGTCCTTCGGTTAAACAGAAGCTTCGTAGAACGAGTCCTGACATGGCAACTAAGATCAAGGAAGAGGTTCAGAAGCAGTGGGATGCTGGTTTTTTGGCTGTTACAAGTTATCCGCCGTGGGTGGCCAACATCGTTCCTGTGCCGAAGAAGGATGGTAAAGTCAGAATGTGTGTCGATTACCGGGATTTGAATAGAGCGAGTCCGAAAGATGATTTCCCATTACCTCACATTGATGTATTGGTTGATAATACGGCTCAATCCTCGGTATTCTCTTTCATGGATGGTTTCTCCGGATATAATCAGATCAAGATGGCGCCAGAGGACATGGAAAAGACGACATTCATTACACCTTGGGGCACGTTCTGCTATAAGGTAATGCCATTTGGGCTAAAGAATGCTGGTGCTACCTATCAGAGGGCAATGACGACTCTTTTTCATGACATGATGCACAAAGAAATTGAAGTGTACGTAGATGATATGATTGCAAAGTCGCAGACAGAAGAGGAGCACCTGGTTAATTTGCAGAAGCTGTTTGACCGGTTGAGAAAGTTCAGACTGAGGTTGAATCCGAACAAGTGCACGTTTGGAGTAAGATCCGGGAAGCTCTTAGGCTTCATTGTCAGTGAGAAAGGGATTGAGGTTGATCCAGCTAAAGTCAAAGCTATTCAAGAGATGCCTGAACCGAAAACGGAAAAGCAAGTCCGTGGGTTTTTAGGGAGATTAAACTACATTGCAAGGTTCATATCTCATCTAACTGCTACATGTGAACCAATTTTCAAACTGCTCAGAAAGAATCAAGCGATCAAGTGGAACGATGACTGTCAGAAAGCTTTTGACAAAATCAAGGAGTACCTACAGAAACCTCCAATCCTTATACCTCCAGTTCCAGGGAGACCTCTGATAATGTACCTGTCAGTGACTGAGAACTCGATGGGGTGTGTATTGGGACAGCATGACGAGTCTGGTCGAAAAGAGCATGCCATATACTACCTTAGCAAAAAGTTTACCGACTGTGAAACAAGATATTCACTGCTCGAGAAAACTTGCTGTGCTTTGGCCTGGGCTGCTCGCCGACTGAGACAGTATATGCTGAACCATACTACCTTATTGATTTCTAAGATGGATCCAGTGAAGTACATCTTTGAGAAACCGGCTCTCACCGGACGTGTTGCCCGTTGGCAGATGATCTTAACAGAGTATGACATTCAGTACACGTCACAGAAGGCCATCAAGGGTAGTATTCTGTCAGACTACCTCGCCGAGCAACCGATTGAAGATTATCAGCCTATGATGTTTGAATTCCCTGATGAAGACATCATGTATCTTAAGGTGAAAGATTGTGAAGAGCCTCTCGTCGAGGAAGGACCGGACCCGGATGACAAATGGACACTGATGTTTGATGGGGCTGTGAATGTGAACGGTAATGGTGTTGGGGCAGTATTGATCAATCCTAAAGGTGCTCATATACCTTTTTCTGCCAGATTGACGTTTGACGTCACCAACAACGAAGCTGAGTATGAGGCTTGTATCATGGGGATAGAAGAAGCCATTGATCTGAGGATCAAAACACTTGATATATTTGGAGATTCAGCTCTAGTGGTCAATCAAGTCAATGGGGATTGGAATACGAATCAGCCGCATTTGATTCCGTATAGAGATTATACCAGAAGAATACTGACGTTCTTCAAGAAAGTAAAGTTGTATCATGTCCCCCGGGATGAGAATCAAATGGCAGATGCTTTGGCTACTTTGTCGTCTATGATCAAAGTTCATTGGTGGAATCATGTGCCACATATTGAAGTGAATCGACTCGAGAGGCCTGCGTATGTGTTTGCAGCCGAGTCTGTTGTGGGTGATGAGAAGCCGTGGTATTATGACATCAAGAACTTCCTCAAGACTCAGGAGTATCCTGAAGGTGCGTCAAAGAATGACAAGAAAACCCTGAGGAGGCTAGCTGGAAGCTTCTATTTGAATCAGGATGATGTGTTGTATAAGAGAAACTTTGACATGGTCTTGCTCAGATGCGTGGATAGACCCGAAGCAGACATGTTAATGCAAGAAGTTCATGAAGGTTCCTTCGGTACTCATGCCGGCGGACATGCAATGGCTAAGAAATTGTTGAGAGCGGGCTATTATTGGATGACTATGGAATCCGACTGTTTCAAGTATGCTCGGAAGTGCCATAAGTGTCAAATCTATGCTGATAAGGTGCACGTACCACCAAGCCCTCTGAATATCATGAATTCGCCTTGGCCGTTCGCCATGTGGGGCATTGATATGATTGGGAAGATTGAGCCTACTGCTTCGAATGGACATCGCTTCATCTTGGTTGCAATTGACTATTTCACCAATGGGTGGAAGCAGCTTCCTATGCTAACGTTACCAAACAAGTGGTTACCCGGTTCATCAAGAAAGAAATCATATGTCGTTATGGAGTTCCTGAGAGAATCATCACTGACAATGGTTCGAATCTCAACAACAAGATGATGAAAGAGCTTTGTAAAGACTTCAAGATTGAACATCACAACTCTTCTCCTTACAGACCGAAGATGAATGGTGCTGTAGAAGCGGCGAACAAGAATATCAAAAAGATTGTGCAGAAGATGGTCGTTACGTACAAGGATTGGCATGAGATGCTGCCTTTCGCCTTGCATGGGTACCGTACCTCAGTACGTACGTCGACCGGGGCAACCCCTTACTCCCTTGTGTATGGTATGGAAGCTGTCCTACCTGTTGAAGTGGAGATTCCTTCTCTGAGAGTTTTATTGGATGTCAAGCTAGACGAAGCCGAGTGGATTCGAACAAGGTTTAACGAGTTGAGCCTTATCGAGGAGAGACGGCTAGCAGCTGTATGTCATGGACAGTTGTATCAGCGAAGGATGAAGCGAGCCTTTGATCAGAAAGTGCGTCCTCGAAGCTATCAGATAGGTGATCTAGTGTTGAAGAGGATCCTCCCTCCCGGTGCAGATAACAGGGGCAAGTGGACTCCTAACTATGAAGGTCCGTATGTTGTGAAGAAGGTCTTCTCCGGCGGAGCCTTGATGCTTACAACTATGGATGGTGAGGATTTTCCGTCTCCTGTCAACTCAGATGTAGTCAAAAAATACTTCGCATAAATCGACCCGCTGGACAAAAAGAATAAAAGAGTCCAGGCAAAAAAAAAAAAGGGGCATCCCGACGAACCAAAAAGCAGAAAGAAAAGGTTCGGGCAAAAATTAGGGATAAAATAAAAAAATTGTACACCCGGTAAGTCGAAAACCCGCAAGGGCGGCTTAGGCAAAAATGGGTATCCCGGTGGATTGAAAACCCGAAAGGGCGATCCAGGCAAAAATTAGGGATTAAAGCGAAGACTACAGTCTGAGTTATCTGTACTTCATCGAGCTTTATCGTCTGCCATCTCGAAAGATGTGATCCGTCCAGTCATTCTTCTCAGAAAGCAAGGAGTTGGGAGGAAAACTGATGATCTGTGAGTTATAACAGAATTGGGAAATAGTGGATGCCGTGTCCACGTTGCCATTAGGATAGGATTTTCCTTTTGTACGCAATTACCTCTTTCTAGGAATTGCTTCCTAATGTATTTGCCTCTTCAGGCACATTTTCAATCAATAAAAGTCGTTATTCAGATAAATAGCTCTTTCTGTTTTTATTTTTACTGTTTTGTTTGCAAAATGTCCGAATTTTTGATAAGCATTGCATATAAAAACATGAAGGCTACACAATAACGTGCAGAAAGATAAAACATTTGAAAATCATTTTGAATGTTGAGGACACTTGAGCGTATTTTGTCCATGTACCCCCCTGGGGCATTTTGTTGTGCTGTTTTCAGATTGGCATTTGTGAGGACGTTTTCTCAGCAGATACTTTCCCCAAGCAAGTTTGGAAGCTATCAGAGCTATGTTCCCCTGCAGAGACGTCTGTGGATAGTGCCTTCTATTCCCCAGCAGATCTGAGGATTGCCTTTCCCCAGCAGGCCCGTATTTGCCAATTTCCTCCCCGAGTGAGGCAGGTTCATTGAATTTTATCTCCAGTATTTATCCTACCTGTGGACTGAAGGATATCCCCAGCGGAGTTTACCTTTTCCCAGCAGCAGTGCTATTCTTCAACATGAGTGTGAAGTCGCTTTACCATTCCTCAAGCAGAGTTCCCCGCAGAATATTTCCCCAAGAGGAGTCTCCCCACAGAGTCAGAGTATCTGATCATTTCGGCCCCCTAGCCAGGGTTCATTTGCATTTTGCATGTAGTAATCATTGCATCCTCAAAAATTGCGTAGCATTCCCATTCAATATGGAGCATTACGCCATAGAAAATTCAAACATATGCATTCATGTGTTAACTTCACCAGACCGTATCCCCGGCAGAGGCGGATCATTTCATTCAACATCAGCACAGCAAGACTGCTACAGTTGCTCTTGACAGCATTCAGATTTGTTTATTCCCCACAGAGGTTTATTTCCTCACCCGATGGTGACAGAGGTTTATTTCCTCACCCGATGGTGACAGAAAGTTTGTTTCTCCCCAGTGAGACCCTCCAGCAAGTGATCAGCCTTGCATCAGCATATCCCAGATATTGTACTTTGTGATACCAGTCAGTGTCACGACGGCACTCGCGTGTGTTTTCTTTGTTTGGTGTCGGTAAACACCATTGTTTCGGTGTCCGTAAACATCGAGTCTTCCTCCAGTCATCAGTAAATGTCTGGTCATCATTTTTGGTGTCGGTAAACACCATTGTTTCGGTGTCTGTAAACATCGAGTTTTCTCTCCAGTCATCAGTAAATGTCTGGTCATTTTTGATGTCGGTAAACATCATCTTTCGATGTCGGTAAACATCGAGTCTTTTCCTCAGTCATCGGTAGATGTCTGACAAATCCCCAGCTAGAAATCCCCAGTAGAGTCATCTGTAAATGTCCTATCTGGTTTCCAGTTGCGAATGTTTGTTTGTCTCATCCCAGTCATCAGTAAATGTCTGGTCATTCTTTTTGATGTCAGTAAACATCATCTTTCGATGTCGGTAAACATCGAGTCCCATCCCAGTCACCGGTAAATGTCTGGTCATTCTTTTGATGTCGGTAAACATCATCTTTCGATGTCGGTAAACATCGAGTCTCATCCCAGTCATCTGTAAATGTCTGGTCAACAAAATCAAAAACCCCAGAAGTCGTCGGTAAACGTCTTGTCTGGTATCACCACAAAGAGTTTGTTCCTCCCCAAGTGGAGATGCCATCGGTAAATGGCCCAGTTTTCTTCGATATCAGTAAATATCGGATCTCCATTTGCAGCAGCCATCGGTAAATGGTCTTGCTAAGTTTGACATCGGTAAATGTCAAATTTCTTTGAAGCCACCATCGGTAAATGGTCTTGCTTCCTTCCAACATCAAATCTGTTTTCCCAGCAGCCATCGGTAAATGGTTGTGCCGAAGTTGATATCGGTAAATATCCAAGTTTCCAATTTTAACCATCGGTAAATGGTTTTGCTTTTCAGAAGTTTGTTTTCCCCAGACGCCATCGGTAAATGGTCGTGTTGAAGTTGATATCGGTAAATATCAAAGTTCCAGTTCTTCAACCATCGGTAAATGGTTTTGCTTTTCAGAAGTTTGTTTTCCCCAGACGCCATCGGTAAATGGTCGTGTTGAAGTTGATATCGGTAAATATCAAAGTTCCAGTTCTTCAACCATCGGTAAGTGGTTTTGCTTTTCTGAAGCTGTCAATTGCAGTCGTCATCGGTAAATGACGTGGTTCTTTGGTATCATATCCAGTACTGTGCAAATTCTACGGTTCTTCGGTATTCAATCCCTGTTTACCCTGAAAGTCTGACAGCCGTTGCTCTCATCCATTCGGGTTCCCAGCTGATTGAATAGGGGCAGCTGTAGCACCTCAAATTTGCACCTATCATTATACATACATTTTCATATTAGGTCATAGCATGTCATGATCCATTGCATAGCATTTGCATTGTTCCTCAGTTGCCTCAAGTGCAAACAGTCAAGAATTAGGTCAAACCAATCTTCTGATCAGTCAACCAAGCAAGCAAAAGAATTGCTCATTGAATCAAGGCCCTAAGGTTTGTGCAACAAGTTCACATGGCTTGGAGGTCTATTTGAAGTATTTTGGTCAAGGGTTGAAGGCTCAGAGGTCATCAGTTCATGCACAGACAGTCAAAAACCCTAGAAAAGTCAACTGTCAGTCAAAGCAGTGGATGGTGGTCATTCTTGTGGAATTTGGGCACCATGGTTAATAATCAAGAGTTCATACAACTTGGGACATCATTTGAAGTCAAGTTCTCAAGGAATCAGGGTTTGGAATTCATCAGTCAATGCATAATCAGACAAAAACCCTAATAGTCAACTGTTGGTCAATTGTCCATTTAATCAGAGATTTGATGATTGGAATTGGTTTGTGGGAGTTCATTCATGTCCAAATAGTCATCATACATCATGCCAAACACCATCATGGAAGAATTTGAAGCCAGATCAGAAATTTCCCAAAACGGAAACTGGGCCTGTAACTGAAACTTACCAAAAATGGAAAGTTTTGGTCCTCAAACTTACATCATGATACAAGCCTCAAATGAATTTTTGCCCAACATGAAAGTTGAAGATCTTGTTCCCCCATTTCCAAAAAGTCATAGAACTCTCAATTCCCATGTGTGGTTGGCAAGTTATGATCGAATCGATTTCAGAAAATCTTGAACTTCAAAGGGCCATATCTCCCAAACCGTTTGGCCAAATTTGGTGGGGTTTTTTCCTACAAACCACATTTTTCATCCTCTTTCCAAAAATATAAATTTCATGACCTAAAACCTTACCAATCAAAATGGCATTTTTGGACCTTTTTCATTTAAATTCAAAGTTTGACCAAGAGTTGACTTTTTGACTCAAGCATTTTTTCAACATTTGGCCAATGGGAACAGCTCATAAATATCATTTTAAGTGTGTTTGCAAAGCCAAATTATGCAGAACATGTGAATCTATACTTGGTTACTTGAATTGTAAGAAAGGTACAAATGCACCTTGCTTGTCCTTGCTTTCCACAACCATGCCTTGGTACCTTCAAACAGAAATTAGCAAGCCATTTTTCTGTCATGATGAAACCTCATTATGCAGCCAAACAACCAACAAGTACACATAGCCATGCTTGCTCACTTGAATTTTGGCAAAAGGACATGTCCAATTCATGAACCATACCTCTTGCAACCATACTTGTACCACCACATTACAGATTGTTGCCCATGTTTTTCTGTCAAAATCAGACAGTAACAGCATGGCTTTCCCTCTTTTTTCCCTGTCATGAGTAACATGTTACAGCAAAAAGCCAAAGAGACTTCATTCATTTTGACTTAGCATTAAGACAACAGCCAACAGCAGGTTTTGGCAAGAGGATTTTCTGTCAACAAAAGGACAGCAACAGCAGCACTCAACAGCCTATGGTATGGGTACTTCCTGTCATGAAACGGGTAACAGCAAGAGGGCTTGATCAAGAAGGATTCTGCAGAGATCCATTCAGGGGAACCAACAAACTTCATCGATTCTAACCAAAACCCTTGGCCATTTTCTTCAAAAAAAACCTGTCATGAAACCAGCAGCAGGGCATGGCATAAAATCTGCAACCAACCAACACCTAACACTGCAGCAGCAATTGGCATCACACAAAAACTACTTTTGGCCAAGGCAAAATCAGAAAAAAGAGGATTCTCATTCTAAAGAAACTCACTGTGCTTGGCAGGACCCTTTCATCTCATGGAAACATAACATAGCAACCACAAACACTTGGTTACTTTCATCTCCATTTCTCATCATTCCCAAACCTTGCTAACATGACACAAACCCTGCTCTTGCCTTGCTTGGTATCTTTCTGCCCAAACCTTGCCAATTTCTAACAGCAGAAGTTTTGTCATGACCAAACACACCTTCTATCCAACTGTAGCAACAGCAATGGAACCAAACCTGAGACTTGCTAGTAACCAACATAATACAACCTAGCCACACCATAACGAAAGCCTTGGCCCTTACTCACTCAAAAAACCTCACCTGGCCATTTTGCCTTGCATCTTCAAAAACCAACCTTGCCTTGCTAGCTTGGCATAAAACATAAAACCAACTAACAGTCAAAAACCAAAACCTCATTCACAAAAAGAACCTTCATTTGTTTCCAACCTTGCCCTGCTAAACTTCTTCTATCCAAAACCAATGAATTAAGTTGGTTGGTCAAAGCCTGCAGCAAGCAAAAGAAAGCCCTTGGCCACTCTTGAAAAACCTGCAGCAGCCTCTAACCATCCCTCAAGCTTCACTTTGGATGCATGAACCAAA
The DNA here is from genome assembly GCF_024323335.1 of Lathyrus oleraceus. Taxonomy (NCBI): domain Eukaryota; kingdom Viridiplantae; phylum Streptophyta; class Magnoliopsida; order Fabales; family Fabaceae; genus Lathyrus; species Lathyrus oleraceus. The sequence continues at coordinate 205,733,534 of NC_066583.1, read as the reverse complement.
ATCATTCCCAAACCTCCAATGAACAATAACCTGGCCATTTTGATTTGCATTTAAAAAATTCTGCCAAAGTCCATAGTTCCAACAGACTGCATGAAACACTCATTCAAAACCAAACCTAACCTGGCCTTGTTGGTGACTTGATAAAAGCTCACTTTCTGTCAAAACATAATAGAAAAAAAACCAAAGGGGCTTCATTCATTTTGATTGAGCATTTTCCTCCTCAAATTGAAGCAACAGCAAACAGCATGGAGAGGTTTGGTCTGCTGTCAAAACCAACATGAGGCCATGCCTTGCTTTCCTCAAAAACAGCAGGCATCACCAAACTTGCAGCATCACCATCAAATCCTGCAGCATCACCAAACTAACACAACCAACAAAAACAGACCAAAAATTCACTGAATAGACCCGGCTGTTGCTTTTTGGAGCTGTCAAAAAAAATACACCTTGCAAGCAGAACTGGGTTGGTTTTTTTCATGACTAGAGAAAACCAACTGAACAAAAACCTCTCCCTCTCTCAATCCATTCTTTGATCATTTTCCTAACACAAGACCACAGACCTTTGGCATTTTCCTCAAAAAACCTATCACAACTTGCCTTGCCTTCACAATCTGCTCACCATTTTGAAACTAACTGCCACAAAACCAACACACTCACTCATTTTTAACCTTGCCCTCATTTTGCCATTTTCTGTCAGCAAGCATAACAAACCACTGCATACAACCCTCACTCAAAAGATCCACTTCACCTTGGCCATTTGGAAAAGTGCTGTCAAGCATCCAACAGCAGACTTGAGCATTCTTTTCTGTCATAACAAACCAACAAAACCAACATAACACTGCAGCAGTTGGGACTTAAGGTCGAATGGAGCAAGTTTGAGCTCAACTTCCTTCATCATCCATCACTTGGAGCTTGGACCTTTGGCTGTTTGAGCTGAATCATCCAAAACATTGTTGCATCTCAGCTTTTCTGCAGAAGTCAAGTAATTTTCGACCCCTTTGTTTTGTTAAATTGTTGCATGTTTTGGAAAGATCTTTGGATGCTGGATTCACTGGTAGCTTTAGTTTTGAGATTGTTTGATTCTATCAAAAGATATGCTGATTTGAAACTTAGTGCTCATGTTGTTTTTTGCTCGAATCCTGTTTGTTCATGTACTTTGATGAAAATGAATAGTGGATTAGGCATGTATGAGGCTTAAGGATCACATTGCAATGTTCATTTATTGTTTCTGTGCATTTTGTTTTTAAGCACATGAATGCATTTTGTTGCTGTTTGAAACCTCCTGACCATTGCCCTGAAATTCATATGTTGATGTTTGTTATGTTTGGTCATAGGTGCTGGTTTATTAATTGATTGTGTGTTAATGAACTTACTGTGCTGTCCCCTGCTGTTCATATGCTGTTGTTGGATTTCATCGAAATTAATTACTTGCTGCTATTTTGAACCTCATGAATACGCTTATAAAATCCATGAGAAATGGTGTGCTGTTGTTTGGTTGCCATTTGCACATTGATGCCATACTGTTACCAAACTGTTTGAAATGTTGCTTGATGATTTTACATGACATGAAAACCCTGCTGCAGCTTAGGAAATCTTGCCTAGAAATCTTCATGCTCATGTTATTTGGTTGTTATGTCATGAAAAAACATTGTTTTACCATGCTGTTATGCTATCAGCCATGATGCAAATTGATGATGAATACATTGATGCCACATGAAAACCTTGCTGCAGTATTTGAAAATCTTTGAACATTTGTCCTGAGATCCATGTGAAACATTGTTGTATGCTATTGTGATTGCTTGCTCGATTTTGTTTTATGATGAGATAACATGAAATTGATGTTGCAAGTGCCCTGCTGCTGTTATGATGAGCTGCCCATAACTTCCCATGATTTTGGTTGATTGTTGTTGGTTTGTTGTCCATGAGGTGTTGGTATGAGGGACATGCTATTTGCCATGGCTATATGATCTATTCTATTTGAAAGTTGTTGGATTGAATGTTGAATATTGAGGTTGAATGTATGCCCTGCTGTTGCGTATGAATCATAAATGCTGTTAGAGTTTTTGTGTTGCTGTTGTTGCCAATGCTATGATTTAGTTTGTGGTTGTCCATTTGATGTTACTTTGTTTGACTACATGAGAAGCAATGCCTTGGCCATACTGTTAGAAACCCTAGGGTTTTTCCAAAACCAGAAAATTTGAATTTTTGGCTATGCACTGTTCCATTGGCTGAGAGCCAATAGGAACATTTCGTTTTGCCTTGCCAAAACGCTGCAGTTTGGATTAGTGAGCGCCCTATTTACAATTATGCCATGCTGACTTCCTTGTTTGACCACTAGTTCATGTCATTTGTTCATGCTTGTTCCATTATTTCACCAAACTTCAACAATTTATTTTTAATTCATTTCAACTCCAAAAATTGTGAAATTTTTCCCTCATACTCATGAATGTGTCTAGAATTTTATTATGAATTTTAATTATTTTTCCATTGGCTGGATTTTTAATGATGATTATTTTCTTGACATGTATGCCAAAATGATACATTGTGCCATTCCTTTTGTGAAATTGTCATATTGCATCCAATGAGCTTGAAATTTTTTGTGGTAAAACTAGACACATTGACCTTCATTTCCATATAAAGTTTGTGCATTTATCATTTGTGGATTGAGAGTTATGATTTTTTGAAGTCATGTGTTGCATTTGGTGTCATACCATGATCATGTATTTTCACAAATTTTGTTCACACACTTCCCCACATCCAAATGACTCCAAATTTTGCATGAATGATCCCTTGTATGTCTAATTGATGTATGATTTTTCTTGGAATTAATCATGCTGTTTTCCATTTGATTGTGAATTTTCTTCCATATGTGGTCATTTGTTGACTTTTTGTGCTATGCCTTGCCAAATCTTTTGTGAAATTCTCAAATCTTATTGTATGACCATGAAATTTCATATGTGATAACTAGACATCTCAAGCTTTGCATTGGTGTTAATCTCATTCATTTCTCTTCTGTTTTCAAATTGATATGATTTTTTGAAGTTGACCCATGCTTGTTGACTTTCACCATGCTTACTTGAATTTGATTTGACTTCCTGATTTTCATTGACTGCCTTCCACTTGTCCAAATGGGATGAAATTTTACATGCTTACCATGCTAGGTGTTAGGTTTGATCATGATTTATTTGTTGATTTTTGGAAAATGTTTAGATTGCTTTTGATGCAAGTCTTGCTGTTGACTTCTATGAGCTTCTGTTTGCCATGTTTTGACCTAAATGGTTCATGAAATGATGATGATGATTGATATGAGTGTGAATCCAATTGGTTGTGTTTTCTAATTGTTTGAACATGATTTTGGATACTTGACCCTTGCTGTTTGGACTTTCTCATCCACTTTTGACCCTAGGCTTGCCCTAGTGGTCCTGTTACTCACCTTTGAGTTTGTGATTTCAGGTTGACCATCAAATGGCCATTGAGACCAATTCTTTTGACTGAGCTTGCTTGAATATTGTGTCTAACCTCTTTGTTTTGTAGGTGGCTTGGCTCACATGCCTTAAGCCTTGTGCCTTGCACATCCATGTGCCTCTAATGGACTGTTGGTTTCTGTTTCTATTTGTTTTGTTTGAAGTTGCATACTAACATCTGCTTGACTGTTTCAGGTGCTTTAGTTGCTTAGTTCCTTGTGAACTTTTTGCTTTGCTTTGCTTGTATAAGCAATTTGCATTGAGGTATGTCTCTTTTACTTCATGTAGTCTGGAAGACCTGGCCTGTTACTTGGCCAGGCAACTGTCTGAAGTCCTCCTTAAGAGGCAATGTTTGTGATTGTTTACTTTTGTCCTTGCATAGAGTCAAAGTCCTCCTAAGTGAAGAGGCAATTGGTGGAAGGTAGGGATATGCAATCTATCCCCCACTATTCAGTGTGTCATCTGCCTTGCTCACACCACTGTGTTGATGCATTGCCGATACAAACCCAAGATCTTGTACAACTGTACAGTTGAGTCAGTTCTAAATGTGTAGAAGGGTTCCCACTTTCTGAACCCACACATTCTTGTCTTGAGCTCTCCCAGGCTAGGGATAAGAGCTGTGAGGTCTCATCCTCACTTCATCCTTTCATCTGCTTCACCTTAGCCCCTCAATGGCAAGGTTAAGAGCGACATTCACCCAGTTCCAGAGGTTTGTTTGTTGAGGTTGATATGACCCCTTGACTAAAACCTAACCCTTGTTTGAGCCACTTGTTTGTGTATAGCGTGTGCTATCTGTGCTTGTAGGATTGTTTGACTTGCTTCCTGTGCAAGATAGGATAGTTTGACTTGCTTCCTGTGCAAGTTAGGATAGTTTGACTTGCTTCCTGTGCAAGTAGGTTTTACTTGGCTTGCTCCCTGTGCAAGTTAAGTGTGTGTGTGGCTTGCTTCCTGTGTGAGCCATACTTAGGATAGGTTGGCCCTTGTGCCATTTAGCTAGAAACCTTAACTTAGGGATGATTTGCATGATAACATCTAGGCTCGAGTCGTAGTCTCCCTAGTTGTGTCTCCCTCTGTTATCTGGTTAGGCTAATCCTTTATCCCTGCGTAGGGGAACTACATCGCCCTGATCTTCACACCAGATGAAGTATGTAGGCAGGAGATTGAGCTGATCTCTCCGGGCGCCTTTTCTTTCTTTTGTGTGTGTTGCCTGACCTTTGCTAGGCTCGAGTCTGTGACTCCTTAGCATTTGCTGTCTGTCTGTTTGTGTGTGCTTGACAGTTATAGGCTGAGTCCCCGACTCCCTATTAACCTGTTGTGTCGTTGTGTGCTTGGAAGCTGATGTAAGTCCATCGAGTGGCATTTGGGTTCCAGTGTGCGTGTGTTTAGGTTCGGATGTCAATGTAAGTCCAGTGATTGGCATTTGGGCTCCACGTTTGCCTCTTTGTGTGTGTTTGGTTCGGATGCTGACATAAGTCCAGTGATTGGCAGTCGGGCTCCGCGTTTGCCTGTGTTTTGTTTGGTTTGTGTGCGTGTCAGCCGAGCTACGAATGCTCTGATTCTTCTCTCGTCCGAGAAGATACGTATGCATAGGATGCGATATCCTAGCGAGCATGTGTCGTTTCCCCAGTCCGAACTACTTGGACTCTGATGTCTATGCCTGATAGACTAAGTAGGCCCAGGATGCGACATCCTGCCGAGTTCAGTTTCAGTCAGTCTCTTTCCTTTCTTTCAGCCAGTGTGTGTGAATGTTTGAGCAGTGTTTAGCAACCAATTTCCTTTCTAGTGTGCGTGGATCCCGTAGAGTACTATGGATGCGTAGGGGTGCTAATACCTTCCCTTCGCATAACCGACTCCCGAACCCATTCTCTTTGGTCGCGAGACCATGTTCTTTCCTAGGTTTACTTCGAGCGTTTCCTTTCCCTCTTTTGGGATAAATAACGCACGGTGGCGGCTCTGTTGTTCTTTCTTTTCCCGCCGGTTTTTCGCGCGATGCGACACATGGGACTGTGACAGATCCAAGATCCTTCTGATTGATTGGGATTCTCCTACCTGATGATATTGCACTACATTTTTCATTAAAGGTTACCGACATATCTCCTATTGGCCTCTTTTTAGATATTACCTCTATCATGAATCTTTGGTACATGGGAATTTTCTAGAGTGCTTCAAAGAAAGGCATATTGATCTCCAACCTTTTGAACATTGTGATGAATTTCGCAAAGTCTTTCTCTTTTGGATCCTTCTTTGTCACTCTCTCTGGGTAGGGTAACTTAATCATTGGTTTGGACTCTTTTTTATTTTTCTCCTTAGTTGGCTTTACTGGTGGTATAACTTCTTCTTCTTCTTTCTTATTTTCCCTCACTTCCATATCTACCTCTATGACATGGTCATCCATTGTTGCCTTATCTTCTTCATCTTTAGCGGCTTTCTGACTTCTTGTCGTGACAACATTAACATTCTCATGATTTCTAGAATTTTGTATTGTTGCACTTGGCAGGGAACCTTGTGCTCGAGAACCTGCTTATTATTGTGTTGTCTGACCCATATGAACTTCAAGATTTTTGATAGAAGCAGTAGTGTCCCTCTGATTATTTCTTGTTTCTTCTTGGAACTGGGAATTTTGAGCTGCCATTTTTTAATGGCTATTTTCCAATCTGCTTTCTTAGAAGCTTGTTGTTGGTATTGTTATTGTTGTGGTGGATACTGTTGTTGTTGATATTGTTGTGGTTGGTTCTGATATTAAATGGGACCCTGCTTTTGAACATTCCCTTGTTGTTCTTTCTAGGAGAAATTTGGATGATTCTTCCATCTTGGATTATAAGTGTTAGAATAAGGGTTGTTCTGCTTTAAAATTTTTATCTCTTCAATTTATTGCACGGTTGCAACACGGTATACATTCAAATGAGGTCCTCCACAAATTTCATAACTAACATTATGGGACAGATGGATTTGAGCTACCTATTGTGTACCAATATTCATTGCTTTAAGTTTCCTTTCAACTTCTGCAGCAACTGTGTCTTCTATCCATATCTTATTTGTTTCAAGCTTCAGATCAATAATCCCTTCATATTTTCTTGAACACCTATCATACAACTCTAAATGCTCATTTGCAACTATTGGATCAATGATATTTTTAACACATGTGGCTGTTGAAAAGTCTGATGAGCCACCAGCTGCTATATCAATCACTTGTTTTGTCTTCAATCGGAGACCATTGACAAACATCTTCATTTGCTCAGCCTGATCTAAGTTGTATGTAGGACAATCAACAAGTAACAAGTAACAAGTAACAAGTAACCTATTGAATCTCTTGTATGAATTGCCAAGTGATTCACCCTATTTTTGTTTGAAGTTCATGATGTCGTGTCTTTTCCTGAGGAAAACTGAAGTTGGAAAATACTCAGTCAAAAAAGTTGTTTCCATTTGCTCCCAAGTGGTAATACTCTCAGCAGATAATGAGTAAAATCATTCTTCTGCATCTTCAGATAGGGTAAAAGGAAACATTCTCAACTTCTTTGCTTCTTCAGTGTTCCCGTCTATCTTAAGAGTGGTGCTCATAGTCAGAAACCTTTGTAAATGTTTATTTGCATTTTCGTTGATTTTTCCCGAAAAAGGTCTCCTCTAAAGTTGATTAATAGTGCTGGGATGCAGCTGAAAGTTAGGCACATTCACCAGTTGGTTCATAATTGTTAGCCTACCACCCAGTGCATTTGCCATCCCATAGTCACCTAATAGTCTTTCTGGTGGTGGTGAATTTTCACCCATCGTTTCGACCTCTTTCTCTCTGACTCTGAATCTAAGTGAATGGAGAGATGCTCTTCGTCTGATTCTCGTCTTCCTAATTTAGCTTGTCTGAGTCTTGCACGCAAAGTTCTTTCAATTTCTACGTCAAAAGGAAAATTAGCCGAGGCCTTACCTTGTATAAAAATATTAGAAACAAATTAGTTGATAAAGATCAAAATAAAAATAACAAAAATTAGATTTTAGTTGCAGAGCAATAAAATATCAATTGAACTAAATTTAAACTCTATATTTTGGCAGGCCCCGGCAACGGCACCAAAGACTTGATCGGAAAAATAGCAAGTGTACTATTTTTCCTCTGTAGTAATAATGAGGAAGGTTCCCCAAATGTCGATCTCAGGGACTGCGTGCAAATATTGAGTTCTAATTGTTGTTCAATTAAACAAAAAAGTAATGTTTGGAATTATTTTGCTAAATTATGAAAATAATTGCAAATAGAGTAAATGGATGCGGTGAACAGTTTTGACAGATATGAGTAAAATGCTAGGGAAGGTGTGTGATTTATTCCTGTAACAACTCTGAATTAATATTGCAACAACATATTTCAAATAATTAATACCAGTTCTTAAGCCTTATTATATCAAGAACAATCTGGTTTCTATACGGTATCCCTAGTCCTAGGTGATATCTACTATAGAATATTCTCCTGAAAGCATTACCAAAGGCAGTCCAACCTAATTGATAATCATATATCGATCTCAATTATTCTGAAAAGAGAAAGCATTAAGAACATCAAGAGAATAGATTAATTATGAAAAACAACATTGTTATTGCAAATAGATAATCATAGTCATTACAGATCCAAATCAGGGTTACCCCCTAGCATTGAGAGGTTTAGCTACTCATAATATTCAATGAAAACAAAATACAAAGTTTAGACATTATGGGTACTTGGTTGAAATTGAATCTTCAATCGCTTCTGTTCATGAAAATTTGCCTTTCACCAAAGCTTATGTGTTCACCAATCTTTCTATCTGTATTTTTGCCGTATAAGAAGAAGTCCCTTAAAATGTGATAGTAATCTTGCTTAAATAGAGAAATACCCATTTTTCAGATTCCCCTTGTCAATCAAATTTTTCTGGACACTAAGATCAGGTATGAAAATAGCCCAATCTACAATAATTTCCAAATCTGGCCTAAAAAAGGAAAGTTTCCAAAAATCACACGCATGCCTGCTACGGCCTGTAGCAGGTGCTACGGGTGGTCGTAGCAGTCCACTATTTCTGGCTAGCCAACTAAAGTTGTGGGGTTATGTTTGCTACGGCCAGTAGCAGGTGCTATGGGTGGACGTAGCAGGCCACTGTTTCTGCTAGCCAACTGAAGTTGTGGGTTTATGTCTGCTACGGCCAGCAACAGGTGCTACGGGTGGACGTAGTAGACCACTATATTCTATGCCTTTTCCTTTTAACTAGGGGTTTCAACTACTCCTCAGCTATGAATAGTAGCAGGTGCTACGGGTGGCCGTAGCATTCCACTGTTCCTTGGGCCATACTTTCTAATTCTTTGGGATTCTTCACAGTTTTTAGTCGAAATCCTTCTTGAATATTTATTTGATCCTAAAAATAGTAAAAACACACAGCCCAAGCATAAAATGTAGAAAATGGAAACAAATTGATAAAAAATAGTGAAAGTGACTTTAATCCAACAATTAGTACCATTGAGCTCCTAAATGGTTTTGGCTCAGATGCACACTATCTCTAAACTTCAAGTCAACCCCTATGCTTCAGAAAAAGCAATGAAAAACATATTATGCACTTCACACTTTTGCCATGCTTCACACTTGGTGTTTTGTGCAAAACCCAACCAAGCAAGCAAGCCATCAAGATACACGATTATTTTATGATATGTGAGACTTCTTAGACCCTTAAGGATCACTATAAATAGAAGGCAAGGCCTCATCTATTCACACACCAAGCTTTCCAAGAAAAACTTCATTCTTGAGAGCTTTTCAACCTTAACCTTCATTCTCTCATTTTGCTCGTGCATTCTGCAAACTAAGGGTTCCAATCATCTTCTGGGAACTCATAAGCATTAGGATAAGAATCAAACTATAGATGGAAGTAGTGTTGAAGAAGCATTGGACCTTGCTCCAATAGGTACATTCTTGAATTTGAAACTCGCTATACATGCGTCATTTTTATTTGAATTCTGAAGCAAACATGTAACATTTATTGTGTTAAGAATGATCATTAGCTTACATGTAATTTATCTTGTTGTTTATGTGAGTTTATGTTGCACGAAACCTAGGGTTTCAAGTCTGGTTTTGGCCTTCGTGCATCCTCATTTTTGAGTGTTAGCTGAAACATGTTGTATCATTGTGTTCCTTGCATTCTACTGAGCAACTTTGGTCTTTATTTTGTGAAAATGGATTGAGAAGTCAAAGAGATATGATTGATAGAAAATCTGGAAAAAAAATGAAAGAATAAGAATAAGAGAGAGAGAAGCGCGAGGTTGATAATGATGCTGAGGTGGCGTTGAAAATTCAAAATGGAACGCGTTTTATAATATATTTCAATGTTTGTGTTTTAATTAACGAATGTATCACCACCCTAGTGGTAGAAGCGCGCACCATAGTCACTTGCAACCAAAGGGTTTGGGGTTCGAATCCTTCCCGCCCCAACCCTTTTTGTTTTTTTATTCACCAGAACCCCAAGGGAGTTGGTTCGAATCTGGCTAAGGCAATGTACGTTTTTTTTATTACTTGTTAATTTTCATTTTTCTTCACAACTTGAAAAAAACATAACTTTATGATCCTTTAATATTTTTTACCCCTTTCTTTTGCCACGTGTTTATTAGAATGTCTATTTTATGATGATACAAAAGAAATCCCCAAAATATCATTTAGTTCACCACTTTTTGTTTGATGGAAAGCATGTACTTTTTAAGTGTGTTTAAGGCTCCTAATTGATTCCTTTGGTTTATTTCTTGGTTGTTCTTGATGTTGAAAGCTTGTATGATCATATCACACTATTTTAAGTGTTGATTGTTTCCCTTGACATGTTTAAACTTGATTATTTTCATACCATGTGTAAATTGATTCACCTTGAAAACTTGTTTGAATGAATGGTTAAGAGGTGATTAGGGTTTCCACTTGCTTGTTTCTTATTCATGCCATGATTAGGGTTTAGGTCTAAACTTATCCCTAACATGTTCTTGCATCTTGTTTGACTTGTATACATGGTGATCTACTTAGGGTTTTACTTTGTCCATACCATGTTCATATGATCCATGTTTTGAATATCTTTCTTTTGTCACAACTTCACTTGATAACTGTAAGAACAAAATTAGTTCTACAATAGAATTCCAGGATTTTGATGATAACAAAGGATGAAACCAAAAATGGCACCCTAACGAAAATTCTCTAAGTGTCCAGGACTCTGAACAACAACAAAGGAATCTGATCATTTTATCAGATACAAACTCTGATCAGATACAAAGTACTAGAAGATCAGAAGCATCTGAAGAAGAAGTGCGCTCTAGAAGTTCTGATTCTGAGCAAAACAAGACAGTAGAAAGAACCCGAAGCTCTAAACATCCACTGGACTTAGTTCTGATGATCTGAAAGACCAGTACTCTGAGAAGCTCTGATGAAACCTCAACGTAATCTCCTTCTGACACAAGACTCCGAGATAACAAAGAATCTGACGAAGATTCAACAAATCCAGAAAGAGTAACGGAAAGAATTTCTTCAAATGGAAAGGAAATATTTTTAGAAAGAAATTATTCAGGGAGACAAATTGGTTATGGCAAGAAACATAGAAGTAATGACAATGAATGCTCATCAAAGGCCAATATTCTGTCATCACTCCAACGGTCCTTTTCACCACTATATAAAGGACAACCTACTTCAGTGAGAAATATACAACAACGCACAGAAAAGTCTTTACATTCTCTCTTAGTTTTTCACGAGCTGCTGCTCATACGTGAAAACACTTGCTTGATTATTCTGCTGTAATATTCGCTTACTCTTAGAAGCACTCTCTATTACAAATTTATTTTGCTAAATTGCTTTTGTTCCTCAAGTGACTCTGCGTAGTCTGTATACTTGGGAGGACTAAGAGATCACTCTCTTAGACGTTTGGTTGTATTAATCTTTCAAGATTAGTGGATTAAGTCCTTTTTGAAGGCGAAATCACCTTGGCCGGGTGGACTGAAGTAGCTTTGTGTTATAAGCGAACCAGTATAAAATTTTGTGTGTTCTTACTTTTGAAAAAGCTTTTATTTTCTAAAACAATTCAAACCCCCCTTTCTTGTTTTTCTCACCTTCAGTTTTACTTTGTCCATACCATGTTCATATGATCCATGTTTTGAATATCTTTCTTTTGTCACAACTTCACTTGATAACTATATATCATGATTATGATACTTGTCTTGTTTGCTTTGTACATGTAATATATACTTTACTCACAAGTCACCTTGAATATAAACTTGTTTAATCATGTCTTGTGATACTCCACTTGTATTCTATCTCAATTTGTGATGTTATATCCATGTCCTGTAATTGTTTATCATTTCATTCAAGTATTTTCTTCATAAACTTCTATAATGTTGAACATGTATCTCATACTTGTTCATGTGCTATCTCTTGTGATGTTATGTAAACTTTTGTAATGTCTTGTTTATGTTCGTCATGCCTCAAAAACATTTAAGTAGCTTGTTTATGTATTGCCAATTTATGTATCTTTATGTATCTAAATCCAAGGGAAATGATCTTATGTTGACTTCTTAGTCATGTACTGTTTGTTTGATTGTTGACTTTGTTTGTCCATTCATGCATTTACCCTATACCAAACCTTACCCCTTTTTCAAGATAAAACACCCATACAAACATTGAATTACTTTTAGTCAATGGACTTTCAATCACACTTTCAAAAATGCTTTAGTATACATGAGGCATTTCAAACACAAACCTTGACTTACTTTTAGTCAATGGACTTTCAATTACACTTTCAAATGCTTTAATACACATGAAGCATCTAAAAAAAACGTTGACTTACCTTTAGTCAAGTAACACTTTCCAAAATATTTTTTACCCCTTTTATTTCCCCATTCAGAAATGCAAACAACTTTTAAACCAAACCATAGATAAATTCAAAAAGTTCCTATAAAGTACTACAGATGCTTAGGGTGCTAATACCTTCCCTTCGCATAACCAACCCTCGTACCTGTGATCTCTACTTACTTTTCTTCTAGTTTTACTATTTGATATGCATGTTTATTTTGAATTTTTTACCCTTCCCTTGGAAAAATAAAAGTTCGGTGGTGATATCAATGTTTTGCGAGTCAAGTTAATCCAATAGTTTGGTCTCCGATTCTCATCGCGACAACCCTCCACTTAAGAAGAACTTGGATGACAGTTTCCGAAGGTACTTCTTGTCGGTGATGTTTGCGCTCTCAGGATACTATTAGCTTTCTACGAATTTCATGATGTCATAGAACCAAGGATGTCCATCTGCTTCGTCTTCGGTTGCCAAACAGTAAGTTGGCTCGTCCAAGTAGTCAAGGTGGAAAGTTGGTGTTTCATTTTTCCGTTTGACCTTAAACATGGATGAAAGAGTAGCTAAAGCATTGGCCAACTGATTCTCCTCTCAAAGGATGTGATGGAATGTAATCTCATCTAAGTACGTGATCAGCTTAAGGACATGCTCCTTGTAAGAGATTAGCTTATGATCCCGAGCTTCCCATTCTCCTTTGACTTGGATGATGACCAAGGCTGAGTCTCCATAAACTACAAGAATTTTGATCCTAAGATCAATGGCATCCTCAATACCAAAGATACATGCCTCGTACTTGGCCATATTGTTGGTACATTCAAAGCATAAACTCGCAGTGAATGGTAAGTGAAAACCAGTTGGGGAGGTGATGACTACCCCAATGCCATTGCTATGAGCGTTAGAAGCTCCATCAAACACTAGCGTCCACCAAGATCCAGGTTCTGGTCCTTCTTCGGGGCCAAGGATGTTGCAATCCCTTATCAACATAATATCCTCATCTGGGAATTCGAAGCGTATAGACTGGTAGTCCTCCAAGGTTTGGTGAGCAAGATAGTCAGATAGCACACTTCCTTTGACTGCTTTCTGAGTGACATGTTGGATGTCGTACTCAGTCAGGGCCATTTGGCAACGAGCTACTCTACTGGTTAGAGCAGGCTTCTCAAAAATATACTTGACTCGATCCATCTTGGAGATCAGGAGTGTTGTATGGGTGAGCATATATTGTCTTAAGCGTTTGGCAGCCCAAGCAAGTGCACAACAGGTTTTCTCAAGCATCGAATACCTACTCTCTCAATCGATAAACTTCTTGCTTAAGTAGTATATATTATGCTCCTTTCTTCCAGTTTCATCATGTTGGCTGAGGACACCTCCCATAGATACCTCAAGGACTATTAGGTATATGATTAAGGGTCTGTCCGGCACATGTGGCATCAGAATTAAAGGCTTTTGTAGGTACTCCTTGATATTCTCAAAGGCGTTTTGACAATTTTCGTTCGAAATGACGGCTTGATCTTTTCAAAGTAGTTTCAAAATTGGCTCACAGGTGGTCGTGAGATGAGATATGAATCTAGATATGTAGTTCAACCTCCCAAGAAATCCTCGGACCTCCTTTTCAGTTCTATGTGCAGGCATAACTTATATGGCCTTTACCTTTTCAGGATCTACTTCGGTGCCTCATTGACTGATAATGAAACCTAGCAGTTTTCCAGATCTTACTCCAAATGTACATTTACTGGGATGGAGCTTCAATCTAAACTTCCTCTGGCATTCAAATAGCTTCTCTAAGTTAACCAAGTGCTCCTGTTCAGTTTGGGACTTGGAAATCATGTCATCGACGTATACTTCAATCTCTTTATGAATCACATCATAAAAGAGCGTCACCATTACCCGTTGGTACGTGGCACCGGCGTTCTTTAAGCAAAAGGGCATGACCTTGTAGCAAAAAATTCCCCATGGGGTGATGAAAGTAGTTTTCTCCATGTCTTCCGGAGCCATTTTGATTTGGTTATATCCGGAGAAACCATCCATAAAAGAGAAGACATAGAATTGAGTTGTGTTGTCCACTAGCACATAAATGTGAGGTAGTGGGAAGTAGTCTTTGGGACTTGCTCTATTCAAATCTTTGTAGTCTACACACATACATACTTCTCCATCCTTCTTCAGTACGGGTACGGTGTTGGCAATCCAATGAGGGTAGTTGGAAACTATTAGAAAAAATGCGTTAAGATGCTTTTGCACTTCCTCTTTGATCTTCATTTCCATGTTAAGCCTCATTCTTCTCAATTTCTGCTTGAACGGAGGACAATATGCTTTGAGAGGTAATCGGTGGACCACGATGTCGGTGTCGAGATCGGGCATATCTTGGTAGGACCATGCAAACAAATCCATGTACTCTCGTAGGAGTTTGACCAACTTATATTTCACGTCGTCTTGTAGGGCTGAGCCTATTCTAACCTCTTTTGCTTCCTCTTTGGTTCCGAGATTGACCACTTCTACCGGTTCTTCATACGATTGTATGACCTTTGACTCTTGGTTTAGCAGTCGAGCTAACTTCTTAGGGAGCTCACAATCTTCCCCGCAGTCTTTGTCAGCGTGATTAATTGGATTGTCAAAGTCATTTTGGACCATAACAGAGTCGTTGTTGGTGGTAATCGAGGGTAATTTGCATGATTTAGGGTTCATGCTTTTATTTTTGTGAAAGGAAATAATGATTGAAAACTTAATAGAAAGTAAGAAAAACATTGCCATTTTTTTATTAATCGAAAAGATAAAAATAAATGAAAGACAAGGAGCACAAATTTGAATGCAAAGATTGATGATTTTCATTAATTAATCTTTGATTGAAAAATTAGAGGGCCGTACAAATGGTTCCCCCATGCCTTGGGCATAACATGGGTTCTTTTTTCTTAAAAAGGGAAAACAAATAGGTAATTACTTTTCCAACAAGGTAACTTCAGAGATCTTAGTTGCGGTCCAATTGGTCAATCCTTGTCTTTCAACCTTCTTGTACATCAATCCTTCTTCCACAACGATGCTAACTCCTTATTCTTCCAAAACACATTTTTTACCATCTATGAGGTGTCTGATGCTTGTAAAGAATCTGATAAGGGGAGAACACATCCCTCCACCACTTTTGGTAATTGTTTCTTCATATTTGGGGAGTTATAACCCAAACCGACGTGGTCCTTATTTACATGAAAATTCAAAACCCTACCCCAACCTTCGGGGTGTCCATTCTTGATCAAAATTTTCACATCCTTCAAGGAAATCATCAGAAATTCAGTTTTCTTTTCTTCCCTCACAAGGGAAACCAACTTTACATTTACAACTTCAAATGATTGGAACGAGGTCTCATGTACCTCACCTCATCCTTCAACATATCGAAAATATGCCAAGTGGTTGACCATGATGTCCTCCTCGCCTTCAATTACCACAAGCTTGTTATGGACCAAAAATTTCAACCTTTGATGGAGTGTCGACGTGACAGCTCTGGCTGAGTGTATTCATGGTCGTATGAGTAAACAAATGTAAGTGGGTATATATCCATTAAAAAGAAAGTGATAAATAAAGTGTGGGGGCCAATTTTTATGGGGAGGTCAACTTCACCGATCACAATCCTCCTCGAGCCGTCAAATGCTCTGACAACCAACTCACTCAGTTTCATTACTAGCCCTTCAATGGTTAACTTGGATAACGAGCTCTTGGGTAAGACGTTTAGAGATGAACCAATATCCACCAACACCCTAGACATAATAGTATCCACACACTCGACAGAGATGTGTAGAGCTTTGTTATGATATTTTTCCCTCGGGCGGGAGCTCGTCATCGTTAACACCCAAACTGGTACTAGCTGAAATGTTGTTAAATTCACCCTCGAATTGACAGAAATAAACTTCTAGTGGTACGTGGGTGACCCTCAAGAACTTCACTAATGCATCTCTATGTGCCTTGGAGCACATGAGTAAAGACAACATTTAGATTTTCGACAGGGTTTGGTTGAGTTGGTCAACCACCTTATAGTCGATTTTCTTAATAATGCACAAGAATTCTTCCACCTCATTGGTAGGTAGAGAATCTTGCCTTTGCTGGTCAGCTTCAATTTTTTTGCCTTTCTCTTGATTGGAAGTCCCACTGTTGTCAATGATAGGGGGTGCGGGTGCAAAAATTCTTCCACTTCTGGTTACTGTTTACTGTGGAAATTGGTAAACAACCGCTGGTCATCCCTAGGCTTTAAACAAAGGGTTAATTGCAGGATCGACCAGTTGATCCTAGGACATGTGCTAGTGCAAGTGAGGCTTGTCCAATTCGACAAAATGACTTTGTGAGGAACGGCTCCTGACAAAGTGTCGAACAAGCGTAGGGTTTTTCCACATGAACAGTTTAGATAATGTTATCGCCTATAGGTGACTCGTGACCGACAGCGCTATAACATTCAAAAGAGGTATACAACGAACACGCTTTTGGTAAACTCTATTATCGTAATAGAATCAGTGTCGACAGCGTAAACGACAACGTAAAATGATAACTCAAAAGTAAATGAAATTAAGATAAAATGTTCAACGGGAACAATTGAAAAGTAAGGAAGTTGCATTGAAATAAATGTGGTGATTCACGTACATAGCACTCTCAAAAAACTCTTGCTTCCTCGCGCTGGGAATGGGAAGTTTTCTTACAAGTGATTTTCAGTACAAAGTGAACACCTCGAGTCCCTTGTGGGACATTCTATTTATACTAAGCTAAAGGAAACTGCTCATAAGCTAAAACTCCTAGAAACTAGCAGATGTTATGTCACACGATCTGCACAACCGATGCACCCATGTCTTGCTAACTGCCCCACATCCTGGCGCTCTTATTCTTTTTTATAACTGCTGGTTATTTTAAATTTCAAATTTCTCCCGCCCAGACGTTAGGGCGACGCTATCTTCTGCTCACTTGGCTATAATTCTTTTAAGTCCCAAACTTTACGTTGGTCGACAGAAATGGCCTGTCGACCAGGCCAGCTTCCCCTGTCGGCTTCATCCTTTGATTTGTGTTTTTTCCACTCTTGCTTGCCTCCCACACCTCTTTATCCTTTGATGGGGTATAACCCTCAAATTCCCAAGACTCCTTCATTAATTATGCTTTCAGCATGCCTTAGAGATTTTTCGTGGTAACAAAATGCCCCCCAGAGATGCCATTGTCGACTGTCGAAGTTGGTGAGATGATGACATCTCTGAAACGTCGATTTGCCCCTTACTGTTTCCACTTCTAATTAGTGGGACCTCTGTTTACCCCACGTTGATGACGTCATGTAATCATGGCGGACGTTTCCTTTTCCCCTCGAGACACGCAAAATCACGTCTACGTCATTTCGCGTCTTTATGACTAAAACGTGTTTGTCTTTTCACTTGCCCTCTCTCCACCACGTATCTGTAGGCGTGGGAACGTGGGCATACGTGTCGAAAATGGAAGTCCAACCGCTCACTCTTCTCTGCTCAGGTTTTAAGCTTTATAAAATCCTCATTCTTTCTTCTTCTCCTCTTTTTTCGCCGTTTTGCTTCAGCATTCACTTGTCTTCTGCTTTTTGTGAAAACTCTTCTACTCCACAACGAAAAAATCTCCTGTTCTCTCCATGGCAAGCTCTAACAAACCTTCTGCTGCTAAACTCACACGTCCCATCAACATTGATGGCAGGGAGTATGTTCCCGAGCCTCCATTGGTAGAAGAAAAGGAGAAGATCTGGCGTTCTCAGGTATTGATTCCTCTTTCTCTGGCTAATGAACCCTTAGCGTTCTTAGGTCCTCTCCCAGAAAACCGACACCCCGAGATTACCAGAAATGACTCTTCTCTCTTCCCTTCCAGTCATATTTCTGAACCTGTGATTTCCGCTCAACAACCCTTCTCCCTTCGCTACGTCGACAGGAACTTTAGGACTGCTCCTCCCAGAAATTGTCCTAAGTTTTGCGCTTGGATGGACCGATTGGAATCAGAAAAAATCGACCATTGGAAAAGAACAGGCATCTATACCCTTTTACAAATTGCCCGTTGTGGCCCTCCCCAGTCTCGTGGCATGTTATTAGCTTCCCTTCAATTCTGGGAGAGTTCGACCAACTCCTTCCATACTAAGTGTGGCATGATCACGCCGACACTTCTAGACATTGCTGCCATCACTGGCTTGAAACCGACGGGCGAAGTCTTCGACTGCGAAGCTGTAGCGCCAATTTCCTTGAGGTTCGACATTGGTGACTCTCGCAAGCCAACTTACAACAACTTTATTGATCATCATGCCACCTCCGCAGGCCCTATGACCGACGAGGAACATGTGACTTTATTGACCCTTTTGCTGTCCCGTTTTGTCTTCTGCTCTAGATCTATGCAGGTAGCTAAACACTTTGCTCTTCTGGAAACCCAACTGCACCAAGAGCGTGACGTTGCTTTGGGCCAACTGATATTAGCTTCTCTCTACGAGTCTCTATCTGAGGTCGTCTGCCAGATTATGCTCTTCGACCCTGAGAACTCCAGAAAGAAAAACATGTTGGTCCATGGCCCTTTCTGGTTTCTGCAATTGTGGCTCAATGCCACTTTCTCCAAAGATGTAGCCCCCTATGGAATGAGGAGGGTTGCGTGTCCCCCAGAGGAACGTCATCTTATCTGGAAACGGTTGATCCCCTTGACGCCTATCGACAAAAACTTCCCAAACCTTCAAGTGTTTCGACTCTTATTCAACATCATGCTGACTCGTGTCGATTTCCTCCCTCTATGGCCCCGTTCAGTCGTCGCACTGAGGGTCCTGAGTGGCTCACTAGACCTTTCCTCCCGACTGACGGGGAATACAGAGATGAATCCTTTCTCATTTGGAGGCGTTTTCTGGTCCCTCGATTCCTATCGGCTGAGACTTCCCATAGCAATCCTGGTTTAGTGGCTTATCAGCCCAACCTTGTAGCCAGGAAATTTGGCCTTTGCCAATTCATTCCCAAACCTTTATTCTCCTCTCACGTATTGCTTGCCAATATCCTCTGTGGTCAACCTTGGAGCGAGATCAAAGAAGAATTGGAGACCATTTGGAAAAATCGACCGCGTCTCCCTTCTCTTCCTTTTCAACCAACCTACTACTGTACCAAAGAATTTCACGATTGGTGGTAGTCGTATTTTACCCTTTACGTTGGCACTCCTGATCCCAAACTATCTGAATTAACTGAGGCTTTTGTTTGTTTGCAGGCGAAATCGACCAAGTGTAAGGCTCTTCATGTCAAACAAATTCGTGCTTTCCAGAATTATTTCCAAGTTGTGTATCGACCAGATAATCTTTGTGGGACCATCTGGGAGGCTGCGGTCGAACTAAAGGCGAAAGTAACCGACCAACTTTCAAAACTCACAATCCCTGATTACGTGAAAGATAAATATCTTTACGCCTTTCACTTCGGAAAACTCAAGTTCCCTCCTCTGCCATCTAGCTCTTTGGCTTTGGCATTTGGTCATTTGGTTCCGGTGTGGTTCTATTGTCCCATTTCATACGTACAAAACGCCTCTAAGAAGAAGAAGGCTGACAGAGTGGTCCTGACGAAGTATTATCTGCCTGACTACTCAGGGCCGCTTCATATTGATCCTCAATATGTTAGCATGTTCAAAACCACGCAACTTGGTAACACTTCTCTGGAAATTTTAACACTCCCTTCTAGCTGGATTTCGTCACTCACTTGCGTTTCTTTTATTTATTTGCAGCGCTCCCTCTAAATCCTGCAGGTTCTGCATCTGCTAACCAACCTACTCCTTCGACACAGGAGGCTCAGGTTCGACTCTGGCTGAATTACTATTTCCTTTGGTCTTTTATTTTTATTCTTAGCCATCCTTTCTCTTCTTGCAGGCCGCTCCTGAGCAATCTTCTGACGATGATGGGCGCCCTATTGCTCAAGTCTTGAGGAAACCCAGTTCTTCTGTATACCCCTCTCTGAAGCATTTCCATTCGCTCTTGTTCCTTCTTAAGGGAAATATTACGTGGTCACTAATGTCTCACTTATGTGTAGGGTCAACCACGTTTGACAGAACCTACTGTCTCCTCTCACTCCAAAAAATCCAAGAAACACAAACGCTCTGCCCCCACAGGCTCTGAGGTATTTCTTGTCGGTTTATCTACTCTTCTGGCTAGCATACTTGCTTATAACCTCTCTTCGTGTTTCCAGCACACTTCCCCGCATAAATCCAAAAGCCACCATGGCCACAAGAGGAAAAAACATGATTCTCTCTCCAAGAGTGGCGGAGCCAAGAAGAAAAGGCACCATACAATGCCTTTTTCGGAGGTTCCTGTCGAAGACGTCGACACCATTGTGGTCGACACTTCCATCCTTAAACCGGTCCCTGATCCAGCTGTGGGCGCTTCACCGTCGACTGGCATCTCTCCTGCTGCTGCCTTGGGGAAAGCAAATCAGGATGCAGTCTCTCCTGCGTCGCCACAGGTATTTACCCATTTTCTTGTTTACTCCTTTGGATTTTTGTTGTGCTTCTCTTACACATTTTTCTTTCTGCGGGCTGATGCCTCTACTGAGCCGACTCAACCTGTTGCTGACTACACTCCCGCGTCGCCGGTTTCTTCTCCAGCTCGCCCCTTTCAATCTGTCGACACCGCTGGTGATTCCATTGAATTTCCTCTCCAGATTAGTGACCATGACTCTGACTCAGCCACTAGTCTTGCGACGCATCCGGACTCCAGTTCGACTAGTTCTGACTCGAGTCTCTCTCCGTCAGCAGCTTCTCCTTCGACCTTCCCGGGGCTGACGATCAAGCCTTCTGCTTTAGAAGCGATTGCCAGGCTCCGTAATCTGGTGAAATCGCGTGATGTTTCTTCAGACTCTGAGCAATTCCATTCTGGCAAAATGGGCCCTAAGGCGACGAAGACTAAGGCTCTCATGGACAAAATCCGCGTTCACGCCTTGAATCCTGACCTTCCTTTCATGCTCATGCATGAACCTGCTGTCGGTCCAGAGATCCTGAGCGTGCTTGCCCAACTAAAGGATCTCCAACTCTCTGATTATGCCAAACATGCAATGGCGGCTCTAGAACAATTTTTGGTTCCCATGCTGCACCTCATCGACAATGTCTGGGACACTGAGCGCCAGATTGCTGCTACTGAGGCCTCTGTGAAGGAGAAATGGGAGTTGGTGATGCATGCCGACGCGGAAGTCACCAGTATGTTAGGGGCTATGGAGGAGCGAAAGAAAGAATTGACCTCCAAACAAACACGGGCCACTGAGATACGTCAACAAATTGATGCCCTTCGGTGTCAAATTGCCACTTTGGACGGTGAATTGGAGTCAATTACCCAGGAGGAGTCACGTTTTGTCGACGAAGTGTTAAAACCTGCCCAGGCCACTGTGGAGCAAACCACCAGTGATGCTTTAGCGGTTGTTGAAGAGCTTATGGCCGTCGAAGGGAAGCTTGAAGAGATCAAAGCCCATGCCGACACCTTGGAGCCTGCGTCTTTGCACTATAATTTTGAACTTAAATCTTTCCAATCTAAGTTCGGACAACTTTGACCGTTTATATTGATTGTACAAGTTTTTTGTAATATTTAAACAATGGCTTCTTGTCACATTACTGTTATCTTTCTTACTTTTAGCACTGTATATTTATTTTATGTGCCTTTGCAGCTGGTTTCTAACATAGTTATCTCCAACCTTATTCTTTCGACCGTTATTTAGTCTGCCAAAATTTTGACCTCTTGAAGGAGAGGCCTATATTTTTTCAAGTACTTTTCGTTCACTCTTAGAATCCGCCTGTCTGGTGCCAACTCTTCGACCTCGTAGGCGTTGTTAGAAAAGGCCTGCAAAACCTTAAACGGTCCCTCCCAATTTGGGGACCACTTACCCAAAACTCTATCATTTCTGTCCATAGGCAGGATCACCCTCCAAACCAGATCGTCGACAACAAACACTTTCCCTTTCACCCTTTTATTGTAGGCTCGGGCGACTTTCTCTTTCTGTCTTTGTAGAGAGTCTAATGCTAACATTCTTTCTTCATCTACGTCGACTAATTCATCTGTCATCATACTCCAGTAATCTTCAGAAGGTATTTCATACTGCCTTTGGGTTCTGACCACCTGGACCTGAATTTCTACTGGCAATACTGCGTCATGCCCATAAGCTAGTCGAAATGGGGTTGTTCCAGTTGCTTCTTTTGGTGACGTTCGACATGCCCACAAAGCTTGGTCCAACATCTTATGCCAATTTCTTGGCTTCTTTCCTACGTGTTTCTTTATTAGGCTGATGATCACCTTATTAGCAACTTCGACTTGGCCATTCGCCTGTGTGTAATAGGGGGTAGAGGTCAATAATTTGATTCCCATTTCTTTTGCAAATTCTTGCACTTTTCGACCAGTGAAAACTGACCCCTGGTCGGTTGTGATAGTTTCTGGGATGCCAAATCTGCAGATGATGTAACTCTGGACAAAGTCTATCACAGCTTCTTGGTCCACATTTGTTAATGCTACGGCTTCAACCCATTTTGTGAAATAGTCGATACCGACTAACACATACCTTTGTTGTTTCGACGAGGCTGGCTTTATTTCTCCTATAACATCCAGATCCCATCCTCGAAATGGCCAGGGCCTCACAATTGTATGCAGCTCGCTTGCAGGCACATGTTGTATGCCCCCATGCAATTGGCATTCTTGACAGCCTTTAGCAAATTCAATGCAATCTTTCAGCATTGAAGGCCAATAAACTCCTGAGCGCATCAAAAGTCATTTCATCTTCAAACCTGCTTGATGTGCCCCACACGTCCCGCTATGTATGCTTGACACAGCCACGTATGCCTCACTTTCTCCCAGGCATTTTAATAACACTCCTTCGACTGTCTTTTTGAATAATTCATCATTTACCAAGACGTAGCTAATGGCCCTATATTTTATCTTTTGATCTGTCGACCCCACGGGATTACGTAAGTAATCGACTAGCGGTTTACGCCAATCACTTCCCCCCTCGTCGTCGACAGCCAGGATTTCAAAATGATTTTTATCTATTGCTCCCAACTTCACGATCGCCAGATCTGACGGTGACAACACTGTCGCTCGTACTTTCTCTCTTACTTGGACCTCTTCATCCTGGTCTTTCGACGCTTTATACCCTGAGGCCTCCTGCGCTAAGTCATTTGCTCTTTGGTTTTCTTGTCGTGGAATGTGTTGGAGATTGACTTGCTCAAACCTCTTGAGTAATCTGATAGTGACCACAAAATACATGATTAAATTTTCTTTAACACACCTGTACTCCTTTGATGCTTGTTTAATCACTAACTCCGAGTCTCCCATAATTTCGACATTCCTTGCCCCCAATTCTAGCAGTAGTTCAAGTCCGGTGATCAGTGACTCATATTCTGCTTCATTATTGGTGCATACCCCTTCGATTCTGTATTTGAACTCTGCTCGAATTCCATCTAGAGAAATTATGACTCCTCCTATCCCAGATCCATGCTTATGTCTTGACCCGTCGAAGTATAGCCTCCATGGTGCTAAATCTACGTAATTCTGCGCCATTTCGACCATTGAATGGTCGATAAGAAAATCCGCTACTACCTGCCCTTTCATCGCTTTCAAGGGTACGTACGTCAGGGAGTATTCTGTTAATGCTAAAGCCTATTTTCCAATTTGACTATGCAAAATTGGTTTAGATAACATGTGTTTAATAATATCAAAGTGGGAAGATACGTACACATCAACAAGCTTGATATATTGCTTTAATTTCATACAAGAGAAATACTGGCATATACATAGTTTTTCTATATCACTATACCTAGTTTCAGGATCATTAAGCATTCGACTAAGGTAATACACAGGTCTTTGGACGCATTTTTCATCCTCTTGGACTAACATACTTCCTATAGTCGATTCTGAGGCTGCAATATACAGTCTCATTGGCCTATGCCTAGAGGCCTAGTCAAATACTCTTTGATTTTGTCGAAAGCCTCTTGGTGTTCATCCCGCCACTTGAAATCCTTGTTCTTCAGTCGAAGTAGTGGGGAGAACGCTTTTGTTTTTCCACTTAGATTTGATATAAATCTTCTAAGAAAATTTATTTTTCCCAAAAAAGATTGCAGCTCCTTTTTGGTCGACGGAGGCTTGACGTCCATAATGGATTTTGTTTTGCTTTGGTTTACTTCAATACCCTTTTTATGCACCACAAAACCAAGGAAGTCGCCTGCCTGCACACAAAAAGCGCACTTTAATGGATTCATTTTTAATCCATATTTCCTCATCCTCAGAAAGGCTTTTCGAAGATGTTCGACGTGAGTATGCTGACCATTGGATTTTATCATAATATCATCAATGTAGACTTGCATGAAATCTTCAATGAAATCATGGAACATTGAGTTCATTACCCTCTGGTATGTTGCTCCGGAATTTTTCAAACCGAATGGCATGACAACCCACTCGTATGTCCCTAAGGCTCCTGGACATCGAAACGCCGTCTTCGGCACGTCTTCTTCTGCAATAAAAATTTGGTTATATCCAGAATAACCATCTAACATGCTTAAATATTCAAAACCAGCGGCCGAATCGACCAACATTTCAGCCACGGGCATGGCATATTCATCTTTTGGGGTGGCAGCATTTAGATCCCTAAAATAAATACATACTCTTAAAGACCCATTTGTCTTTATGACTGACACAATATTGGCCAACCATTCGACATACCTTGCAGTTTGAATAAACTTGCTTTTCAGGAGTCTTGCTACTTCTGTTTTTATCTTTGCCATGATCTCTGGGGCGAAACGCCTGGGCGTCTGCTTCACTGGTTTTCTTCCAGCTTTTATTGGCAGCTTTAACTCGACCAAATCTCTACTTAAACCCGACATTTCATTATAATCCCAAGCAAAACAGTCTCTAAATTCTTTAAGTATGGATATTACCTCAGACTTTAGTTCTTTGTCGATGTTGGCGCTTATATATGTTGGCCTTTTCTCGCCATTCTCGCCGAGGTCGACTTCTTCCAAGGGGTCTTTTGGTCGGATTTTCTCTGGTGCCTTTGGGTCTTTTTCGAACCCTAAAGGTTCACTATCATAAATGCAGTCTAGACGCTGCATGTCGAAGTTCCTTTTGGCCAAAGTTGGTTTGTCTGGGGGTTCTGGCCCAATAGCCATATGCCCTTCTTTATTCAACACACAGGCTTCAGCAGCCATGTTTTCTTCAGCCTCTAAAGCCGACTTTATTTTGTTCACGGCAACGTATGCCGAAATCTTTCTTAGAGCTTCTAACTCAGACATCATCATTGACGTCCCCCCAGCATTTCGGCCGGATACTTGTGTAGGGTGGATCCTCTAGGCGTTCCACATCCCAAATGAAGCCGTGAGTCTCATGTAGAGTTAGAGAGACGAAAGTTTCACTTAGATTAGCATATACATCCTCAGCTGGGAAGCAAGGAGAGATGTTGGCCAACTTTGTTTCAAACTCCTTCTTGCCGACATTATTCACGTCGGCCATAAAGTATCCTTGGTCAGCTTCGATGTTTTCGGCCACCCCATCCTCTCTCCAAATCACCAGCCTTTGGTGTGCTGAAGATGGTACAGCTCCGACGCCATGTAGCCACCCTCTGCCAAATAGTAAGTTGTAACTTGGCCTTGCGTCTATCACCATGAATAGTGTTGGTCTGGTTACTGAACCCACTGTGATATTCACCATAATCACTCCCATGATGCTTTTCGTCTTTCCCCCGTAGTCTGACAAAACCACGTTATTAGATCTGATGTCGGTATCATACTTACCAATCTTCCTCAGAATATGGTGCGGCATGATGTTAACCGTGGCACCACAATCGACCAGAACTCTGTTGACCGTTACGCCTTCCACTTTTGCCCTTATCAGCAGTGGTTTCAAATGATTTTTCATGTTCATCGTTGGTCTTTCGAACACTGCCTCCTGGCTTTCAGCAGAGCCATCGTTCAACACAAAATAGCATCTTGGTTGGTGCAAGGCTATTTCTTCAGCGTCATCATTATCTGCTGACTCTTCGACTTCAGTCACACACTTGTATTCTTGTGGTAGGATTGACACCACGTTGACCAGGATGTCCAGACTTGCTTCAGATTCTGAATTGAAGTCATCAGTCACTTCTTCAGAACATCTTTCAGTCGGTCGACGGACGTATTCTCTTATTCGTTCCTTCGCTGTTGTGTCGACTTTCATAACAATTTTCTTCCCATCATTCGCCTTGCTGGTCATGCCTCTTGCAGCTTCTCTTTCGGCCTATTTTCGCCTCTGAAAACGTCTGAATTGAGTCCTCGACATGGGATTCTTTCCCAAATAGTTTTCAGAGATATGAGTCCTCTTTTCAGATTTAAATTCACGCCTGTAGTTAATTGCTAAACCTCCTCTAGCAGCAGCAACAACACCTTGTGGGGTGTCTTGTTTTTCTTGAGGCTTGATCGACGTACCTCTAGGGGCACTTGCCGACGGGACAAAGCTTTTAGGCCTTGCTTGGTTATTTCCCACAACCTTTTTTGAGCCTCTTTCATTCTGGTAACCCCTGGTTGGCACATTCCTTTTGCTTTTACCTAGTTGCAGCTTCTGGAAATTCTCCGCTGCTATTTTATCGGTGACAACACCACACCTTGGGCACAGGCACACCTGTGAACCCTTGTTCTTGCAGCGATACAGAAAATCCACCAAGTCTTCGTCAGCCCTTGGGTAAACTTTAGTTATATCGACATCTGGGCTTTCCCCAGTTTGCTCCAGCATGTCGGCCTCATCATATTCGGTGATCTCGACCATGTTGATCTCGACTGGCTCCACGAACAGGGCTTCTTCCTGGTGAAGAGGATCAACGTCGATCTTCATTCTGCGGCCAACAAATTTCAGCCTGCCTTCTTGAATCGCTTTCTGAACCAAATCCCTGAAAAGGTAACAATTAAAGGTATTATGACCAAGATAGTTATGATATTTACAAAACCCTCTTTTCTGTCTTTGTTCCAACGGTGGTATTTTAGTACTAGGAGGTACCACCATTTGCCCATCTTTGACCAACAAGTCAAAAATTTCCTCACATTTCGACACGTCGAAAGTATAAGTTTTCAAAGGGAATTTTGGGTTATTTTCGACAGGACTTTTTCCTTGCGCATGCAGCAATGATCGACACTCATAGGCGGACCCTGGTTTTAGTTTAGCCACGTCGATTTCTAATTCGGTCGATGAAGCATAATCAACCTCACGTATTGGATCTGTCGCGTCGTATTCGACAAACGCTACCTTTTCTTTCTTAGACTTATTGTGCCTAACTTTTTCTAACCTTAGCCGTTCTAGATGTCGAACTCTATCAGCCAGTTGTGACATACTTTTCACAAAAGTTGGATCTATCTTTTTCCTAATGGAATAATCTAAACCTACTGTGGCCATTTGAACTAGTTCATGTTCTGGCACTTGCGTAAAGCACCTAGCCTTTAAGGACCTAAAAGGATTCAGATAATCATCGATACTCTCAGCAAACCTTCTCTTGATACTAGACAATTCTTCCAAACTAATTTTGGAGTGTCCTTCGTAAAACTGCTCATGGAACTTCTTTTCTAGTTTGGCCCACGAATCGATTGAACTTGGGGCCAACGAAGTAAACCATGTAAAGGCAGCCTTGGTCAGAGAGGAGAGGAAGTTTTTTACTCTCAAACATTCATTATGAGCTAGATCCCTTGACTCTGTTAAGTATCTGGCGACATGCTCTATTGTCGATTCACCAGACTCTCCCCCAAATTTAGTGTACTTAGGCACTTTCAACCCCCTGGGCGCCTCGACTTGGAGAATAAATTCAGCTAACGGGGAGGCGTATAATGTCCTTTTCAATGTAGCACCCATGCCATTTCTAGCCATAATCCTTTCGACAATAGTTGTCAAATTATTTTCCACTGCCAGGTCTTCTTGTCGATGTTGGTCGACAATTTGATCAGCATCTTGGTGTCGGTTAACCATTACCATCTGGTTACGTCCCGCGACTCCTGATTCGACGCCTTGATTCTGAAGGGGTCTAATGATTTGTCCTTCGTGGAATGTCTCCTCCTCCGCTGCCCCTATCTCTATCTGCACAGGAACAGTCGGTCTAATCATTGGCGTCATCTGTCGAGCCGGTGCCCCCAGAAAATTACACAAGCGTGTCAATTGGTTCGCCACTTGCCTATTTGTTTCAGCAGATTCTTGTATTAGTGGATTAAAGACTGCGCCCATCTGGTTGGTCAACATGTTAACCAATTCATGTTTACTATCGTCCATTTGCTGTCTCAACACCGCTACTGAAGTGTTCACAGCGGCATGGTCCTGTTCTGAGTAGTGTTCCTCATGTTGCCCCCTTGCGCTGATCCTTGCAAGGGAGGATTTGTATCTGAAAACAGTGCTGCACTGGGTGTCGACTGGTATCCTGGCATTAAGGAATACGACATTCCATAAAGCGGATCTGTGGTGCCAAAGCGAGGCACATATGGTCTGAACGTCGTTATCGTTGATCCTGAACCCCCCGGTGGAGGCTGAGGAATTGACGTTCCAACCGCACCCATAATCGACGTGGCTAAGGTTGCACTTGTCATCGGTGGCAAAGTGGCAACCTGTGAGACTACTGTTTCCGTAGTGGATAAAGTTCCTCGGGGAACTTCATCTGTGTTAGTTTCTGACATTTTCACACTATTTCGTGGCTTACTATATAGTTTGCCACTTCTAAGTTTCATGCAATTTTTCGTAACTGCTCTAGCACCGTCCCACTGGGCGTGTCATTTTGTTTACTGTGGAAATTGGTAAACAACCGCTGGTCCTCCCTAGGCTTTAAACAAAGGGTTACTTGCAGGATCGACCAATTGATCCTAGGACATGTGCTAGTGAAAGTGAGGCTTGTCCAACTCGACAGAATGACTTTGTGAGGAACGACTCCTGACAAAGTGTCGAACAAGCGTAGGGTTTTTCCACACGAACGATTTAGATAATGTTATCGCCTATAGGTGATTCGTGACTGACAACGCTATAACATTCAAAAGAGGTATACGACGAACACGCTTTTGGTAAACTCTATTATCGTAATAGAATCAGTGTCGACAGCATAAACGACAACGTAAAATGATAACTCAAAAGTAAATGAAATTAAGATAAAATGTTCAACGGGAACAATTGAAAAGTAAGGAAGTTGCATTGAAATAAATGTGGTGATTCACGTACATAGCACTCTAAAAAAACTCTTGCTTCCTCGCGCTGGGAATAGGAAGTTTTCTTACAAGTGATTTTCAGTACAAAGTGAACACCTCGAGTCCCTTGTGGGACATTCTATTTATACTAAGCTAAAGGAAACTGCTCATAAGCTAAAACTCCTAGAAACTAGCAGATGTTATGTCACACGATCTGCACAACCGCTGCACCCATGTCTTGCTAACTGCCCCATATCCTGGCGCTCTTATTCTTTTTATAACTGCTGGTTATTTTAAATTTCAAATTTCTCCCGCCTAGACGTTAGGGAGACGCTATCTTCTGCTCACTTGGCTATAATTCTTTTAAGTCCCAAACTTTACGTTGGTCGACAGAAATGGCCTGTCGACCAGACCAACTTCCCTTGTCGGCTTCATCCTTTGATTTGTGTTTTTTCCACTCTTGCTTGCCTCCCACACCTCTTTATCCTTTGATGGGGTATAACCCCCAAATTCCCAGGACTCCTTCATTAATTATGCTTTCAGCATGCCTTAGAGATTTTTCGTGGTAACTGTTACTCCACCGATTCCACTTATATTCACGATTGGCTCATTGGCATGCTACATGCTCTTGTTGTACTTTCTGTCCATGGATGTAGACAGTTAAGTCATATATCCATGGAACTTCTTTGGTATTTTCAAAAGGGAACGAAGTAGGTAAAATTATTAAGATAAAAGCAATTGGATTGTCAGAAATAGTCATCGGAGAGAGATCATATTGGATTTATAGTGGTTGGACTTCATCGTATGGGATTTCCATAGTGGACACATCTTCATTGGTGGGTAGACGCTCTACTACAAAGATCCCTTGGTCCATCAATCCTTGGATGATAGAATTCAAAACTTTGCATTCTTGAGGGTTGATTAAACAATGCTCATAGTTAGTACTATAGATAGAAAATGAGTTATTCTTCATAAAAACATTCTTAATATTAAGGAGGGGGGTCTTTAATTCATCCACACAAGACAACAATCTTCTTCATTCGTCAGATTCTACCATATTCACCATTGGTTTTTTATGGTGGTGTCATAGGGTTGTTGTTTACATTTGGGCTGTTAGGTGCAAACGTAATAGCCTTCGAGTCTATCAAATCTTGGACTTTGTACTTTAAGTCTTTGCAATTCTCAAAAGAGTGACCAGGAGCACTTGAATGGAACTTGCACCAGTTGTTAACATCATAGCCATGAGGCAGGATCGTTGGTGGTGGTCCTAGCTACCTTAACTGCACCAATGAACCATGTAACAAATATGGTAAAATACGTCTGTAAGGCATATTGTCGCGGTGAGAATTGAATATCAAGCTATTGTATTAACCTGAATCACAAAACATTAAATGTTCACCACCAAACTTTAATTTATCCAAGGGAAAGGGAAAAGATCGAAT
Source organism: Lathyrus oleraceus (assembly GCF_024323335.1). Classification (NCBI taxonomy): domain Eukaryota; kingdom Viridiplantae; phylum Streptophyta; class Magnoliopsida; order Fabales; family Fabaceae; genus Lathyrus; species Lathyrus oleraceus. Next base: position 205,702,724 of record NC_066583.1, on the reverse strand, counting down.
AAAACCCTAATTGTGCAATGTAAAAAACAATGCAAAGAGATCTAAAGTTTGGAGGTTGGTTATACTAGAGGAAGGTATTAACATCCTAAGTATCTATAGTATCCTATAGGAACCTTTTGAAAGTATTTGTGTTATGTTATTGTTTGGAAATGTTTTATTGGGAAGGACCTAAAGGTTTTATAAAGTTTTCTCGACAAAACTTCGCGGTCATGTGCCTACGTATCCTTATAAGGATGGAATCAGAGCAACCGTAGTTCACCTAACTAAGGGGGAAATAACACTTGATAGTGATCAAGGTTCCAAAGGTGTAAGTAAGTGTTCATAACAAACATACTTACAAGAGTTACAAACTCCTAGTTAAATCTAAGTTGAAAGTGATAATGACTCTAACAAGGTCAAAGGGGAACTAGGGATTGCTAAACTACCTATGAAATTAAGTCAATAAAGAGGTCTTTCCCTTGGATTTGGCTAAAAAGATAAATAAATGATAAGCAAGATGTTCAAGCATGACATCCACAAAGATAAGAAAATGATAAAGAAAGATGTTCAAGCATGACATCCAAGGTAAACAAATGGTAAAGAAAGATGTTCAAGCATGACATCCATGAAGATAAGAAAATGAAGAAGATGTTCAAGCATGACATCAACAAATATAAGCACATGATAAAGAAGATGTTAAAGAATGAAATCTACAAAGATAAGCAAATGGTAAAGAAGATGTTCAAGCATGACATCAACAAGGACAAGCAAATGGTAAAGAAGATGTTCATACATGACATCAACAAATATAAGTACATGATAAAGAAGATGTTCAAGCATGACATCAACAAAGATAAACTAATGAAGAAGATATTCATACATGACATCAACAAAGATATGGAAGCATGATCATAACAATATCAAGCATGGTATGTAAACACATATGTATAACATGTGAACATGAACAAAGATACAACAACATCAATCAAAGATGTATAAAGTTAACATGAATATGAATGACATTATTATATCATCATGAAGAAACAAAGATGAGTGACATAACAATTCATGAACATGTATATGGATGTAATAATAAGTATGAATGAACATGTATATGCATGAAATAAGACATGGTTTAGACATAACATCAACTTAATCATGAAAACAAGTTAAGGTATTCAAGACATGCATGTTAAGGTTCAATATGATCACAACTAAAGGTTTAACATCATACAAAAGGTTTGAACATGTAAGCATACAAGTTATACAAAGACATGTTATTACAAGTTTAAAGCATTTGCAAACACATAAACAAAGACAAAAACAAGAGAACACATGCACACAAAGGTTCAACAAGACAAGAAAGAATGACATGTGAATCATGGATCAGTGTAAAAATAAACACACAAAAGTTCATGGCATAATAACAAATTTCAAAGCACATAAACATGTAAACATACATTAAAGTAAGTTAAAATTAGGTCAAAACCAAGAGACACATATTAACAACATCAAACAAAGTTCATATATGACGCACAATATTCATACAAGTCATGGTGATCAAGAAAAATTAAAGTATCAACCAAAGAAATTCATTTGAAACCCTAAAACAATCCTAAAAAGGTACCAACTTTAGACAAGCATAAGTATGTGAAAAATATATCAATTCTGCAATTTATTTTTACCATCATAAAATAGACAAAATTATGAATACATAGCAAAAAGAGTGACTCAAAAAGGCTTAGGGATCATCAAGTTATGAGCCTTTAAAGTTATGAAAAATAACAAAAATAAATAGACAAAAAAACAATGAATAAAAATGGGTATGGGGCAAGAGGGATTTGAATCCCAGACCCCTTGCACACACAAAGCCTTAACACACACACTCTAACCGCTGAGGCGGTGATACATCCATTAATTTATTTACAAACATTAATATATATAATAAAAAGATTCTAGAAATTGGAAAATAGAGCCAACTCATCATCTTCTTCCTCGTGTTCTTGCATGTTTGTTCCAATTTCGTTTCTTTTTTTCCCTCAAACTTCCAACAATCATAACTCTCTCAATTTTCCATGAAATTAAAAGCTGTAAGAACCTAAATTGCTCTATTTTTGCAAGGAATCTAATGGTATCATTATCTCATCCTAAAATTCAATGTACAAAGTGTGCCAAGACAAAAACCAGAATTGCACTTTTAATTTTCTAACAATAAAATCTCAATGCATGAGCATGGTATAATGCATACAGTAGCAAACATACAACAAACACACTATATACTATATTTTACTTCAATAAATATCCAAGAATTATGCATGCACAAGAGTTTGTAAGTGTAAGTGCACTTACCTATTGGAGAAAGTCCAATGCTTCTTCTTAGCTACTACAGAGATAATAGATAGATTCTACCAGTCTTGTTGATCCTTGAGGATAGTGCTTGAACAATGAGAATGACCAGAAACAACTTGTATTATCTCACACAAATGTTTTTTTTGCAAAATGAAGAAGTGAAATAGTGAATGATAAAATATAGGATAGAAAACTTGTTCAAGTGATTAAACAAGCTCTAAATGGTGTCTGGATATGATTTGTGGTGTTTGTTTGGAAGATACACGTGGGGAATAAGTTTGGTTAGAGAACTTGCAAAAATAGTGTATTTTTTCAAATTCTAATGGAATGGGAGTTTGATGAAATGTTGAGGGGTAATTATTGCGTGTTTTGAGGCTTAAGGGATCCCTCTATTTATATGTAAAAAGTGGGGATTGAAACTGGTTAGAAACAAATGTTGTGAAGTTATGGTTTTGGTTGAGAATGAATGATAAGTTTGCATGAATTGTGGAGTTTCAAGGAGTTTGCCATATTTCTCTGGCCTCTACAAGGTTGCTTCTGATCACTTAAGATTGTTTGTGATCTTTAGGGACAAGTTTCAAGGGTTAAAGATGGAGTTGTTGGCATAAAGCTTGCTTTATCAAAGTAGTAATGTGACATTTTGCAAATTCATCCATAAATGGTATAATGCAATAGAAAAAACCTCAATTATAATGCACTTAGGATTCATATAAACATCTGATTATGGATAGATTTATACACAAGAGGACCTGTAATCAATAGATTTTCACATTTGAAATGGTTTTCCTCCAAGAATTAATCATGAACATGACTTGAAATTCAAGTTTGGAACCCTAACTTCCCATTTTCGAAACTCATAACTCATGCATGGGAAAAAAAATTTACTTGTACTTTTTGAAAAGCCCCAGACATGCTCTAGAACTTTCATATTTTGAGTTTTTTTTGAATCAAATTGGATCATGATGAAAAACGGATATAAATTTTATCACTTTTTAGGGATCAAAGCTGACTTGAAATCGTTGCACTTTTAGGAAATCAACCCTATAGGACAAAGTTGAAGTATGGAATAATAGCTCTCATTTGTGATTTAGATCAAAGAAAATGGATTCTTTGATTGGAAGTTATGGCTTGAGAAAGTAGTGCACTTGAACATGAAATTTGGATACTTAATGAAATTTTCAATGTCTTCAAAATTGCCCTTTTTTCAAGTAACCTCATTTCTCTTGATTTTTCTTGATCAAATTAATAAATTAAATATATAATCATGAAATTTAACTTGATAATTTCATATTTGATCATATATCTCAAAAGTCAAAGGTTTGACTTTGTAGTGCATTGGTTGTGTATCAGATGAATTTGAATTTCTTGATCTTCAATGAATTCAAACTATTGAGCTAGTTGAACATCGTGGATGGGATCTAAGGATGTACTTGAGTGTTTTGAGTCATGTATCAAGGCTTGAGATCATGTCTTGATCAAAATTCTCAGATGAAATTGAATGTTGCTGAGAAACCCTAATTGGTGAGCCAAATGAAAGTGAAGCTTGATGCACTTGTGATTAGAACATAATACACTTATTTGTTGATGGAGATAGATCTAATTAGTGTATGAGAACTTTATTTATTGATGATCAATCCAAAACTTTTACTGATCAATCCTTTGATCTCTTTGAGGGAAACCCTAATTCACATATGTAACAAACCAGGCATATCTTGATCTTGAGGTTAGCTATGCATGAATGATGTTTAGGATGCAAATGATTATGAAATCTAGGGGTAAATTTTGGGGTGTGACACATATGCACTGGATCAAACCTCCTTTCAGGTCTTCATTGACGTTGTTGTTGTTATTGTTATAGAAAACATTGTTGTTGTTATTGATGACGTTGTTGTTGTTGATTTTGAATTGGTTCTTGTTGCTGATATTGTTGTTGATTGACTGGGATGACATACAGTTGTTGGTTTCGAAATGGTGCCATGACGACAACTTGTTGATATGGGACACGGTAAGTTGGTACTTTTCCTCTGACCACAGCAGTTTCATTTGCTTCACCCTCCCTCTTCTTGCCATAGGGTTTCTTCACTACACTGGACGTGCTTGCGGCATTCTGAATTCTTCCTATCTTAATCATGTTCTCGATCCTCTCACCGACTAGGACTAGATCGGAGAAACTTGAAGATGTACTTCCTACCATTCGATCTAAGTAGGGGCCTTGGAGGTTACCCATAAACATATCAATCAATTCACGCTCCAACAATGGATGTTGCACCCTCGCGAAAAGTTCCCTCCACCATTATACGTACTCTTTTAAGTCTCTTCAGACTTTTGAGTCAGATTTTACAGTTGTCTGTAGTTGGGCACCATGTCGATGTTGTTTTGATAATGTTAGATGAAGGCCTTAGTCATTTCCCCCATGTCCGTATGTGAGTCCTTTCATGTTGCATATACCAATCAAGGGAAGGTTTACTCAAAGAGTCCTGGAAGAAATGCATGAGTAATTTGTCATCATTGGAATAAGCCACCATCTTTCTGCAATAGGCTCGGATATGGGTTCTAGGGTCACAAGACCCATTTTTCTTTTCAAAGTCAGGAACTTTGAACTTGGCAAGAATAACTACACCTAGAACCAAACACATTTAGGCAGCATCAAGATCCAAAGCATCAAAGCCTTCCATTGCTCTTAACTTATCTTCAATAGCTTTGACCTTCTTTTCTACCTCGTCGGTAGGGGGACCAAAGGCGTCATACATGGAGCGAGCTCTCGGACTAAAGAAGACGTCACAATGATCATCGATTTCTATGATGGGAGGGTTAAGAACAGGTGAAGGAACACCGCCGGTTGCTCCCACAAGAATTTGGACTGGAATGTTGCCACGAGGCAGAGGATTTTACACAACAGGAGGATTGGAAACAAGAATGGGAGTAGCCCTAACGTGGGCTCTTTGATTCATATCTTCTTGCATCTTCGCCATAATCTCTTGACTATGAGCAACAACTTATATGGTTTCCATCAACTATCTCATCTAAGCTCACACATGGGATACTTCCTTGCGTAAGGCAACTTGGTTCTGTTCCAATTGGTCCATGATAGCTTGCTGATTGTGACGCATGTAGTAGTGATGTCGGAAAGTCAGTTTGCTGGTTTCTGATCAAGAAATATGGATGATGAGTTTTTTTGTTTTGTTTTTGAAAATGTGAAATGATGCATGAAGATGTTTTTGTTTTTATGTTTATTAATACAAAGCTCTTAGTTATTCGTATTGTTTAATGCGAGAAACACTTAACGTTTAAACATTGCAATCAAGAATCAAGATGTAAACATAGATTGAATCACAAAGACCTTCATTCATCCTTGATAGAGAAATAGTTACAAGTACATAGAAGTTGAGAAATAAAAGTTGTTGAATTGAATGTAAAAAAGTAAACTCGATGTCAACCCTAAAGGTAACCCCTTGAGATCTTCAGAGAGCTTGGATGTCAGTGATAAGCTCCGCCATTATCTTCTTACAAAATTTTACAAAATGATAAACTTCTTCAGGGGTGTTCTCAGGGAACATGATCAAATCATCCTCTTTCAACTTGTCAGGAAAGTCTTGCAGAGCGTAATTAGTCAAGACAATCATGTTAGTGTACTCGTTTTTCCATTCTTCATAGAGAGCTTGGAGGTTTTGAATAATCCCATTCATCTGAGCCATTGAAGTTTCTGCTCAAGGAAATCTCTCTTGCCATACTGGCGATCATTTTTCAACTCTACATAGGCTTGGTCGTAGATTCCCATATTTATGTTCTTGATTTGCTTGCAAGCTTGTCCATGTTGGAACTGCTCACGCAAGAAGCTTCTATAAAATTTCTCCCTTACTAGATGTTCTTTGACCAAGATATCCTTGCACTCTTTAAGAGTGGTCCTTAGCTCTAGTATTTGGGCTTCGTAATCCTCCTCGGCTTCCTTCTTCATTACATTAGACCTCTCAACAGTCTTTTCAAGGTCCTTGATGGTTCGGTATGCTTGATCCGACTGGTTGTTACAAAAGTGTAGCTCAGAATTGGCTCCTTGTAGAGGACCGCCTACCCATACTTTTTTTCCTTCTACCTCCCTTAATCTTTTCTTACTAACCTCAAGTTCCTCACTGAATTGGTTACCCTTATCTTCCAAGTCGAAGTTTTGTTGCTTAGTGCGGCTAAGTTGGACTCGTAGTTAAGCATTCTCCAACTCTAGCTCTCGTATCTGGTTGGTAAACTTGTTCACATATTCTTGTAAGATGGGCTCAGGTTCGAGCATCAAGGGAAATGATGAAGGATCATAAAGGAAAGGCGTCTCGGCTATTAAAGCTCGCTCTCTTACCCATTGAAAGTAAGGTTCCTTGGCTAAGATGTTCTTTTCCCCCACTCTTGGTTAATTCAGATTATGTTTGTCCAAGCTCTTCTTACTCTCTTCACGTCTGAGTTGAGTGGGTCCACGGTGTTGATGACGAAAGGTACTATAGCAGTAAATTCATAACCATCAAGCTATGGATAAACTTGACGTCGATACAACAAAAGTCGCCACCGCGCTTTTATTGTTTCCAAAAGGAAAAGGGAAAAGTACAAACAAAACCCAAAGATAAGAAGTTTTCAAATCAAAACTAATAAAATGCCAGAGATCACAAGTAAGGGGGTTGGTTACACAGAGGGAAGGTGTTAGCACCCAAAGTGTCCTAGGTACTCCTAGGGAGCCATTTTTTATGTGCGCATGTGTTTTTGGTATAAAATGATGTTTGAGAAAAACAGAGTATGGGGATGAGACAAGAATTCATTAATTATATTTTTGTGTTTGACAAGACCTTCAGACTGGTGCCTACGTAACAACATGAAACTGAGGGATCAAAACCTCGTAGTTCGTGGTATCAATTTTAAAATGAGTGGATTACTTTTAATGAAAATTTAAGTTAAAAGAGGCACAAAGGGCCCAAAAGTTTGAATGCGTGTTATTTCTTTTCGTCTTTTGAAATTTTAAGTTAATATGATTAGATTTATTTACAAGTTTGTTTTAAGAAAAGAGTTTGAAAATTTAATGGCATAAGGCCAAAGTTTCTATTTTGAAATAAGGTCTAAGTTTGAAATCACAAGCAAAGAAGGTTTTTGAAAAGGGGAAGATATTTTGAAATTTAAGAAGTGGGAGAAGATTAAGAGACTAATCCTAAGCATAAAATTAAAAGTTAAGAGTTGAAAAGATCTGACCAATGGGATGCAATCCAACAAACAAGAAAGTCATATTGAAAACCAACTTTCCCTTTGGACTCTGAATCGAGCAATTATCCACAAGCAATTAGCAATATTAAACATCATGAAGATTAATGCATCAAATAAAGATAGCCACATCCAAGCCAGCAATTCCATAGCTAGCAGTCTTCTTTGTCTTCTCATGTATCAAATGAAATACTCCATGATTAACTCAGAATAATGCATAAGACATAAGATCAAAATAACAGTTGCATCAAGACCATGTAGCAAATAAGTTCAAATAGGTCCAAATACTTGCATAAGATGAAGGCTCAAATCACAATAACTTGGTCTCAAAATGTTGGCATTAACCAAGTCCTTTTGCATATGGAATGTTGCCTAATCCTAAGACCAAAAGTTCAGATCAAGCTCAATTGTCCACCAAACAATTTTTAGGGATTTTTGTTGTTTATTAGGTATTTTAAGGTCCTAAGACCACAAACACAAACAAAATACACAAACAAATATATACAATCACAATATGTGGCTCAAATGAGCAAAGTGAAAGTGACATAAACATAAACAAGTTAAATGGTATGTAAATGACAATGAATGGTAAATGACTAGAAATTAAATTGCATAAAGTAAATGGCTTGAAAGTAAAGCAATATTAATAAGAGTTCATCAAATGTTAGGCAAGGTTAATTGAATGTTATTAGTGTTTTTCTTTTCAATTGATTAAGTCATTCTTTGGAGAACACTCAACCATCTATTCATACGCATAGATCCTTGAACCAAGACATCTTCCATAGGAAGGAAAAAAGGCCAAGTTTCCAAACAATACCATGAAGTATGGGAGACTTACAATCTCACTTACTAGAATGTTATGCCTTTAGGGTCAAATTTAGCTCTATGTTAAGCAATCGTAATTGGACTTATGTAGAAGTCACATCTATCTGAGGCCAAACAATAAAAATTTAGGTGCAAATGCATGTTAGAGATTTGGTATAATGAACCAAACTCCTAAAACATACTTGTATTGGTTCACAAGAGATCACAAGAGATGGACCAATCTCATCCATACTTGTATTGGTTCATCTGACACAAGGTCATTGATGAATCAACTAGCCTTAGGATATTGAGACTTAATTGGCCAATGAAAAGGATGGAAAAGAATGGGGATGAAGAGGGGTGGGGAGATGAGAGAAACACAAATTCGTAATGGGAGGAACTTTATCAAATTAAAATCATTCATTCATTTTGGGAGATGAAATGTACATTTCATCAATCCCCTAAATCCAATGATTTTAATCCAACAAAAGTCAAATCAACCTTGACCAAGGCCCAAACAAATATTCAAACATCACAAGACCATAAAATGGCTCAACACGATTTTTACACAGTTAATCAATTAAAAATCAAATTAAAAATGCATTAAAAATACAAATTAGTTTGGTCAAAACCTAAAACCTCTTCAAAACACCAAATAAATGGCCAAAAGATTTATCCTAGGCCAAACAAGGTCAAAGGACCTTAGACAAAAAATTTCATGATTTTTTAAAAGTCAGAAGTATTTTTAAACAATTAAAAAAATGCACAAAAACATTTAATTCATAAAAAATAAAAATTAATCCAAAAAATAATTTTAATTCAGAAAATGAAAGATAAAAATATTTAAAGATTTTTGGCGAAAGTCCCATATTTTTTGGATTAACAATGAAATTAATATGAATTAAACAAAATAAAGGGATTAAATGAAAAATCAGAAAATAAAAAGAATTCAAAAAAAATAAGGGCCATCAGATCTCCCTCATTAATTGAGGTGGCAAATCTGATGGCCACGCGCTAAGGTGCACCAAACATATGAGTCAAGTGCGTTGCAATATGAGTCAAATAAATCAAAGAACATGATTAAAATGTTGGACCAAGATCAGATGGTTGAGGTCATGCCAACACACCACCGGAGCCCTAGCTCCGGTCATCTTCTCCGGTGAGGGCCACCGGACTGGTCCAACCAAAACTTCATGAAAAATGAAAATTGAGTATACTAATTTAAAGAGAAAATGCTCAGGAGCACGAATCTGACTTCCATTTCTTCCAATTCCAAATATATTAAAAGATACATGGATTTGAAATTTGAGGTTCATGATCTGAGTTGCTTCGATTTGACCTCAAAGAAACTCAATTTTGTTGCCTACATTGGTAGGACTTCAGCAAACCAAAAATCACAAAGAATAATAAAGAATTAAGAGAGAATCGAAGAGATGAAGTTTCTGAATTTTCACCTTCGAGTTGCTTCAAATTTGTTTGATCTTGATCTGGATTTGCTTGATTCCTCTTCCTCTTGCTTGCAGTGATCAATTGATATGGAAAGGGAAATGAATTATTGGAGTTTGAATTTAAAAACAGAAGGTGAAATTTAAACTCGATTTCAATGAAATCTTCAAGAATTTCTATGGAGTGAAGGGTTTGAATCGTCTTGGCAAAGCTTGGGTAAGGTATTGATGAAGTTCTGAGCTCATTGCACTTGTATTTATAGCCAACTCAAATGCTTTCTACACACTTTCATTTGAAATCCAAAAATAGCAATTGCATCATGAGCTTGCATGGACGTGTATAAAACCCAAAGAGTGATTGTAAAAGGTCCAAAATCATGCATATGTGATGCTGGAAGCAATGCATTAAGCCATGCAATGTTGAAATGAAATTGAACATGAGGAACTTCCAAATGGTACCATGCATTACACCCATGCACAAGTCCTTCAATTTTGATCTAAATGAGATGATCTTGGACTTTTTGGAAAGGTAAGATCAAGGGGAACAAATTTCATGTTGAACACTTTTCCATTTGAAGCTTGTATCATTATTCATTTTGAGGTGGAAGTTTGGAAAATCAAACATAAATGAAAATTTTCTAACACCAAGTCAAATGTTTACTTCTTCCACCTTGAATAACTTTTGTTATGGACTTCAAATAGAAAAACTTCCTTCATAAAATTTGTATCTCTTTCAAACCTTTTCAATTTGGTCACAAATTTAAACTCATCTAGATTTAGCATGAAGGAGTTTAAGGAAAATCACTTGTTCAATGATAATGGCCCAAAATGACCTATAATCTTTCCTCTTGGCAAATGTATTTGCAAGTTGAATTTGAACTTCCTCCAAACATAAAAGCTGAAGGGGACAACTTTAATTTGATCATGAAACTTGAATGGAGTTCATATCATAAAAATTGAGCAAGTTATGGTCTTGTGGATTTGACCTTCTAACTAGGGTTCAGACAAAATGACCTATAATCTTGTGGAAAGGTGAGTTAGTGTTTGGGATAGCTTGAGTGATATTAATGGATGGATTCTGGGTGGTTAGCTTAGGTTTAATGGACTTGAAACTTGGAAACCTAATCTCTGTTTTCGAAGGTGAAACACAGGTTTGCAACAGGGTGATTTTGCATCTTCAAGCTTGGCTCTAAGATGAAACACCTTCCCCTATTTGTAGGGAAGGTTTTGTGATGGATAGGTGAGAGAAAAGGTGAGGTTTGATTAGAGATTGCAAGCGATCTGAAGCATGCTTGAGCATGCATTTTTTGGGACACTAGTTAGCAAGTTCTGATCTGATTTTCCCTCCCAGCCATTTGGTTAGCATCAAACAAGTGCAACCAAGGGATTTGAAATGGCCTACTAAAGCTTTTTTTTATTCAATTTGGGAAATTTATGAACTTTTCACATGGCCCGGGTTCTTGGATTTGTGACTTTCCTACATCAAAGTTGACTTTTATTTGTGCCTTGAAATGTTGTGTAACATGTTCGAGGTCAAAAGGGATCAGATCCATGTGATTAAATGACTTGGTACACAAAAATGCATGTTTTGGCTGGCTTGGTCTGGTTTTTGCATCATGATAAAATCCCAACTTTGAACTAGGGCCAAATGAAATTGGCTGGTGCATTTTACATGAAACTTGTGCCAAAGACTCTTTGACATATCCTTGATCAAATGTAAAAGGAACTAGGTTAAAAGGAGTTGTGATTTGGAAATGGCAATGTGTTAAAGTGGTGGTCTTAGGCATGATTATATGTCTTGCTGGCCCATTGGACCAGCTTGGCCAATGCAAACATTGAGGTCCATGCTCAATGAATTAGATCTTGTACCTTGAAACAAAGTTGAAGGGGAACTCAATTAGGACATTTGGCATAAAGAAGATCTTGAAAATATTGAAAGATGAAAAAGTTATGGGCTTTGGACCAAACAATATGCCATTCTTGCCAAAATGTGACCAACCGACATGATCTAAGAGTGTCACTTTGTGATTTATTAATTTTTAAGGTACAATGATGGATTTTTGAAACTCATATGATAATATCATGATATAAAATGAGGCTTCGAGCTTTGTAAGTTGATTTTAGGTCAAGTCCATAGGTGAATTCAAGGCATTCAAAGTCCAAAGTTCATGACCCAACCAAGTACTTGTAACATGAATTGAATGGGTGTTTGATTGGTGAATTATGGTTGAAAATAACTTGAAACGAAGGTGAAAGAAATATGGTATGATGGGATGATCAAATGAGTCAAGGCCATGAATTAAGGGATGCACAAACTAGGGTTTATTGGACCACAAGTTTCATCAAGAACCATGGTTAGTCAACTTAGGATTTGAGGTGCATGAGGTGTATTGAAGTGATTCAAAGGGTTGTGGTATGAACAATGTTTAGATATTAGAGGTCCTCAATGGTGTGGTTAAGGAACAAGGTGAATCATGACTTGTACAAGCCAAAAGGGATCAAGAATTAGGGTTGAGGTCCTTGGGTGACCAAATGAATCTTCACATGTTTTCAATGGGGACTCACCATCCAATTAGGGATTTGGAGAGTGAGTGAGATGACTTAAATGATCCTCCAAGCTTGTGGGATACTTGAGAAGGGAGATTAGGGTTGAGGTGGCTTAGGCACACCTTAACATGATCAGAGGCTAAGGTTTCAAGATGAACCTCATGCCTTTAGTTTGCACTTGTGGACCATTGTGGTTGTAAATGCATATGAAATGATGTATATAGGGTGTATGCTTATGAATTAAGGTTATAGAGGGTGATATGGAGGTAAAGCAAATTTGAGGGTATGACAAAGTGCATGTCTTTAATAAGTGTCTACTTCCTAGGAATAAAGTGTCAGAGATGGTTATCTTTATTTTAGTATAAATAGTAGGCTAATGCATTGTAATCAATGTCAAAAAGATCATATACTTCACTATAGAACTGGAATACCCGAGTCAAAGAGCGAAACAGTTTGTGAGTAACATGTATGAGTCACGTCCCTTTCTTTCATTGGCTTTATGTTTCGTTAATTAAAACAGTTTTCTTTACTTGTCATTTACTGTGTTTTATTTAATGTTATTTATTGCAATTTTCATTTATTACGTTGATCCACGCTTTTTCACTATTAAAGTTTGAGTCCGCTTTGTCTTCATACAGACATCCACACTCCATTCACACACATTTTTTCTTATACACTTGTTTTGCACAGATTTCATCCGAGATTTTTCGAGTTAATATCACAAGTGAACTAAACTCATGATTATTTGCCAAAAACACATACGAACAGTCACTCCCTAGCCTAATCACCTAGAGCCACACGTAAGTGGTTAGTAAAATGTTTCAATGATTGTACATGCATTTATCAAAGATGTTCTCATAACCCCTTCGCTGCCCTACATGAGAATAAATGCAATTAATCGTGCGGCCCGATTTTGAATACCTTACATGCATCTTGACATAGAAATCCTAGGGGCAACTATTCTGGACCAGACCGAAGGCCCAAGAAGGGTTAGGATAGCCCAATCTTATTCACCATATAATTACCCCCTCCTTTTTGCACCAAAGCATGTAAGATATTCATTTTCCTAGAATTTTCCCCATCTCAAGTAATTCACAAACAAACTGGAGTGTTGAAGTGCTAACTTTGCAGGTTCACTTTCACCTTTGGATAAGAGCTGCGAGCATCGTCATCATCATCAGGACTTGCTTCCATGATTCTCATTCCTCAACGGAAACACAAACAAACAAAATCATAAATCAATTTCATACACAAAGAAACATTACAATTCAACAAAACCATAACCTTAAATAATTTTCAAGAAAACAAACAAAACTTAAATAAGTTTTATCAACAAACAAACTTTACAGTAGCCTAAATCAATTTTATAAAAAAAATTATTGATAAACAAACCTTAGTCATTTTCACCAAACCCTAACCTTAAGTCATTTTTATAGTTCTACAAAGTACTAAACATTCTAGTTCACCATACGCAATCTCTGACATTTTAGCAAATATACAAACCTTAAATTTAAATAAACCATAAGCCTAGGTCACAAGAAAAAAATAAATATATTAAAAAATAACCACCAATGTTTTTGCTAATGGACGATTTCAGGTCAATTGAGATGATGTGTAGAAACTCTCTTTAATTGTATTCTCATATCGATATTACAATGGAGTTTTGGTTTGGGTTTTTAAGTTGAGTTTTTTTCAATGGAAAGTGAGAGATATTATAAAACGAAAAGGTTCATAGACATGTATAAGGCATACACCCAAAAATTAGAAATACTAAAAACTAAGCAAGAGAGAAAAAAAATGCCACCAAATAATACCATAAAATCTAGCTAACATAGGCCAAGCACATGAACAAATCACCAAGAACCACATCCACAAATCCACCACGAAAAACCTTTGCATCAAACTACCAAAAGCAAAATAAGCACAAGAAAATAAAACCTACTCAAAAACAACAAGCTAAAGGAAGGCTAGTGTAACAGTCAACCATCCAATAGAGGTCAACTAGCCACACAACTCAGCCTATTCAGAACATGAGATTAAACCCACTTCTAAGAAAGCATCATAATCAAGTTAAGCATGTGATAAATAGTCAATATTTTATTACAAAACATAACATTATTATGAGCACTCCATATGGTCAAAATCACGGCATGTCAAATTGTTAGCATACCTCTCTCAAGAACCTTACCCCTAACTAAATTGTCAATACCCTCGAGAAAAATCACCACCGAGGGTGAGATAGTCACCACTCTTCCTATCCACCAAAAAACTATGTACCAAATAGCATACCTAAACCACATGTGACAAAAAAATTATCAGCCAACTCGATCGGGATCGAACAAAGAGTGCACCCCTCGCGAGGGGTCCACTAAGATCTTACGCATAAGAAACTTCTCCTTGGGAATAATTATGTCATGCAATAATAACCAAAAAAGGCCATAACTTTAAAGGTGGATGAGGTCTGCCAACCTTTACCCAAGATCTAAACCAACCTACTTTTCCTAGGCTCAGAGCCGACCAATACCAATGAGGGAGGTTTGTAAGTGAACCTCACAAAAAAAACCCTGCATCCATATCCTCCTTCCAAACCTAAGCATCCTTCATATTTGGTTTAATTAAACCCTACAAAGAGATTTTCATATGGGCAAACAAGTCTTCCTTCCAAACCATTAGCCTTCACCGCCATTTAAAGTCTCAAACCCACACCTCATCTAACCAAGACCCCATCTTACAAACCCTTTGGAACTTCTACTCAGAGACCATAAAAAATATCATTAAAGATATACCCATAAGAGTATCATCCTTCCAAACATCCTCCCAAAAATGAGTGTTAAGGTCTTTCCCCATGACCTTCGAAATACCGTATAACAGTTAGGGGTGATGGATGAAGATCATGCAAGAGTTGGATCAGACAACCGTCAGTGGGGACGAACAGAGCTAAGATGGAAATGGAAGGTATAAAAGGGACGATACATATGAAGAAGATAGACATAGAGAGGGATGACCATAACTTAGTTTAGGTTTTTGTGTGTGTGCACATGCGTGTTTGTGGTTTTAGTTAGGATGAGAAATGGTTTTTAGTATTGTCCTTGAGCATGGACTAGTTGGTCAATGGACCATGTATGAGTCTTGTTGGGTTAAGTTGAGTTTAGTCATTGACGAACCCAAAAACACAAATCTATCTCGGTCGAGTTAGTCTTTCTTATAAACCTGTTGGTTCATCTTACCTACCCTTTAACTTGAACTAAACCTTTTTATTGACTCATAAACCTCTTGGATTGGTCAGGTTTTGTTGGTCCATCAAGCTTTGTCAAGTCTAGGAAAAGCATAAAAAAGCTAGTAAATATGTAACTCAAATACTCAATGAAATAAATAACTGAGTTATGTTCAAATCAAGCATTTCTTACAAATTAATTTTATCTTAAATTTCTACTAATTAATTATGGTGGTGAGATTATCAATTTAACTAATTAATTTTTATATATGGTAAGTACTCATTGCTAAGCATGGCAACGAGGTTGGTCAAAGCCGGTTTTTATCTCCTTCAAATCCAAACATAAATTCCCAAACAATCCATGTTCCATGCCCCAAATGTAACACCATACTTCCAGACTCAATAATTAATAAATAAGATATAATTCTATCCAAGTAGGATGTCACTTCACAACCCAAGAAGTCTGAATGTTACTTCATTTAATAAAAAATATAGTTCAAACAACATAGTTAAACAAAAGTATGGAATCCAAAGCCTCAACAAATCATCCACACCAAAAGTGGTTCAATAATTACTTTAAATTAAAAGATATGTAACAAAATAAAATAAAGAAAACAACATGTTCCCCAGTGTTATGTATTAGATCAACTCCACTAATAGACTCGATCGATAACAACATGAGGTACATTTCCAACTACTCAGGTACCTGATTGTCTGTACTCCGAGGGAGCACAAACACAACAAACACAAAAAGTGTGAGAAATAAATTCATATAATAAACAGTGTATAATAATTAAGAGATTGGTATTTATACATATAAATCACATTCATTCAAAATCACATTCTCCCAACAACAAATGCACAAGCACAACATAATTACAATGCAATAAGATCAGACACCATTACATGATGCATGTGGTATCAATTCTCATCAATGGTTCATCATACGAACTCGATCCTCCTTCGAAATCTAGAACCCCCCTTCTGAGTTTCGGATAAATCTTTCATCCCCCTTCGGACCTATGACGTATCTCCTTCAAAATATCAACAATGAATGTATGACATAGTAATAATGCAATTAACACAATAATTATAATAATATTTAGTTATCCACAATCGATCACACAATTGAAATCATGCATAATGTAATCCCCCCTTCTGGACTACCACTAGTATAATCAAACACACCATCCCAACCATTCATAACACATCAAATAATTTGTCAAAATGGACATCGTCCATTTTCGTCACATCATACTTTTTTTCCACTTGCTACCAAACTCTTATAAAACCATTAAAAATAGTTTATCCCTGAAACAATTTCTTAGCTTTTGTTTCATCTACTCAACACTTCAAACCCCGTCTCGAAATAACTTGCGAGTTGAAAGTCATAATCAAAACCGTGCACGAAGGCGTTACCAAAAAGTTGTTTTTTTTGTTTGAACTTTTCAGCCCGATTTTCATCTCTCCAACCCCAAAACGTCCATTCAATCATCACGAAAAATATTTTATCACTGAATCAAAGTTATAGCCTTCTATTTCAGCTATCCAACATTTTAAAATTCATTCCAAAATGATTTACGAGTTAAACGTTATGATCAAAACAGTGCCCGAAGGCGCTACCAAAAAGTTGTTGTTTTCCTGAAATATCTAGCATGCTTTTCATCTTTCACAACCCAAAAACATCCATGAAATCTTCACCAAAAATATTTTATCCCTGAAATAAAGTTATAACCTTATGTTTCAACCATCTAACTCTTCAAACCCCATCCCAAAATGATTTACGAGTTGAAAGTTATGATCAAAACCGTGCACGGAGTGGTTACTAAAAAGTTACTGTTTTCTGAAATTTTCAAAACGATTTTCATTTTCTTCAACCCCAAAAATGTCCATGAAATCATCACCAAAAATATTTTATGGTCTTAAACTCAATCATAAACATACCAATATTAATCACTACTTATATTCATATAATCATATCAATAAATTCACAATTTCATACCCTACCATCATCATAATCATCATCCCAAACCCTTAACATACAACAAACATAAAATTCAGCAACAATTCAAAATTTATCATCAATAAATATCAATTGCTATATCCACAACAATTACAATTAATTCTTCACATACGATCAACCTAAGAGGGTGAGGACCCCTCACTACTCTCTCATGATTAGACACCCTTATATGAATAGTTTCTCCCCTTACCTTAGAATTTGAAGCTACAAGTGCTTCTATAATGGTGATCTTCTTCTTCTTCCTACCCTTGCCTCTTACCCTAGCTCTCCCTTTTATAATTCTTTCACACATGTTCCCAACTATTTGTTCTCTCTTCACCTTCTTATAAGTAGACCAACTAAATTCCTTATTTATAATTTATTTTTAAATCTTATTATTATTATTATTATTATTATTATTATTATTATTATTATTATTATTATTATTATTATTATTATTGTTATCATTATTCTGTCATGTCATTCTGGTATTTTAAAATTAAACATATGAATTGGAGGAGTACAAGTCCATGATTGGTTATCAGTGTACAAATATTTTACACTATCAGTGCATATTCTTTTTTGTCATAATAATCTCTCTCTCTCTCTCTCTCTCTCTCTCTCTCTCTCTCTATATATATATATATATATATATATATATATATATATATATATATATATATATATATATATATTCTAAATCATATCATTAGGCCAATTATCCAATAAAATAATAATAAAAACAATACTATATCTATATTATTATTGTTATTTTAAATAAATATTAACTTATTTATTATTACTACTAAGTTAATTTAATTAAACCTAATAGTAATACTATTAATCTCATTGTGTCCAACACCTCCTACTTTTCGTTAATTACTACCACATTACTCACTTAAATTTATAATATTCTAAGGACAATACCTCATACCATAAACTCCCCTACTGCCTTAATCATTCAAAACACATACAATATAATTAAATTATTCTATAAAATTTCATCATTCAAATGGGGGTGTTAGAACTCTCCCCCACTTAGAATATTTCCATCCTCAAAAATTTACCTGATAAAAACAACTCCGGATATACTTCTCGCATCTGGCTCTCTAGCTCCCAAGTCATATTTCCTCTAGCAACTCATCCTTATACAACTTTCACTAGAGCAATCTCATTTACTCTCAGCTTCTTCAATTCTCGAAACTCAATCCTCATAGACAATGGTTCTACTGTAAGGTTGTCCCTCACCTGCACATTATCCGTCTGAATCACATGAGACAGATCAGGAATATACTTACGAAGTTGCAACACATGGAACACGTCATGCAAATTCGAAAGATCAGGTGGCAAGGCCATTCTATAAGCCACGGTTCCAATTCTCTAAGAAGTTTGATACAAATCGATAAACTTAGGATTAAGCTTCTTTGATTTTAGTGCACGCCCAACACCAGTCACATGATTGACTATTAGGAACACATGATCACCTTCCCTAAATTCCATATATTTGCTACTCTTATCATGGTAGCTTTTTTTCCTACTCTGTTATGTTTTCATTTTATCTCAGATCAACTTGACCTTTTTAGTAGTCTGTTGGACAATTTTCTGTCCAAGTATAACACTCTCACCAGATTCATACCAACATAAAGGTGTACTACACCTCTGATCGTACATTGCTTCAAACGACATCATTCTAATGCTAAAATGAAAAATGTTATTAAAAGTGAACTCGATCAATGACAGATGAATATCCCAAGTACCACCTTGTTCGAGTACACAAGCCCTCAACAAGTCCTCCAATGACTGAATAGTTCTTTCTGTCTAACCATCAGTCTGCGGATGATAAGAAGAACTCAACTTCAGCTTAATATCCACAGATTTATGCAAACTTACCTAAAATCTTGATGTAACACGTGGGTCTTGTAAGACCCCAATTTTGATCCTAAGATCCCTCATGCAATTTCATCATAAGCATTAGCATTGGGATCATACCTTGGCATCCTCCTTCCCCCTCTTTCATTGGGTTTGATTTGGGAGAGATCACCAAGCACTTTATGATTATATCATACTTGTATTCTATCATTTCACTAACTAAAATACCAAAAATATATCTTTGTGTTTATCTAACTCTTTTGTAGGTAGGGCATGATCTCATTGATTCATTGATCACATCTAGGGTTTAAGACCCTCATGAACAAAGAGCACAATCAAGAATTTATTCAAGAAAGGTTATGAACATCATATATGAGTCCCAATGATTTCTACATGTCATATTGATCAAGTTTTCTTCAAGAGTTTGAGGGTGATTTGCATTGGAAACCCTAGTTTGACTGGGTATCTTGAGTAACTTCTCCAACAAGCTATCTCCCCTATTGATCAAAATTCTAAAGGGACACTTCAAATGTCATCATCTTATGCATATATGATCTACCATGAGCCAAAAAGTCAAGAGAATTGGAAGTTAGCAAGTTGGTTGATGGTTGTTGGCCAGATGAATTAATCTGATCAAAACTGGGTCTCCCTAGACCCTATCTCCTACAATTTTCACCATATGAAAATGATTCCAAGAGCACACATACTCTAAATGACATTATAAACAACTTTAATGTTGAGACCTAGAGCTAGTTTTGCTTGGAAAATCATTTTCTATGTTGAAACATTATAGGTCATTTTGTCTAAACCCTAATTTGAAAGTCAACTTACTAAGGCCATAACTTGCTCAATTGTTATGAGATGAAAGATTTCCAAGTTTCATAATCAAATTCAATGTGTCTACTTCAACTTTTATGTTTGGAGTGAGAGCTAATTAAACTTCTTTGAACATGTGATATGAGGCTACATTATAGGTCACTTTTGACTTATACCATTGATCAAGTGATTTTGCCAAACTTCAAAAATGCATAACTCTATCATTTCAAATCCAAATGACATGAAAATTCTGATCATTTTTAAGGTATTTGAGAGAGATACAACTTTGATGAAGACACTTTTCTCATTTGAAGCTTCCATAAAAAGTTAAGCAAGGTGGAATATTGAGACATATGGCTTGACACTTAGAAAATTTTTGATATGTCAAATTTTTCCAAACTTCCATCTCAAATATCTCCAATTTCCAAGCTCCAAATGAAAAAGTGTTCAACATCAAAATTGTTCCTCTTGATCTCACCTTTCCAAAGAGCTCAAATTAATGCATTTTGGATGAGAAATGCATAGGCTGCACATGGCTTAAACAGGCTGGTATCATTTGGCATGGACCAATCTTCAAATGACAATGCTCAATTGCCTTGAAATCTAATCCATCTCCAAAGCATCTGAACTTCATTTTGGACTTTCAAACAATCATTTCATGGGCCGATGTGCACCCATGCACCATGCTTGCATCATTTTGCCAAATTTGGAAAGTTGAAAGAGTGTGCAAATATCATTTGAGTTCTCTATAAATTGAAGCCCTTATGCTCAGAATTAACACACACACTGCGCCAGCTTTGAATCCCCATTGCAAACCCTTCACATTAAGAGGATAAACCTGCAAAATTCAGTTGAATTTGAGCTTGAATCTCCATTGTTTTGGAATTCAATTCTCCAGGAGACCATTGATTCTAAGCCTTTCCATTCCTCTTCTGCAAGCAATCAAAGTGAAGCAAAGCACGACTCAGATCAAGATCTAGCAAGCTCATACCTCCATTAAAGGTAATTTGCAGAAAATTTGAACTCTTCGATTCTCCTTGTTTCTTGCTTAATTCAATTGATTATTGTGTTGGATGAAGTCCTACCAATGTAGGCAAGGTGTTTGAGTTGCTTTGAGGCTAAATCGAAGTAACTCAGATCGTGAACCTCATTTTTCAATTACACATATCTCTCAATATAGTTGGAATTGGAAGAAATGAAGGTGATATTCGTGCTAAGTGATGTTTTCTCTTTAAAATCATGTCCCTAATTTAAATTTTGGTGATGGTTCATGTTGACTAGTCCAGCGAAGCTCGCCGGAGAAGACAACCGGAGCTCTGGCTCCGGTGATGATGTGTCTTTGGTCTGGACCGTGTGATCTAACTCTCATGTTCTAATCTCAGCCATTCCTTTTGATTACTCATGTTACAGCGCGCTTGACTAAGGTGTTGGTGGAACCCGCGTTGTGGATCATCAGATCTTCCACCTCAATTAATGAGGGAGATCTGATGGTCCACGTATTTTAGCATTTTCTGAATTTCCATTTAATTCCATTTTTTTTCAATAATTCATAATAAATTTAATATTGATCCAAAAAATATGGGACTTTCACCAAAAATTTCCAAATATTTTTCTCTTTCATATTCTGAATTAAAATTATTTTTTGGATCATTATTAACATTTTTCATGAATTAATTGATTTTTCATTTGTTTTTAATTGTTTAAAAATATTTTTAAGTGTCCAAAAATTATGAATTTTTTTATCCAAGGTACTTTGACCTTGTTTGACCTATGATAAATCACATGGCCATTTATTTGGTGTTTTGATGTGATTTTAGGATTTGGACAAAACATATTTAAATTTAATGCATTATTTTAATATTTTTAATTAAATACATGTCATTTTAATTATGTTGACCATTTGTATTGACTTAATTGAGTTTCTCATCTGTTGTTGGGCCTTGGTCAAGGTTGATTTGAATTTGTCAAGTTAATATTATTGGATTTAGGGGATTGATGGAATGTACATTCCATCTCCCAAAATGAATGAATAATATTAATTTGGTAAAAGTCCTCCTTTGACCAATTTGTGATCTCATTCATCCCTTTCCCTCTTCATCTAATTCCCCTTCTTCATCCATTCATTTTCAATTGGCCAATGACATCTCAAAGTCCTAATGCTAGTTGATTGAAATATTAACATGAGTATGGATGAGATTAGGCCACACCTTTTGCATATTTTTGTGTGTGGTATGTTTAATGAGCATAGTTCTTAATACTATGTCTCCAACATGTATTAACACCAAAAGTCTATTGCCTGGCCTCAAATAGTTGTGACTTCTACATAAGTTCAATTACGATTGCTTAACATAGCGCTAAATTTGTGACACAAAAGGCATAAGCATTCTAGTTAGTGAGATTGTAAGTCTCCCCTCTTCCATGGTATTATGTGGAAACTTGGCCTTCTTTCCTTCCTTTGAAAGATGTTTTGGTTCAAGGATCCATGCTTGTGGCAATTGGGTTGAGTGTTCTCCAAAGAATGTCTTGAAATCAAAAGCAAAACAAAACTAACTATTAACTTACTAACCATTAACATTTACTTTCAAGATTTTAATTTTAATGCAATTTACTTTTATTATTCTATTATCATTTGTCATTGTACATATCATTCTAATTGTTTATGTTTATGCAATTTTCACTTTGTCCACTTGGACCATATTGTGTGATATACTTTGTTGCTTTGTTTGTTTGATTGGTCTTTGACCATTAATACACATAAGAATAACAAAAAAACCCTAAAAGACTTTGTGTGGACTGTTGGTTTGATCTTGCCCCAATTGGACATAGAAATTAGGCAATACTCCTTTGCTAATGGACTTGGCCAATGCCAATTTGTTGAAGAACCAAGACTTGCAATTTGAATTCATCTGATACATCATTCAAGATCTCTCTAGATTCATCTGCAACATTGATCATTGATAAGCTGTTATGTTGAACTTGTGACTTGTGGAATTCATCTGTTACAAGGGCTATTTTGAAGAAGATCATGAAGTGGATAAGCTTGGATGAGGCCATATTTATTTGATTCCTTTGCTCTTCAAGATTGATATAATTGTGCATTTGTGTGTTGCTTGATTCTTAAAGTCCAAGGGAATTCTGGGTTTCTATTGACATACTTGTCTATTGGATTGCTCCCATTTGGTAAGATCTTTTCAACTTTAAACTTTTAAATTTCTGTACATAGGGTAGTCTCTTCATCTTCTCCCCATTTATTTAATTTCAAAATCCCTCCCTCCTGTAGCGGTGTATTCGTCACTTTATGATTTATTGATTAAACCAAAAGCAAAGCATACAAAGAATCGAGTCGCCACCGCACTTTTATTTATCCAAAGGAATGGCTAAAAAGCGAACAAAAGCCTAAGAAGTTTTACACATAGAAAACTAATGAAAAGGTCAGAGATCGGGGTAAGGGGTTAATTACGCAATGGGAAGGTGTTAGGCACCCAAAACGTCCTAGGTACTCCTAGGGTGCCCTTTTCACAACTTGTTGTACGAAATGTTATTTGTTTATGAAATATTTATTGTGCAAATACGGATTGAAAGGATGGGAAAAGAGTATACAAGTTATTATTTTTGTGTTTGGATGGATAACCATTGCCTACGTACCTTTACAGGATTAAAACCTCGTAGTTCGGCTAAAAGATTTCCAAAATATGAGTGGGTTGATTTTAAAACAAAAGCCCTAAGGTCTTTCGTTATCCACGGGAGAAAACTCAACCTATACAACCACAAGTCCACCATGTGAGAACAACTTCAACTTGCTAGTGAGGGGTTAACCCTATAATAAGCAAGGAAGTCTTACAATTCAATCACTAAGGACAAAAGGTGAGATTAACATCAACCAACTAGGCTAAATCAAACCTATGGCTAATGTATGAAAACTTATCAAGAATGGACAAAGCCACAAAACAATTGAATGAGTGAAATTAACCAATTAGGATTATTCACAAAAATGGTCAAAGTATGATTAAAATTCAATTCAAAAGAAGTATTGTGAAAATGAATTTTGAAAAATCAGAGGCTTAAGGCCTAGGTTTCTAATTTGAAAACAAATGAGAATGTTTGCACAATAGTTTTCTTGTTTGGGTTAACATGCAAATGGAGGTTTAAAGAAACAAAAGGTGGGAGGGTGAGGAAGTAAAACTTCTTAGATGTTCACCTCTTGAGATCATATGTAGATGATTCAAGTGATTCCTTTGGAATAGGCAACAAGTGATAACAAATAAACAACACAAATGGATACCGGATGTCAATCAATGGTCTTACACCAATCTCACAACAAAATGGATACCAGATGCCAATCAATGGACTTATACTAGTCTCCTAAAACAAAGAGAAACATGGATACCAGAGGCCAATCAATGGACTTACACCAATCTCCTAAAACAAAGAGAAACATGGATACCAGAGGCCAATCAATGGACTTATACCAATCTCCTAAAACAAAGAGAAACATGGATACCAGAGGCCAATCAATGGACTTATACCAATCTCCTAGGAATGATCATAGGAAACAACTGCCAATAGCTGGACTTACAATTGACTCCTCACAAGAAACAAATAAAAAATGCAATAAGCAAGAGGAAACAAGTTGCCAATAAATGGTCTTATACTCGACTCCAAGGAAAAGGAATGCCAATGAATGGTCTTAATTCCAGATCCCACCAGATCATAGGAAACAACTGCCAATAGCTGGACTTACAATTGACTCCTCAATGGACAAAACAAAAATGTCACAAAGCAATGAACTATGATTATGAAATGATATACAAGAAATGATGATAAATGCACAAAGACACACATAAGCAAATATGCACAGATGAATCAAGTAAGCAAACAAACAAATCAATTAGCACACACTATATACAATCAATTAGGCTCAAGCAAGGTTAGGCTTTACAGCCAACTGGAATGAGGTATTTTGTGCTCTTAACCCTAACATTGAGAGTTAGGGTGAAGCAGATGAAATGGAGATGAGGGGTGTGCCTCATAGCTCTTATCCCTGGTCAAGGAGAGCTTTAAACAATGGAAAGTGTGGGAGTTCAGAAAGTTGGAACTCTTCTCCACAAATGGACTCTATAAGATCTTGGGTTATTATTCACAATGCATCAACACATGGTGTGAGCAAAGTGAATGACACACTGAGTAGCAGGAGATGGATTACACATCTCTTTTATCTGCCAATTGCCTCTTAAGAGGACTTTACCTGCTTGGTACAACATTAAACAATCACAAGCATTGCCTCTTAAGGAGGGCTTCAGACAGGTGCCTACCAATAACAGTAGGTCTTCCAGACTACATGAAGATTAGAGATTATACCTAAGTGGTTAAGAAACCAAGCAAAGCAAAGTTCAAGTGAACTTAAAGCAACTTAAGTACCTGTGGAAACACTAAACAAATCAATACAATACTCAGACAAATAGACAACAGTCAAATGAGCAACAAGACAATCCCAATGTACAAAATGTGTAAGCCATAAGGCAAACTCAAATGAGTTAGCATCAACCTACAAGACACACAAGTGTTAGTAATCAATAGCAAACATCAACAATCACATGATGAAGCATCATCAACTATGGAACTTGGATGCTCAAACCTGAAATCAAAGCTCACATGTAAGCAACAAACCACTAAGTCAAAGCCTAGGGTCAAAGATGGAGAAAAAAATTCAAAACAGGAGCTAAAATTTAACACAAAGCAACTTCAAACACATATTGACATACTCCAAAAGGTCTCACATCAAAATCAATCACCAAAAGCATTTCATGATCAGAAGAAGTCCAAGGAAATTTCAAAACTCATATGTGATCATCATGAATGAAAAATTCAAATCAAAACAGAAATGATTCAAAAAAATCTAGAAAAAAATCATGAGCAATCAAGACATCTAACATGATCAACATACAAAAAATCAGAAGCATTGGACATCCTTTGGCATGGAAATTATATTGTGCAAGTTGAACATCAAAAGGTGTGACACAAATTGTTACACCAAGTTAGCACAAGCATAAAACAGCAATGGAGCATAGGAAAAATACCAAACCAAAACCAAAATGTCAAGAAATGTGTCTAGATTCATCATGCAAAATTTCACATTCATTGGATAAGAAACAAGCATTTTATGATAAGATAAGCAAGGCAAGGTCAACAATGCATATGTACTCAATCATCCTAGAACAAATTATTTTTCCAGCCAAGCACAACTTTGGAAATTAGGATCATTAAAAACTAGACAGAATAAGGAGCATTTTGCAAAAAATTGGGATCAATTTGGATCAATTTTCAATTTTATATGATTTTTCTAAGTTGATGAAAAATTTGAAGTTCAAAAATGAGCATAGCATAAAAAATGGGAGGGAAAAGGTGAAATGATAAAGCATTTTGAAAAATTGCACTCAGGAGGACTCGAACCATGTAGATTTTTGAAAATGCGCGCTCAACATCAAAACGGCATCGTTTCAGCCTAAAGCCCTAGCGCGCCCAGATTTCGTAGCAAAACATGGATTTCGTAGCAAATGCATGGCAAAACCGTAGCTAATCTGGAAAACTTATGATCTTCATCTTCATGAAGATGAACATTGGACATGTTCATGCACGTCCAGAAATATTTCTCCAGAAATCAAAATTAAGTACATCAACACGTAGATCTTTCAAAGGAGATCATAGATCAAGCAAGAACTAAGCATGAATCAACATACACAAACAGAATTGAGCACATGAAAGTTCATACATGAAACTTTAATCTACCCTAACTCAGCCAATAGTGCATGAAAATTCACGATTCAAAGCTCAGAATTACCAGCAAACCTAGATCTACACAAATATCACAATAAATTTGAGAATTAGAGAGATCGAATCATGACCGCTTGAAGAGCAGCAAGCTGAAATCGTGCTATCCAAGGCTTATAGTGGTCCAAAGCTTCTCTATGATGCTTGTATAGATGATTGAAGGAGAGATTGAAGCTCAATTGCACACGAATCCAGCAGATTTTGAAATCACCATGGATGCTTCAAGCTTCGAGTATGTTCAAATATGGCGCGATTCCTTCCAATTCCACATTCAAATCTTCTCAAAAATGCTTCAGGATCATGAATCAATCAATAGAAATGTCTCTTGTGTGAAGAATTGCAAAAAAAAATTGAGAGAAAAGTTTGGAGAATTTTGAGATTCAGATCTGAAAATGAATGTTAATGGCAAATGCAGTTATGATTATTCTTATATATGCTATGCTAATCATGTTTAAAACCTGTTTAAGCCAAAGCTAATTGAAATTAATCAAGTTTTAAGGTGTATGCACAAATTGGATTTTCACCCCCATGCATGAGGTAGCCATGTGAACAGTACCAAAGCTGATCCAAAATCACTTAAAAATATCCCATGCAAGCTTTTGAATTGGTTTTGTATGCTCATGATCAACCAAAATGATTTTATGGAATTTTCTTCAAAAATCTTCATGAATAAGCCAAAGACCATGCAAATGAAGTTCATGTCATGTAATGGTACATTTGGAAAGTGCATGTTATGATGAACAAAATGCAAAAAGAACCACTCATTTTGGAGCTTTGGTTGAAAAGTTATGCTCATTTGAAGTCCCATGCACACTTTGCCATGATTTGATCATATCTCCTTAGCCGCACATTAGAAATTCATGATCTTGGACATTTTGGAAATGGAAGAGAAAGATCTACAATTTTCAAGTTCAACAAAATTTAATTTGAAGCTTTCTTGATGATGTAATATTGAGTTGAAGTTGGTTCAAAACCTTTCCATTTTTGGAAAGTTCAAATTATCGGTCACTTTCTATTTTGGGAAATTTTTGACTGGACCTCAAATTCTTCAATGTGAGTGTTTGAAATGTCAAATGAGACTTGTTTGAACATGAATGAAGTATTTCTAATCACTTCCCACCTCCAAATCCACAGTTGACTTTGCAGTTGACTTTCTAGGTCTTCAGATGACTTGACAATGTTCTGATGAAATTTAAGCCTCTACCACTTGGGATTTTGCTTCAAAATGACATCATAGCTCATATGAACTCTTGTGAATGATTGTGGGGTCCAAATCTCAAGAATGACCACCATCTATTGCTCAATGAATGCCTTTGATTGCCTTGACCTGTTATTGCTTCATCTGCAAGACAAAGGTTAGATGACATATTTTTGTACTTTTGGTTAGTGATAAAAGGAAAAGCAATGACATATAAATGCAAACATGCTTGGTGATCAAGAATCACTCAAAAAGGATACCCCACCCACAGGGAAGGAAGCAAGGTGGCCAATGATCCTTGAGGCAATGCTTTGTTATGATATGATGCCATGAGGGATCTTAGGGACAAAATTGGGGTCTTACACCTCCATTTTCAAAACCTTCTTTGTGTGAACTACTTTTGTTCTAAACTTTGACCACTTTTACAAAAGATAGAAACTTTGGCCTTATGTCATTGCATTTTCAAACTTATTTTCTTAAATCAAACTTATGAATAAACTTAACTATACTTGACTAAAACTTAAAAAAAACAAAAAAAGAACTAACTCATTCAAATCATTTTAGGCCTTTGTGCCTTTCAAACTTAAATTTTGTTAAAACCGACATACTCACTTTGAAATTTCTAGCACGAACTACGAGGTTTTGATCCCTCATTTTTATGTTGGTACGTAGGAACAAGACCGAAGATCTTGTCAAACACAAAAATATAATTAATGAATTCTCTTCTCATCCCCTATTCTATTTGTTTGTAAACATCACTTTGTACAAAATACATATGCACACAAAAAGGGATCCCTAGGAGTACCTATGACACTTTGGGTGCTAACACCTTTCCTCTGTGTAACCAAACCCGTTACCTGTGATCTATGACTTTTATTAGTTTTTATTTCTAAACTTCTTACTATTTGGGTTTTGTTCGTACTTTTTCCCTTTTCCCTTGGAAACAATAAAATCGCGGTGGTGACTCTTGTTAATTGATCTCTAGCTTGTCAATAGCTTGATGATCATGAATTTCCCGCTACAGAAATTAAGTGGCGACTCTGTTGGGGAGTAGCCTCCAGTGGGTTTAGCCTACTTTTTGTGTGAATATATTTATATGTATCTGATGTTTGTATATATGTATGTGTGATATAATCTGCTTGTTGTGCTTGGTGATCTCTGAGTGGTGAGATAAGTTCTAACCCGAACTTGAGTGCAATTAAGATAAGAGGATGGTATAGTCATGTTCGACTTGTGTGGAGTAGTCCTTAACAAGTTGTCTTGAGACCCATCTGCTCAGTGGAGACCCCTTTGGATTTGGAAATGTCACACAAGTATTTGTGGTTAGGCATTACTATTTCTAATTGGGTCTGAGAAGCTGAGGACCTTAGAACACCTAACCCATCTTGGCCTATTTAGGGCGTAGTGCGAAAACTGTTCAGGTGTAGACTTGATAACAGTTGTTACACGATACTACACTCAGACGAGTTTCTCTTGAGAATATTATGGGTCGATGAGTCAGTCATCTTAACCTATAATATCCGATAGATGGAATTAGGACTCTGGGAACTTTTTAGAACATGATCTACAGGTTTTATCCTTAGTTCACTCCTTTAGGGTGGTTCTTACCCAGACTCCATGCTCGTGACTTGCACCAAACCCTTGATTCTTGGTTGATCCAATCAAGTCTTGTCAATATCAATGGAACTTGGGTGTTGATAAGGTGTAAACCATAATCCACAAAAATGGATGATTGATCTTGACAATGACTTGATTCATCCCTTGACCTTTGTTTGCCTTGTATGTGATCCCTTACTTGTGATTGTTGCATCCATGCATTTCATGCGCATCATAACATTCATCACACAAAATTTCAAGGAACTAAGGTATCATTTGCAAATATTTGCAGACCATGGATTGTGGACGAAGGAACACTAAGAAGTACAGTTTCAGATGTCCCGACTTGAAAGAGTTAAGGAAGCTAGCATCTTTTGTATTAGATCCCTTGGACTTCAAACAACGTCATGGGAAGCTTCTGTCCATCTTGTCTGCTGATGTAGTGGAAGGATTGTTGAGCGTATTGGTGCAGTTCTATGATCCTCTCTACCATTTTTTCACTTTCCCAGATTTTCAGCTTGTGCCTACCTTGGAGGAGTATTCTCATCTTTTGGGGATACTTGTTTCTAGGAGAGTACCCTTTAGTGGATTGGAAGAGATTCCCCGATCTAGTATTATTGCTGAAGCTCTTCACTTGAAGAAGTCTGAGATAGAGGCTCATTGGGTGAAGAAAGGAGGATTATTTGGGTTGCCATCTGTTTTCCTCATCAAGGAAGCTACCACTTTTGCTCAAGCTGGTAGTGTGGATGCTTTTGAAGCTATCTTTGTGTTGCTCATCTATGGATTAGCTTTGTTCCCTAACATTGACGGTTTTGTTGATGTTAACGCCATTAGACTTTTCTTGATTGGGAATCCTATGCCTACTTTGTTGGGTGATATGTATTTCTCTTTGCATCTAAGGAATTCTAAGGGTGGTGGAATGATTGTCTGTTGCATTCCTCTTCTGTACAAGTGGTTTATTTCGCACTTGCCTCAGACGCCTGCTTTTGTGGAGAACAAACAATGTCTAAGGTGGTCTCAGAGACTTATGTCTCTCAGTAATGATGATATAGTTTGGTATGATCCGTCCTTAAGCAACTTGGAGATTATTGATAGTTGTGGTGAATTCTCTAATGTGCCTCTCATTGGTACACAAGGAGGAATTAGCTACAACCCTACTTTGGCTCGTCGTCAACTTGGGTTCCCCTTGAGAGGCAAGCCTAATAACACTTTGTTAGAAGGTCTTTTCTATCAAGAGGGTAAAGATCCCCAACATTTGAAGCAGAAGATTGTGCATGCTTGGCATAATGTGCATAAGAAAGGAAGATCTGAGCTTGGTCTGCGCAATTGTGTAGCTTTGGAAGCTTACACTCTTTGGGTAAAGAAGAGAGCTTTGGAATTGAAGATGCCTTATCCTTGTGAGAGACCTATGTCTATAGTTGAGGTTGAGCCATTAACTCTCCCTAACTAGGATATAGAGGAGTTGGAAGACGCGCTCATCAAGATGAAGCAAGAGAAGGATATGTGGGAAGAGCGTTTCCATGCTTTGAGCAAGAAGCATGGAGAGTTGCAGTTGAAGTCTAAGGACAAAGATGCACTGATTGAGCTACTTGAAGACCGAGTGACGAAGAGACAGAGAGAGCCAGAGGTTTCATCTTCTAGCACACCTCAGCCTTCCGTTGCTTGGAAGAAGATTGTTGACCAGCTTGTCCTCGAGAAGACTCAGATGAAGGCTTCTTTTGAGACCGAGATTCGTCGCATTCGAAGCAAGTACGCGCCTTCGGCCAGATCTGCTGACACTGTTGTTAGGGATCCTTAGGATGACTAGTCTCCTTTTCTCTTGTATCTTTTATTTTGGTTTCTGAAATTGTACTCAATGTAATCCTTCCAATTTATATAAATAAAGAGAGATTTTTGGTCATATCAAATTATTGCAATTGCCATTTCAATTTTTGTATATTTGTAAATGATATAATAAGTTCCTTGGAAAATAAAAATAAGCATTGCATTTCATGCATCATTTTCATAAGAAGGTTTTTGCCAAGTGTCTGATTGGTGTTCTTCTGTGCTTTAGCCAAGCTGACTCACCGATACAACACTCGAGCCAATCATTCAAAGATCATGGAACACCTTGAGCAAGAGAACCGAGACTTAAAAGAGGAGATTGCCCGACTAACTGCCATGATGGAGTCAGTTCTTGCTGCCCAGTGCCAAGCTTCTCCAACTCCTGCAACTCCTCCCGCGAGGACTGTCATTTATGAAGTGGTTACCTCTACAGTGCCTGCTGCCACCGCTCACTTCACTCTGAATCTGCCTGCCGGGTTCCCTTGGGGAATTCCACCTAATTTTGTGCCAGAGGGCTTCGCTCCCACTTTTGCTTCCATGCCGGCATCTAGCCCGGTCATGTCTGTTCCACCTCCCGTTGTGCACACTTTGCCGCGTGTAGAAGACACCATCTATCACTCCGAGCCATCTGAGGGCCCGGATGTCTATGAGAAGATGGATGAGATGAAGGACCAATTCCTTGAGCTGCACAAGGAACTGAAAACACTGAGAGGCAAAGATCTGTTTGGGAAGAATGCTGCTGAGCTGTGCTTAGTGCCCAATGTCAAGATCCCTATGAAATTCAAAGTGCATGACTTTGAGAAGTATAAGGGAAATTCCTGTCCACTCAGTCATCTTGTGATGTATTCCCGCAAGATGTCAACCCAGACAGATAATGATAGCTACTGATTCACTATTTCCAGGATAGCTTGACAGGTGTTGCGCTCTGATGGTATATGGGGCTAGATAGCACAAGCATCCGTACTTTCAATGATCTAGGAGAGGCTTTCGTGAAACAGTACAAATACAACGTGGATATGGCGCCGGATAGGGACCATCTGAGGTCCATGTCTCAGAAAGATAAGGAGACATTCAAGGAGTACGCCCAGCATTGGAGGGAGTTGGCTGCCCAGATCACTCCTCCTTTGGAGGAGAAGGAGATGATGAAAATCTTCCTCAAAACCCTGAGTTCATTTTACTATGAACGCGTGATCGCTAGTGCCCCCAGTGATTTTACTGAAATGGTAAATATGGGGATGAGACATGAAGAGGGGGTCCGTGAAGGACGATTGTCGAAAGTGGAGGCGTCAACTAGCAAGAAATATGGCAGTAATTTTAGCAAGAGGAAGGATAGTGAGACAAATGCTATTTCAAGTGGGAGGCAGAGGAGGTCTCAAACCAGAAGAAATTGACCACCCCGTCAACATCATCATCATCAAGTGTCATCCGTTATTCCAGTATTCTCCAATCAGCAAACAATACCAGTTCAACAACAACAACATCAGTATCAAAATCAACGTCAACAACAACAACGACAACAAAGAACGAACACATACAATAACAACAATTCCAACAACAATCATCACCAGCAACAGAACTTCGAGAGGAAGAAGGTCTCTTTCGACTCGATTCCTATGTCATATGCCGAACTGTACCCATCTTTAGTCCTCAAGAATTTGATTCAACCGAGGAATCCACTGCAGATACCAGAACCACTTCCTTGGTGGTATAAACCTGAACTTCGTTGTGCTTTTCACCAGGGTGCACCTGGGCACGATATTGAGAACTGTTATCCACTGAAGTATGAGGTGCAAAAGCTTATGAAGAGTGGCATGGTGTCTTTTGAAGACCGCGCGCCTAATGTGAAAGCTAATCCTTTGCCCGCTCATGGGAATTCTTCAGTGAACATGGTGGACGATTGTCCAGGTGAATTCAAATATTTTGATGTCCGGTTTATCCGAAGGTCTTTGGTGCAGATGCACAAAGATATCTATTTGGTGAGTGATTTTGAATATGATCACGATGGTTGTGATGTTTGTAGTGTGAACCCAAGGGGGTGTGCTGTTGTGAAAAAGGACATCCAGCGTCTGATGGATGAAGGCATGATCCAGATTGTTCAATATTGTCATATAGATGACGATGTTTATGTCATTGTTCCTGTTTTCAAGCAACCAGAGCGGTTGGTGATTTAGTATATAGCAGCAGTAGCCAAAACATCGACAATAGATCAGTTTCACCATTGGTAATACGGTTGGTGGGCCTAGCCCCGTATGCATCTGATAAAGCTATACCGTATCAATACAATGCTACGATGGTAGAGAATGGTCAAGAGGTTTCGTTGCCGAAGACCAGTTCAGTGGTGAGCATTGCAGATGTTACGAAGGTGACCTATAGTGGTTGAGTTTTTGGACCGGTTGTCCCTGAGAATAAGGAAGAATTGATTGTTGGTAAGAAGGCGGAGGTGCCTAGTGTAGATCTTGTTGGTTGTTCAAGAGATAAGTCTGGTGAATCCAGCAATGTGAAAGTCAGTAGTGAAGATGATGAGGTATTCCGACTGATCAAAAGGAGTGAATTCAATGTGGTTGAGCAGTTGCTCCAGACTCCCTCAAAGATTTCCGTGTTGTCTCTGCTTTTGAATTCTGAAGCGCACAAAGAAGCACTCCAGAGAGTTCTCGAACAGGCATATGTGGAGCAAGATGTTACTGTGGCTCAATTTGATCATATTGTAGCTTACATCACTTCATGCAATAATTTGAGCTTTTGCGACAAAGAACACCCTGAGGAGGGAAGAAATCACAATCTGGCTTTGCATATTTCGATGAATTGCAAGGAAGATGCTTTGTCAAACGTGCTAGTTGACACTGGGTCGTCACTCAATGTGCTTCCAAAATCAACATTGTCAAAGTTATCTTATCAAGGAGCTCCCATGAGGTACAATGGGGTAATTGTCAAAGCTTTCGATGGCTTGCGCAAGACTGTCATTGGAGAATTGGACCTTCTAGTCAAGATAGGTTCGAGTGATTTTCAGATTACTTTTCAGGTAATGGATATTCACTCGGCCTACATCTGTTTGTTGGGAAGGCCATGGATTCATGAGGCAAGGGTTGTTACTTCCACTCTGCATCAGAAGCTCAAATTTGTCAAGAATGGCAAGTTGGTGATTGTGGGAGGTGAGAAGGCGCTGTTGGTTAGCCATCTGTCATCTTTCTCATATGTGGAAGCTGAGGATGAGGTTGGGAATCTGTTCCAAGCCTTATCTATTGATGCTGAGAAGAGAGTTGGGGCACCTATGTCCTCTCTAAAAGATGCACAGAAGATCGTGGAAGAAGGTCCTATTGATCAGTGGGGGCGTGTGGTAGAGGTCGCCGACAACAAAGGAAGAACTGGTTTGGGGTTCCAGAAGGGCTCGTCAACCGTTAGATCAGAAGAGATGCAACTCAGTTTCCGTAGCGGAGGGTTCATTCATGGGAATGAACAACACTTAGCTGCTGTGCTAGAGGACAATGAAGAGGAAAACTGCACCAACTTTTTCGACGCATGGACAGACATGCAACAATTGGACTGTCGTTGATATTCCTTTTATTTTGTATCAATCTAAGTAATTGCTTTTTATATTTTAAGATCCTTCTCCTATGCCTAAGGGAGAAGTGAACATTGTTGGGCGTTTTAATTTGATCATCAATAAAATTAATTCTATTCATCCACATCTTTGATGTTTATTTTTACTTTTTGCTTATTTCTGAAAATGGTAATCACAAAAAACATAAATAAACAATATAATTGTCCATCTGCATAATATTTGGTCACAAAATCATTTCTCTAAAATCAAAATATCAAATCATTATGCAAGTTGGTTCCTAACCCCATTGAATACAATGATCCTTCTCCTTCTCCAAATTTTGAATTCCCTGTGTTCGAAGTAGAGGAGGAAAGTGATGTAGAAGTGAGTGAGGAATTGTCTCGTCTTCTTGAGCAAGATGAGAAGATTATTCAGCCATTTGAAGAGCAGATTGAGCTAGTCAACTTGGGTTCTGAAGATGATGTGAAGGAAGTCAAGATTGGGTCTCGACTGTGTCCAGATGCTAAGAAGGGGTTGATTGATCTTCTTCGAGAGTATTCATACGTGTTTGCTTGGTCCTATCAAGACATGCCTGGGTTGGATTCTGAGAGTGTGGAGCATAGGTTGCCGTTGAAGCCAGAATGCCCGCCAGTCAAGCAGAAGTTGAGAAGAACGCATCCTGATATGGTAGTGAAGATCAAAAAGGAAGCTCAGAAGCAGATTGATGCCAGTTTCTTTGTAACTGTTGAGTACCCATAATGGATGGCCAACATTGTGCCTGTGCCAAAGAAGGATGGAAAAGTCCGCATGTGTGTTGACTATAGAGATTTGAATAAAGTCAGTCCGAAAGATGATTTCCCTCTGCCACACATTGATATGTTGGTAGATAATACTGCTAAATTCAAAGTCTTTTCGTTTATGGATGGATTTTCTGGATATAATCAGATTAAGATGGCACCCAAGGATATGGAGAAGACCACATTCATTACACCCTGGGGAACATTCTGTTATAGAGTGATGCCTTTCGGTCTAAAGAATGCTGGTGCAACTTACCAGAGAGCAATGACTACTCTTTTTCATGATATGATGCATAAAGAGATAGAAGTTTATGTCGATGACATGATTGCTAAATCAATTGATGAAGAGGAACATTTTGAGCATTTGTTGAAGCTATTCCATCGTTTGAGGAAGTATAAACTCCGCTTGAATCCCAATAAGTGTACTTTTGGTGTTCGTTCTGGTAAGTTGTTGGGCTTTATTGTCAGCGAGAAGGGTATTGAGGTTGATCCTGCCAAGGTCAAAGCAATACAAGAGATGCCTGCGCCCAAAACTGAGAAGCAAGTCAGAGGTTTTCTCGGCCACTTGAATTATATTTCCAGATTCATTTCCCACATGACTGCCACATGTACGCCTATATTCATGCTTCTTCGGAAAGATCAGTCTTGTGATTGGACCGAGGACTGGCAGAAAGCATTTGATAGTATCAAGGAATATTTTCTTGAACCTCCGATTTTGTCTCCACCTGTTGAAGGAAGACCATTGATCATGTATTTGACTGTGCTAGAAGATAGTATGGGTTGTGTTCTTGGTCAGCAAGATGAGTCTGGGAAGAGAGAATTTGCAATTTATTACCTCAGTAAGAAGTTCACCGACAGTGAGACTCGAATTTCAATGCTTGAAAAAACTTGTTGCGCATTGGCTTGGGCTGCTAAGCGTCTGCGTCAGTATATGTTGAATCATACTACTTGGTTGATATCCAAAATGGATCCAATCAAGTATATATTTGAGAAGCCTGCTTTAACTGGGAGGATTTCCCGTTGGCAGATGTTGTTATCAGAGTATGATATCAATACCGATCTCAGAGAGCGATCAAAGGTAGTATCTTGGCTGACCATTTGGCTCACCAACAAATTGAGGATTACCAGTCAGTACAATATGATTTTCCTGATGAAGAGATTTTGTACTTGAAAATGAAGGATTGTGACGAACCATTGCTAGATGAAGGGCCAGAGCCTGGTTCCCGTTGGGGCATGGTATTTGATGGAGCTGTTAATCAATATGGAAATGGCATTGGGGCAGTGATCATTACTCCTCAAGGAACGCATCTACCATTTACAGCTAGATTGACTTTCAAGTGTACAAACAACATGGCAGAATATGAAGCTTGCATTATGGGGCTTGAGGAGGCCATGAATCTCAGAATCAAATATTTGGATGTCTTCGGTGATTCGGCTTTGGTTGTGAATTAGATCAAAGGAGAATGGGAGACAAATCAACCCGGTTTGATACCATATAGATATTATGCAAGGAGGATTTCAACTTTCTTTACAAAGGTTGAGTTTCATCATATCCCTCGAGATGAAAACCGGATGGCAGATACTCTTGCAACGTTGGCATCAATGATTGTAGTGAAGTTTTGGAATGAAGTTCCCAATCTATCTGTGATGCGTCTTGATAGGCCAGCTCATGTGTTTGTTGTTTAAGAGATCAAAGACGAGAAGCCGTGGTATTACGACATCAAGTGTTTCCTCCAAAGTCAGATTTACCCGCCTGGGGCATCTTTGAAAGAAAAGAAGACTTTGAGAAGATTAGCCAGTAATTTCTACTTGAATGGTGATGTACTGTACAAGAGAAATTTTGACATGGTTTTGCTCAGATGTGTGGATAGACACGAAGCAGACTTGTTGATGACCGGAGTGCATGAAGGTTCCTTTGGTACTCATTCCAATGGACATGCAATGGCAAAGAAGATGTTGCGAGCAGGTTACTATTGGCTGACAATGGAGTCTGACTGTTGCAAGTTTGTGAAGAAATGCCACAAGTGTCAAATCTATGATGACAAGATTCATGTTCCTCCGAAACTATTGAATGTTATCTCTTCCCCATGGCCCTTCTCCATGTGGGGAATTGATATGATTGGGATGATTGAGCCCAAAGCTTCGAATGGACATCGTTTCATTTTAGTGGCCATTGATTACTTCACAAAATGGGTTGAAGCGGCATCATATGCGAATGTAACCAAGCAAGTTGTTGCAAGGTTTATTAAGAATCAGATTATATGACGTTATGGTGTGCCAAGTAAGATCACTACTGATAATGGATCGAACTTGAATAATAATATGGTGGAAGCTCTTTGCAAATACTTCAAGATTGAGACATAATTGGTGACCATTTTTAATGTCTTTGAGAGAGCTACAACTTTGATGAAGACACTTTTCTCATTTGAAGCTCCCATAAAAAGTTAAGCAAGGTGGAATATTGAGACATATGGCTTGACACTTAGAAAATTTTTGATATGTCAAATTTTTCCAAACTTCCACCTCAAACATCTCCAAGTTCCAAGCTCCAAATAAAAAAGTGTTCAACATCAAACTTGTTCCTCTTGATCTCACCTTTCCAAAGAGCTTAAATTCATGCATTTTGGATGAGAAATGCATAGGCTGCGCATGTCTTAAACATGATGGTATCATTTGGCATGGATCAATCTTCAAATGACAATGCTCAATTGCCTTGCAATCCAATCCATCTCCAAAGCATCTGAACTTCATTTTGGACTTTCAAACAATCATTTCATGGGCCTATGTGCACCCATGCACCATGCTTGCATCATTTTGCCAAATTTGGAAAGTTGAAAGAGTGTCCAAATATCATTTGAATTCTCTATAAATTGAAGCCCTTATGCTCAGAATTAACACATATATTGCGCCAGCTTTGAATCCCTATTGCAAACCCTTCACATTAAGAGGATAAACCCGAAAAATTCAGTTAAATTTGAGATTGAATCTCCACTGTTTTGGAATTCAATTCTCCAGGAGTCCATTGATTCTAAGCCTTTTCATTCCTCTTCTACAAGCAATTGAAGTGAAGCAAAGGACGATTCAGATCAAGATCTAGCAAGCTCAGACCTCAATTGAAGGTAATTTGCAAAAAATTTGAACTCTTCGATTCTCCTTGTTTCTTGCTCAATTCTATTTATTATTGTGTTGGCTGAAGTCCTACCAATGTAGGCAAGGTGTGTGAGTTGCTTTGAGGCTAAATCGAAGCAACTCAGATCATGAACCTCATTTTTCAATTCGACATATCTCTCAATATAGTTGGAATTGGAAGAAATGGAGGTGATATTCGTGCTCAGTGATGTTTTCTCTTTAAAATCATGTCCCTGTTTTAAACTTTGGTGATGGTTCATGTTGACAAGTCCGGCGAAGCTCGCCGGAGAAGACAACCGGAGCTCTGGCTCCGGTGATGATGTGTCTTTGGTCTGGACCGTGTGATCTAACTCTCATGTTCTAATCTCAGCCATTCCTTTTGATTACTCATGTTACAGCGCACTTGACTAAGGTGTTCTTGGAACGCGCGTTGTGGATCATCAGACCTACCACCTCAATTAATGAGGGAGATCTGATGGTCCACGTATTTTAGCATTTTCTGAATTTCCATTTAATTCCATTTTCTTCAATAATTCATAATAAATTTAATATTGATCCAAAAAATATGGGACTTTCACCAAAAATTTCCAAATATTTTTCTCTTTCATATTCTGAATTAAAATTATTTTTTGGATCATTATTAACATTTTTCATGAATTAATTGATTTTTCATTTGTTTTTAATTGTTTAAAAATATTTTTAAGTGTCCAAAAATTATGACATTTTTTATCCAAGGTACTTTGACCTTGTTTGACCTATGATAAATCACATGACCATTTATTTAGTGTTTTGATGTGATTTTAGGATTTGGACAAAATATATTTAAATTTAATGCATTATTTTAATATTTTTAATTGAATAAATGCCATTTTAATTATGTTGACCATTTGTATTGACTTAATTGAGTTTCTCATCTGTTGTTGGGCCTTGGTCAAGGTTGATTTGACTTTGTCAAGTTAATATTATTGGATTTAGGGGATTGATGGAATGTACATTCCATCTCCCAAAATGAATGAATAATATTAATTTGGTAAAAGTCTTCCTTTGACCAATTTGTGATCTCATTCATCCCTTTCCATCTTCATCTAATTCCCCTTCTTCATCCATTCATTTTAAATTGGCCAATGACATCTCAAAGTCCTAATGCTAGTTGATTGAAAGATTAACATGAGTATGCTGAGATTAGGCCACACCTTTTGCATATTTTTGTGTGTCGTATGTTTAATGATCATAGTTCTTAATACTATGTCTCCAGCATGCATTAACACCAAAAGTCTATTGTCCGACCTCAAATAGTTGTGACTTCTACATAAGTCCAATTACGATTGCTTAACATAGCGCTAAATTTGTGACACAAAAGGCATAAGCATTCTAGTTAGTGAGATTGTAAGTATCCCATCTTCCATGGTTTTGTGTGGAAACTTGGCCTTCTTTCCTTCCTTTGGAAGATGTTTTGGTTCAAGGATCCATGCTTGTGGCAATTGGGTTGAGTGTTCTCCAAAGAATGTCTTGAAATCAAAAGCAAAACAAAACTAACTATTAACTTACTAACCATTAACTTTTACTTTCAAGCTTTTACTTTTAATGCAATTTACTTTTATTGTTCTATTATCATTTGTCATTGTACATATCATTCTAATTGTTTATGTTTATGCAATTTTCACTTTGTCCACTTGGACGATATTGTGTGATATATTTTGTTGCTTTGTTTGTTTGATTGGTCGTTGACCATTAATGCACATAATAATAACAAAAAACCCTAAAAGACTTTGAGTGGACTGTTGGTTTGATCTTGCCCCAATTGGACATAGAAATTAGGCAATACTCCTTTGCTAATGGACTTGGCCAATGCCAATTTGTTGAAGAACCAAGACTTGCAATTTGAATTCATCTGATACATCATTCAAGATCTCTCTAGATTCATCTGCAACATTGATCATTGATAAGTTGTTATGTTGAACCTGTGACTTGTCGAATTCATCTGTTACAAGGGCTACTTTGAAGAAGATCATGAAGTGGATAAGCTTGGATGAGGCCATCTTTATTTGATGCCTTTTCTCTTCAAGATTGATATAATTATGCATTTGTGTGTTGCTTGATTCTAAAAGTCCAAGGGAATTCTGGGTTTCTATTGACATACTTGTCTATTGGATTGCTCCCATTTGGTCAGATCTTTTCAACTTTAAACTTTTAAATTTTTGTACATAGGGTAGTCTCTTCATCTTCTCCCCATTTCTTTAATTTCAAAATCCCTCCCTCCATTTTCAAAACCTTCTTTATGTGAATTACTTTTCTTCTAAACTTTGACCACTTTTACAAAAGATAGAAACTTTGGCCTTATGTCATTGCATTTTCAAACTTATTTTCTTAAATCAAACTTGTGAATAAACTTAACTATACTTGACTTAAACTTAAAAAAAACAAAAAAAGAACTAACTCATTCAAATCATTTTAGGCCTTTGTGCCTTTCAAACTTAAATTTTGTTAAAACCAACATACTCACTTTGAAATTTCTAGCACGAACTACGAGGTTTTGATCCCTCATTTTTATGTTGGTACGTAGGCACAAGACCGAAGGTCTTGTCAAACACAAAAATATAATTAATGAATTCTCTTCTCATCCCACCATTCTATTTGTTTGTAAACATCACTTTGTACAAAATACATATGCACACAAAAAGGGCTCCCTAGGAGTACCTATGACACTTTGGGAGCTAACACCTTCCCTCTGTGTAACCAACCCCCTTACCTGTGATCTCTGACTTTTATTAGTTTTTATTTGAAAACTTCTTACTATTTGGGTTTTGTTTGTACTTTTTCCCTTTTCCCTTGGAAACAATAAAAGCGCGGTGGCGACTCTTGTTAATTGATCTCTAGCTTGTCAATAGCTTAATGATCATGAATTTCCCGCTACAGGTCTCTATCTGACTATACTCGATGGGACACCATGTAACTTCATGACTACCCTAATATAAATCTCAACCAACTTCTATAATGGGAAACTGATATTAATCGGAATGAAATGGGCCGATTTTGTCAATCTATCAACAATCACCTATATTGTATCAAACCCTCTTGGAATATTTGGTAATATGGTCACGAATTCCATTAAAATACTATCCCATTTCCACTCTAGAATATCCAATGGCTGCATCAAACCCAAAGGTTTCTGGTGATCTACCTTTGACTTATGGCAAGTCAAGCATGCTTACACAAACTGCGCCACATATCGTTTCATTCCTGGCCACCAAAACATTTTCTTAAGGCCCTGATACATTTTAGTAGCTCCAGGATGAATACTCAGACTGCTTCTATGACTTTCCTCTAAAATTAACTTCTTCATATCAGAATTGTCAGACACATATACTCTACCTTGAAACCTCAACACTCCATGCTCATCCACTTTAAAGTCACTCTTCGTTTAGGTTCACTGAAGACAATAAATATACCAACTTCACATCTAGCTTCTGATTCTCCCTAATTTCTTTAAGTAATTCATTATTCACCTTCAACATATCCAATATCACACTTCTTGGTGTCAATTCACAAACCATACTCAAATCTCTAAATTGCTCAATGAGATCCAACTCTCTAATCATCAACACCGACATATGTAGAAACTTTCGACTCAAAGCATCAACCACAATATTAGCTTTACCTGAATTATAATTTAGGCCAAAATCATAGTCCTTAAGAAATTCAAACCATCCACTCTTCTTGATATCCAACTCCTTTTGGTCAAACGAATACTTTAAACTCTTATGGTCTCTAAAGACTTCAAATCTTGAACCATAAAGATAGTGCCTCCAAATTTTCAACACAAATACCACTGCTGCCAACTCTAGATCACGAGTAGGATAATTCCTCTCATGTACCTTCAATTGTCGTGAAGTATAAGCCACGACTTTACCATATTGAATCAACACACCACCCAAACCCATTTTAGAAGTTTCAAAGTATGCTACAAACGGTTCATGAGGATCTGGAAAAATTAAAATTGGAGTTGTAGTCAACTTCTTCTTTAACTCTATGAAGCTCTCTTCACAATGAATATCCCACACATAGGCCTGACCCTTTTGAGTCAAATGAGTTAACGGAAGGGCTAATTTTGA
The DNA here is from genome assembly GCF_024323335.1 of Lathyrus oleraceus. Lineage (NCBI taxonomy): Eukaryota > Viridiplantae > Streptophyta > Magnoliopsida > Fabales > Fabaceae > Lathyrus > Lathyrus oleraceus. The sequence continues at coordinate 205,659,451 of NC_066583.1, read as the reverse complement.
GAACCCTTCAATAAACCTATGATAACAACCTGCCAACCTCAGGAAACTTCTGATCTCTATAATCGATTTAGGAGCCTCCCATTGTAGCATCGCATCTACTTTGGATGGATCCATTGCAATGCCATTACCAGAAATAACATGCCCAAGGAAACTCACCTCTTGCAACCAGAACTCACACTTTGATAACTTCTCAAACAACTTATTCTCTTTTAACACCTGTAATACAATCCTCAAATACTCGACATGTTCTTCATTCGTTTTAAATAAATCAGAATATCATCGATAAAGACTATGACAAACTGATCAAGATAAGGATGAAAAATGTGATTCATATACTCCATAAACACATCAGGTGCATTCGACACTCTGAAAGGCACTACTGAATATTCGTAATGACCGTATCGAGTTCTAAATGTCGTCTCATAAATATCTTCATCCTTAACTCGGATCTAATGGTAACCTGACCATAAATCAATTTTTCTAAACACACAAGCTCTTACCAGCTGATCCATAAAATCATCGATTCTCGGAAGTGGATACATGTTCTTAATCATCACTTTATTCAACTATCGATAATCAACATATAGTTGCATACTACCATCCTTTTTCTTTACCAACAACACTGGAGCTCTCCATAGTGACACACTTGGTCTAATAAATTTCTTTTCAAGTAAGTCTCCCAACTGATACTCCAGTTCTCCCAACTCTGATTCTGACATTCTGTATGGTGCCATATAAACAGGGCTAGTACTAGGAACAAGATCAATAGCAAACTCCATATCTCTCTTTGGCGGTAAATTTGAAATATCATCTGGAAACACCTCTAGAATTTCACATACCATTGATAACCCTTTAACTATTGTTTGACTCTCAACAGAAAATGAAGCAAACATTACAAACACTTTAGCTTCATATTTCAACAACTCTTCCAATTGACCAGCATATATGAAACTAGTTTCTTCTTTATTGTCAGGAGCAAGAAATCGTACTGACTTGTTGTAGAAATTGATATGAACATGGCTGAATTCCAACCAGATCATCCCCATAATGACATCAAGATCACTTAGTGGCATACAAGTTAAGTCCACACCAAAGTATCTACCATATATTGACAGAGGACAACTTAAGCAGATTAAAGAAGTATTCACTGACCCATTTATTGGAGTATCAATAACTAGTCCACTACTCAAAGTAGACACTACAAGACCCAATATTTTCACATAGTCAGCATAAATAAACAAGTGCATTTAACCAATGTCAATAATGGTAATCAAAGGAATATTGTGAATGTAACATGTAAGCCTCGAATCAACCTGTCGGGACTGGTAGTCTGAGATCCCGCTAGTGCAAGTAATTTCCCTCCAAACTGAGCTTTCTTTGGCTTTTGACAGTTGGTACTGATGTGACCAGGTTCCCCATAGTTGTAAAAAGTTGGAACATTAGTCTAGAAATCATCAATTAGGTGTCATGGCTTCTCACACTTAAAGCACTTCTTTTCATCACTCTTGCATTCATTGGCGCGATGTCCTACACCATCACACTTGTAGCATTTGATAGGAGAAGGATTCCTTCCCCCACTTGTCTTCTTACCCTCTGAAACCTTCGGTTTCCCTTTGTCAGTCGGAGCACTATACGATTTTCCATGATTCAAATGCTTTCCCCTCTTCTCACTTAGACTTTTAAATGAGCAGACCGAGCCATATTGTCCTCATCATAAATCCTGCATTTGTTCACCAGTTCCAGAAATTGGTGAGTCTGTTGATAACTAATGCCCTGCTTGATCTCAGAACGCAACCCACTCTCGAACTTAGTTTATTTAGAAGCCTATGCAGCTGCACCATTATAATGTGGACATAATTTCACAAGTTCCTCGAACTTGGTAGCATACTCAACAATAGTAGAATCCCATTGTTTCATCTCCAGAAACTCGATCTCTTTCTACCCAACCACATCTTATAGAAATTACCTCTCCATAAATTCTCCCTTGAATACATCCCAAGTGATTCCATCGCATGCAGCCTTCAGTCTCTAACGCGTATTATCCCACCAATCATCAGTTTCCTCTGCCAGCATATGCGTATCAAATTGCACCTTATGTGCTTCAGTACACGAGATAACCCTGAAAATATTTTCTATTTCCTACAGCCAAGTCTGCGCTGCATCCGAATCATACCTGCCTTTAAAGGTAGATGGATTATTCCTCTAGAACTTTCCCAAGTTGTGGAACTCATCATTCCCTCATGTAGCAGGGTATTCGTTACCATTAGAGATATTGACTAAATCTAAGGTAAACCATACAAGTCGAGTCGCCGCCGCACTTCTATTTATCCAAAGGAATGGTTAGAAAGCGAACAAAAACCTAAAAGTTTTATCAAATCAAAAACTAGTAAAAATGTCAGAGATCGGGGTAAGGGGGTTGGTTATGCAATGGGAAGGTTTTAAGCACCCAAAACATCCTAGGTACTCCTAGGGAGCCCTTTTCACACTTGTTGTAAGGTGGGTATTTTGTGAAAAATTATTTGTGCAAACATGATTGAAGAGATGAGAAAAGAATATACAAGTTTATTTACATTTTGTGTTTGGATGGATAAACCCATTGCCTACGTATCATCTTAAAAAAGATTAGGATCAAAACCTCGTAGTTCGGGGTAAAAATATCAAAATGAGTTGGTGAACTGATTGGTCCAAAAGCCTTAAGGTCTTTTGTTATCCAAGGGAGAAAACTCAACCTAAAACCACAAATCCACCATGTGAGGATAACTTCAACATGCTAGTGAGGGGTTAACCCTATAATAAGCATGGAAGACTCATTGTCCATCACTAAGGATATAGGTGAGTATTACATCTACCTCAAGGATAACTCAAACCTAATAGCTAAAGGTTATGAAAAATTTGATTAAGGAAGTGGCCATTGAAACCACAAAAGACATTTGAATGGGTTATATTTACCAATGAAAGATATTTACAAAAACATGGTCAATGTTGATCTTAAGATTCAATTCCAAATAAGTGTTATGAAAAGAAAGTTTGAAAATCAAAAGCATAAGGCTTAGGTTTCTAATGTTTGAAAAGAAGTGTTAAATGTTTGCACAAAAGTTTTGGCTTGGGTTAGAGTGGAGGGAAGATGAAGAATGGCTAAATCCTAAACATACAAGAGGTGAGGGATAAGAGAACGAGACCACAAATGGAGTTCCTCTCTTGAGATCTTATTGATGATCCAAGTATCTCCCATCCTTTGGAATAGGCAAGCAAAATAATAGTAAGCTCAAGCAGCAGTCAAACAAGTCTCTTAAGAGATCCTCAATGCATCTTGTATCTTTCACTTGGGATGAACATGGCAATGGTTCTTCAATTTGAACTCTCATAGGATTCCCTAGCACAAGAGCACACACATAAAAAGTTTTATGAAAACAAATCAAGAATGGACAAGAGTGAGTTTAGAGGTTCGGTCCTTCTAATCCATCTTCACATTAAGATCCTTTTACTCCAATTTGCATAGGGAAGGTCCTAGAAACTAAGTCCATTTGTCCATTTCTTTGCATTTTGGTCCACAACAATCAAAACAAAAGCACAAGCACAATAATATATACACAATTATGTGCTCAAGTGAGCAAAAGGCAAATTGCATTAACATAAACATGTGCTCAAATGAGCAAAGGAAAAAGAAAATGAATAATATGTACAAGAATAGTAAATTGCATAAAAGTAAAGAGCAAAAGTAAATGTCAATAGTTAATGGTTAGTGTTAGTAGTTAGTGTGCCATAAGGCAAATTTAGCGCTATGTTAAGCAATCGTAATTGGACTTATGTAGAAGTCACAACTATCTGAGGCCGGTCAATAATAATGTAGGCAACAACACAAGTTAGAAGTCTTGATTAGTGAACCAAGTTCCAACAACTTGCCATGCCAAAGAGAAAAATGAGAAATGATCTTGTATTGGTTTAAGTCCTTTGCATGATTTAGGAAGCAATCTATCCTTAATGCAAAGCCATTCACTTGATCAATTGATCAAGATGAATTAGATTTGAATCAAGGAAGATTAAACCTCACTAATCAATGCTAACTTATCAACCTTTAACTCATTGATCCAAAAGAAAAGAAGAAGAAGAAGATGGATAATGGAAATGGAAAGAATAAAGTGCATTAAAATAAAATGGAATATACCAATCAACAAGTGTTGACCAATGACATTGAGGATCATGGTCAAACTATCAAAAACAGAAGTGGGATGAAGATTGGAAGTCAAGAAATGAACAAAATATTTTTGGCATTTTTAATATTTGAAATTAAACTTGAATTAAAATATTAAAGAAAGGTCAAACTTCAAATTCACTTCAAATCAACTTTAAAAAAGTCCAAATGAATTATCCCAAGTTCAACATGGTCAAACAAAGTTTGACAAAAAATTTCAGCATTTTTAAAAGTCAGAAACTATTTTTAATCAATTAAAAATGAATAAAAATAACCTAATTGAACTAAAATCTCAAATAAATCTCAAATCAATTAAGAAATTGATGAGAATATTTTTCATAGATCCATCATCATTCAAATAGGTTGAGAAAATATTTTTGTATTTTTTGAATATCAAAAACTATTTAAAATGAATTAAAAATAACCAGAAAAGAGAAAATTCACCAAAAATATCAAATGATAAAATAAAAAATATTAAAAATCAATTTTAAAAGCTAGAATTAAAAAGAGAAATAATACAATTGGTCCCATATTTTTTGGAATTAAAATGAAAGAGTTATGAATTTTTGAAGTTAAATGAAATAATAGAAATAAAATGGAAATTATAAAAATCAGAAAAAACCACAGCGCTTGGATGGAACCTCATTAATTGACGTGTCCAATCTGATGGTCATGAAGCGCGCGCATACCAAAGGCTCAAGTCAAACGCGTCACACAATGCATTTAAAAAAGTCATAACAAACAAAGGCCATGTTTCAATCTGGGAAATAGATCAAACGGTCCACATGCAATCTGGCAATGAGACGGTGGCCAGTGCCACCGTCTTCTCCGATGGACTCCGGCGAAGCTCAAAAAATGCAGAGATTCAAATGTTCATTAAAATGGACGATCCAGGCACCGTTTGAAATGTGAAGTGATGTACATCACTCCTATACCACTCACTTCCACTCTAGATTCCTATCAAGAGAGAAATCAGAGATGGAAGCTTGATGGTGTTCATCATGAACTTGCTCGATTTCAAAAATTAAGCATACAACAATGATGCCTCTATAGAGAGGACTCTAGACAACACAATATCAAAGCCAATAGATCAAAGAACAAAGAGATTCGAAGCAAAAACCAGTTGATCCACACCTTTGGATTATGAAGATTTGAGTCCCTTTCCTTGGTTCCTTTTGCAAAACAGAACTTCAATGGATCAAATGATGAAGGTTTAGGAACTTTAGATCTGGAAATTCAACCAAATGCAATTGAATTTCAGATCTGAATTTTTGAAGAAATGTGAACTTAGTTCCTTTGGTATGGTTGGGGATTCACTCTTGCAGCATTTCAGGCGCCCTTAGGTTGGTTAATTATGAAGCATAGCACATGTATTTATAGTTGGAAATGGCTGAGTGCATGACTTTACTCGTGTGCATGGCAAATGGATTTCTCCTTGCATGGGCTTGTGTGATCATGTGGAAGGCCCAATGAAGATTGGAATGACCTGCTGAGCTCATATGAATTGCAAATGGTCGTGTACAAGAAGTATAAATAGCTCATGCATGGCAATTTGAATTGAATTTCACAAAATGCACTTAATCTTCATGCCTTCGAAAATGGTGCTTCCAAACTCCAAATGCTACCTCATGAATAATGGTTAGAGATCTTATTGCATAAGGAACAAATGATATGTTGATCAAAATTTCAATTGGGGCTTGGAAATTAGTGAATTTTGAGTTTAAAGTATAGGGTGCAAAACATGCAAAAGTGAAGTTTCCAAATTTTGCCAATGTTCAAGCCCTTCTGTCTCAATGATGTAAGCTCCAAATGATAAAACCTTCAACATTAAAGTTGTATATCTTTTCAAGGCAATAAATTTGGACTTAAATTTTGCATAATTTGGATTTTTAATGAAGAAGTTATGGGCACTTGAAGTTGGATTTTTTTCCATTTCAATGCATTTGGCCCAAAGTGACCTATAATGTTTTGCATTATCACATGTATTTCTTTTGATATTTTGAAATTTTGTTCAACATAACTTTTGAAGTAGACACCATAAGCTTTACAATTTATTTGGTTCCACCTCAAAATCATAAAAAATGAATGAGTTATGTTCTTGGGAAGTTGACCTAAAATTTGGGTTTTAGTCAAAATGACCTATAATGTCTTGGAATGGATGATGATCTTCCAAGCTTCAAATTCAATTTTGACGAACATGAAAGTTGTTCATATTGTTCTTAAGAACATTTTTTCTCTTGGGATCATCTCTATTTGACCAACACAAAAAAAAGTTAGGTCTCAGTGCCTTTCAAAATAGTCAGATGAATTGACTGATCAACTTCTCAAGTCCACAACTCATGTATTGATGAATTGATGATTGAGGATACTCAAATAAGTTCAAATATTCATGGAATAATGAATTAAAGAACTTCCCTTTGTTGTATTTAACCATGGGTTGAGGTTGCTTCATGAGCAAGGCATTGTTGATGATCAGATGAATTAGGGTTTCCTTGGGGAACAAACCTCAACCCTGTAAGACCCCAATTTTGGCCCTAAGATCCCTCATGGCCCATATCATATCATATCATGGCCTCAAGGATCATTGCATGCCTTTGTCCCCTCCTAGTGGGTAGATTGCCTTGTGGGTTTGATTTCTTGATCACCAAGCATACTTTGCATTTGTATATTCTTGCTCTTCATATGTTTATTAATCAAAAAGTACAAAAATATTGTCAGTCTAACCTTTTGCTTGCAGTTGAAGCAATCATCAGCAATTAGGTCAAAGATGGTCAACAGTCAGTCAAAGCAGTGGATGGTGGCCATTCTTGCAGAATTTGGGCACCATGATCAATAATCAAGAGTTCACACAACTTGGGACATCATTTGAAGTCAAGTTCTCAAGGAATTAGGGTTTGGAATTCATCAGAAGTGCTTCAATCATCCAAAACCCTAGAAAAGTCAAACTTGGTCAACTGTGGATTTAATCAGGATTTTGATGGATAGAATTGATTTGAAGGAGCTCATTCATGCTTGTACAAGCCTCATCTATCATGTAAAACCTCATCATGGGAGAATTTGAAGTAAAATAGAAAATTTCCCAAAATAGAAAGTGGACCTGTAATTTCAACTGCCAAAAATGGAAACTTCTTGATCTTAAACTTACATCATGATACAAGCTTCAAATGAATTTTTGCCCAACATGAAAGTTGAAGATCTTGTTCTCCCATTTTCAAAAAGTCCAAGAACTCTCAAATCCCATGTGTGGTTGTCAAGATATGATCAAATCATTTTCACCAATTTTTGAACTTCAAAGAGCCATATCTCTCAAACCATAAGGCCAAATTTGGTGGGTTTCTTCCTACAAACCACATTTTTCATCCTCTTTCCAAAAATATAAATTTCATGCACCAAAACCCTACCATTCAAAATGGCATTTTTGGACCTTTTTCATTTAAAATAAAAGTTTGACCAAACTTTGACTTTTTGATTCTTTGACTTTTTCTTAATTTGGCCAATTGGGAAATGTTGTAAATCATATTTGTGACTTGCTCAAAGCCCTAAACCATCATCATACCACCATTACACCTCATTTTGACCAAAGTTGCACAAGTTGTTATTTTTTGCAAATGGTGTGAAAAGAGCAAAACAAAGGACAGCCTTTCATGTACAACCAAAACAGCAAAAGCAAGGTCTGTATACAGCTGGTTTTAGGCCCATTCGACCACAAGCTTTACACCCTCCATTTCACTTGTGCACATAATTAGCAATTGGCATTTTGATTCATAAAATTAAACTTGGATTAGCATGTGATAATGTGAGCTTAAACAGATGAATATAAGTGCATTTTTCTGCCATTGGCCAACCCTAGTAGCAGCTGAAACTACACAGAAAATCTCATTCTCTCCTCTCTTGCAATCTTGCATTTTTGCTCGATTTGGAAAATCACCAAAAAACCACAAAGAACCCTTGGTTCCTCCATGTTCTAGACAACATTTAGAGGTCCTTTCATTCATCAAAACCCTACTGGAACTCCATCCTCGAGCTCTGCTTTCCTCAACCCCTTCCAATGGCAGATTGAGATTTGGACCTACTCAAGCTTTGTTGAGCTAAGAGGCTTCAAGCATCATCATCATAAACCTGGACCTGCACCTGTTCGAGCTTATAGCCACCAAAATACCACTGTTCCATCAACTTGCTTCAAAAACAAGTAAGTTTTCAACTACCTCCATTCTCCAATCTATGCCATGTGTTAAATAGGTTTTGGTTTGCTGGTTGCTTTAAACTTTGTCTCATGTAAAATAGTTGAGTATATCGTTAGAAATCTGGAAATGAAAGATGATGCTCATATGATGTTTTGCTCGATTCCTGATACACAGCATGTTTTGTTGAAAATTGATGTTGGATTCTCATTCACCTTGCCATGCTGAGCATTTTTATGTATATGTTTTCAATTTCTGGAAATTTTCTTGAAGATTCGAATTGTTGATGATGAAGATTATACTGCAGTTCATGAAACCTAACATATTTTTTCCAGAAATCCTGTACATACGCATGTGTGTTGGCCACTAGTGTTGCTTATGATTGCATGATGTATCTCATTACTGTGATGATTGTATGATGCTTGGTCGAATCTTGGTTGGGGATCACATAAAATGCCCTGCTGTTATGCTTGAACCATGAACATTGCCCAGAAAAACCATATGTTTTGTGTTACATACTGTTGTCTGTTTGTTATGTGAACATTCCCATGCCATGCTTTTGAATGATGTTTGGTTCGAATTTTGATTGCTGAATATGATGTTGTTGCTGCATATGCCCTGCTGTTTGAAAACTTTAAACTTGCTCATAAAATCCACATGTTGGTGTTTGTTATGTTTGGTCATAGATGCTGGATTGTTGTATGATCGTTGTTACATGTTGCTGCTCACTTGTTGTTGTTTTTGATCGAATGCTGAATGCCATAGCCATGAACTTGTCGGTTAAACCCTAGGGTTTTTAGAAACCCAGAACCTTGCTGCTATTGGCCAAGTTTACTGTTCCATTGGCAACAGCCAATGGGAACATTTCCCGTGTCCCTTCAAAACGGGGCGTTTTGATTAATGAAAGGGATATTTGCAAAATGCCATCGGTTGACCTTAGTTTGACCCCTTTGTTCATGTTGTTTGCTCATGTTGCCTCAAATTTCATCCAACTTCACAAATTAATTTCTCTTTCACATTTCATCCAAAAATTATGAAATCTTTTGCATGATGATCACAAATGTGTCTAGTTTTTTATTGTGAATTTTAATTGATTTTCCATTGGCTGGATTTTTAATGATAATTATTTTCCCAACATGTATGCCAAAATGACACATTGTGCCATTTCAATTGTGAAATACTCATGTCATATCCTTTGAGCCTGAAATTTTTTGTGGTGAAACTAGACACATTGACCTTCATTTCCATATAAAGTTTGTGCATTTATCATTTGTGGATTGAGAGCTTTGATTTTTTGAAGTTATGTGTTACATTTGGTGCTACATGAATGATATGCATTTTCCCAATTTTTGTTCACATGCTTCCTTACATCCAAATGATCCCAAATTTTGCATGAATCATCTATCACATGTCTAGTTTGTGTATGAATTTTCTTGGAATTAATGATGCTGTTTTCCATTTATTTGAGAATTTTCTTCCATGCTTAGTCATTTGTTGACTTTTTTGTGCAACATGTTGCCAAATCTTTTGTGAAATTCTCAAATCTTATTGTATGACCATGAAATTTCATATGTGATAAATAGACACCTTGAGCTTTGCATTGGTGTTAATCTCATTCATTTCTCTTCTGTTTTCAATTTGATATGAATTTTTGAAGTTGACCCATGCTTGTTGACTTTCATTGTGCATGCTTGAATTTGGTTTGACTTCATGATTTTAATTGACTGCCTTCCTCTCATCCAAATGCAATGAAATTTGACATGCTTGCCATGCTAGATGTTAGGATTGAGTGTGAATTTTTTCATGATTTTTGAAAATGTTTGGGTTGACTTGTGAATGAAGTCTTGCTGTTGACCTATTTGTGCTCCTTCTTGCCATGCTTTGCATCCTTTTGCATATGAAATGACATTGATGCATGATATAATTATGAATCCAATTGAGAATGCTTCTTGAATGTTTAGACTTGGTTTGGGTTGACTTTTCCTTGCTGCCTTGACTTTTTCTTTCATCTTTGACCCTAGGCTAGTCCTAGTGGTCTTCTAAGCTTATGTTGAGTTCATCTGTTTCAGGTTAAGCACCAATGCCTTGAGGATCATTCAAATGTGTTTTAGTTTGATTGTTTAATGTGCTAACCTCTGTTTTGTAGGTGACTCATATGCTTGAGTCTTTGTGCCTTGCACAATTGGTCCCTCTGTGGTTGACTATTGGTTCATTTCCTTTTGATTTTGACTGTTGAGCTGTTTACTAATTGGTTTGACTTTTGCAGGTACTTTAGTTGCTTAAGTTCTTTGAACTTGCTTGCTTTGCTATTTAGCATTTGCTTTGAGGTATAAACCTTTCTTCTTCATGTAGTCTGGAGACCCGGTCTGTTATTTGACCGGGCAAACTGTCTGAAGTCCTCCTTAAGAGGCAATACCTGTGTTTGTTTATATTTGTCCTAAGCAGGAAAAGTCCTTCAAGTAAGGCAATTGGTGGAAGGTAGGGATAAGCAATCTATCCCCCACTATTCAGTGTGTCCTCTCATTGCTCCCATTACATGGTTGAAGCATTGAGATAAAAACCCAAGATCTAATCGAGTCAATAATGTGGAGAGAGTCCCTACTTTCTGAACTCCCCCACTTTCTATTATTTGATGCTCTCTCTGATCTGAGATAGAAGCAATGAGGCACACCCCTCATCTCCTTTTCATCTGCTTCACCTTAGCCTCTCAATGGCAAGGTTAAGAGCGACCTTTACCCATTACAGTGGACTTTCATAGTCAAACCCTCTTGTGTGAGCCCCCTTGTTTTGGCTATAGAGTGTGCTGTTTTGATATTCATTGATTGACTGATTGCTTCATATGCACTTGCTTGCTTGTATGTTATGCATTTATCATCATCAATTGCCATTAATGCATGATCATCTCATTTGTCTTTGTGATGCTATCATTGTTGTTTACCCATTGAGGACAATTGTAAGTCCATTTCTTTGGCCATTGCTCCTGTGATATGGAAGGATAGAGTGTAAGACCTCATTGGTCACTCATATCTTCTGTTTTATCTGTTTGTATGTGAGGATACAGTTATAAGTCCCTGTAAGTTGGCATCTGTTGTCCTGTGATCATAATTGGTTCTATCTGTTGTATGTGAGGTTGCAGTTATAAGTCCCTGTAAGTTGGCATCTGTTTTCCTGTGATCATAGTTTGTTTTATCTGTTTGTATGAGAGGTTGCAATTATAAGTCCCTGTAAGTTGGCATTTGCATTCCAGTGATCATATTGTTGCTTTTGTTCTTGTATGTGAGGATCCATTGTAAGTCCCTGTAATGTGGCATTGGTATTCCTAGGACCATACTGTGGAGTTAACCTAAGTCCAGACAGATTGGCAGTTAGCTTCCGTTTCTCATCTTTGTTTTCTTTTGAGGAGATTAGTGTAAGTCCATTGAGTGGCCTCTGATATCCATTTCTGTTTTAGGAGACTGGTGTAAATCCATCTATTGGTATCCGGTATCCGCTTTTATTTCTTTGCCTGTGGAGATTAGTGTAAGTCCATTGAGTGGCATTTGATATCCCTTTTTATTTTAGGAGATCGGTATAAGCCCAGTAATTGGCATCCGGTATCCGCTTTTCTTTTGCTTTGTTTTGTTTATTATTATCCATTGCTATTCCAAAGGACACACTTGAATCATCTCCCATATGATTTCAAGAAGTGAACCTTCTAAGAAGTTTTACTATCCATTTCATCCATTCATCCCCATTAGGTCCTAAACCTTTTCACACTCTTAATTTTCAAACTTGACATAAGTGTTGTGCAAACATTTTCATGTTTTCAAACTAAAAACCTGGACTCAAGTCCTTGACTTTTTTTCAAACTCCATTTCATAATACTTATTTGAATTAATCTTAATCATACTTTGACTTCTATTTTCATAATCATAATCAGCAACTCCACTCATTCACTTGTTTTGGCTTTGTCCATTGTTAATGTTTTCATACATGAGCTATAGGTTTGATTTATCTTAGTGGTTGATGTTAATCTCACCTTTTGTCTTTAGTGATTGAATTGTAAGCCTTCCTTGCCTATTATAGGGTTAACCCCTCCCTGGCAAGTTGAAGCTTTTCTCACGTGGTGGACGTTGTTGTTTGCATAAGGTTGAGTTTTCTCCCGTGGATAACGTAAGACCTAGGGTTTGTGTTTAAAATTGAACCTAACCCACTTTTGGAAATCTTTTAGCCGAACTACGGCGTTCTGATCCTTACCTTTGATGGAAGGTACGTAGGCAACGGGTTCATCCGTTCGAACCCAATAACACAAAAATAACTAACTTGTATATTCTTTTCTCATCATCCCAATCATGTTTGCACAATACATATGTCATAACAAATATCAATTTAGCATAACAAGTGTGAAAAGGGCTCCCTAGGAGTACCTAGGACGTAGTGGGTGCCTAACACCTTCCCATTGCGTAATTTACCCCTTACCCAGACTCTCTGATCTTTTTATTAGTTTTCTACGTGTAAAACTTCTTAGGCTTTTGTTCGCTTTTTAGCCAATCCTTTGGATAAATAAAAGTGCGGTGGCGACTCGAAATTTCAATGTATCTCCTAGCTTATGGTTTAATCGATAGATCATATAGCGACGAATACACCGCTACAGAAAAGTGGCGACTCTGCTGGGGAGATCTCACCATCATCTTTGGTTGTAGTGCCTACTTTTTCACCCTTGTTGTGCTATATTATTATTTGTTATTTGACATATTTTTGTACAATTTGGGATGAATGTATTGATTGTAATGCGTGAATTGCTTGATATACATTTGCTGTTTGCTTTGGTGATCTGTGAGATGAGTTCTGTACCCGAACTCGAGTGCTCTCTAGGATAGGAGAATGGCATAGTCTTGTTGACTGGTGTGGAGTAGTCCTTAGCCAGTTGACTTGCGAGTCCATTCACTTGGTGGAGGTCATGTTGAATTAATAATGTCACACAAGTTATTTGTGGTTAGGCATTATTCTTTCAATCATGTTCCGCAGAAGCCAAGGACCTTAGTTTACCAAACCCATCTTGGCCTATTTTTAGGACCGTAGTGCGGAGGTCGTTCAGATGTCAGTTCTGATACGATTGTTACGCGATACTACACTCATGAGAGTTTCCCTTGAGAATATTCTTGGAATACGAGTATTCGTTCCTCCGATAATATTCGAAAGATGGAACGATGATTATGGGAACCTCTGATAGAACATGTCTGGCAGGTTTAAACCCTAGTACACTCCCTTTGGGTGGTCCTTAACTGAGACTCCATGCTCGTGACTCTCAACAAACCCGTGATTCGTGGTTGAGTCGTTCAAGCATTGTTAATATCAATGGATCCCGGATCAGGTGTAAAACCTAAAATCCATCAAAGCGGCTGGTTGATATTAAGAATGTTTGAACCGGTTCATGTACCGTTAATATCAATGGAACTTGGGTGTCGATAAGGTCAAAACCTAAATCCACCAAAATGGATGATTGATATTAGGGATACATAGAGCTTTCCCACGACCTTTGTTTGGTGTGCTTTGCTTGATCCTTGAGTGTGTTTGTTGCATTCATACATTCACGCATTCATCCGCATTCATGTCATCAAAAAAGAAAATTTTCAAGGAACTTAAAGGGTTATTTGCAAAATTTTCAGACATGGAAAGACCAAAAAGGTATACAAAGAAGTACAGCTTTAAGCAGCCTGATGTCAAAGAGTTAAGGAATCTGACATCATATGTATTAGATCCCTTGGGTTTCAAGGCTCGCTATGGGAAGCTTCTGCCGTTGCTGACTACTCAAGTGGATGAGGGATTGATGAGCACTCTTGCTCAGTTCTATGATCCGCTCTATCATTGCTTCTTATTTCCGGACTTCCAGTTGCTGCCAACTTTGGAAGAATACTCTCACCTTATTGGGATTCCTATTCTGGATCAAGTGCCGTTCAGTGGCCTAGAGAGTATTCCATCTGCTCGAGAGATCTCCAGTTTGTTGCATATAGAAGAAGATCTGATTAGAGCTAATCTGACTACCAAAGGCGGAATTCAGGGTTTTCCTTCCGAGTTCCTCATTGCCCAAGCAACCTTTTATGGGGAGGCCATGAGTGAGGATGCCTTTGAGGCTCTATTTGTGTTGCTCATCTATGGATTGGTGTTATTCCCCAACTTTGACAAGTTCGTGGACATGAATGCCATTAGGATCTTTTCAGTCCTTAATCCAGTTCCGACCTTGTTGGGTGATGCATATGTCTCCATGCATCTAAGGAATATGAAGAATGGAGGAGTTATTGTCTGCTGTTTACCCCTGCTGTACAAGTGGTTTATTTCGCACTTGCCGCAGACAGTTGCTTTCAAGGAGAACAAGGGATGTCTACGGTGGTCTCAGAGACTCATGTCTCTCACCAATGATGATATCACCTGGTATGATCGCGTGTATGATACCGTTCAGATCATCAATTCTTGTGGTGAATTCCCCAATGTGCCTCTTCTTGGTACATGTGGTGGGATTACCTACAATCCTGCGCTTGCACGTCGTCAGCTTGGGTTCCCCCTAAAGGATAAACCCCATAACATTCTGTTAGAAGGTGTGTTCTTTCAGGAGGGTAAAGATCCCCAAGGCCTGAAAGCCAGATTTGTCCGCGCTTGGCGCAATATCCGCATAAAGAGTAGGAATGAATTGGGTCCAAAGAACTGCATTGCTTTGGAGCCCTATACCTCTTGGGTCAGACAGAGGGCTGCTACCTACCTGATGCCATATGATCATCCGAGACCTACACTGTTGGATATGGCTGGGCCTTCAACCCTCCCTACCCAACGTGTAGAGGAGTTGAGAGAAGAAGACCTTTCGCGTGCCTGGATCCGTGAGAGGGAGGAATTGCTGCAGCAGCTCAAGGAGAAGGATGCTATGATTGAATTTCTCGAGCACCGAGTGATCGACGATCCGAACGACACTTGGACCTCTCTGCTTCCTCAGTCATCCAAATTCTGGAAAAGGAAGTATGATCAACTTGCAAAAGAGAAAGCTGATATGGAGGCCGCCTATGAGAGAGAGATCAAGAAGTTGTGCACTTCTCGTCTTCCAAATTCTCGAGCATAGGATGTCATTTACCTTTTCTCTTTGTAATAATTGAATTCAAAAATGCTGTATTTCTTTGTTTTGATATATTTTGAAAGAAATATTTTCCATGAGCAATCAAAATGTTTAATATTCAAAATATTGCAAATAAATACCCTAAGGGTCCCTTGAAAATCAAAGCATTTGCACAAGCATTTCATGCATCATTCTTGCATAAACAGGTACTCCTTTGTTTCTGGTCTTCCGGTTCTAACCTTTGCTCTTCATTTATTTTGAAGACAAGCTGACTCACCGGTATTATACGAGAGTCAACTCTGCAAGGATTATGGAGCAGTTGGAACAAGAGAACCAGAGTCTGAGAGATGAAGTTGCCAGACTTGGCGCTCTGATGGAACAACTTCTGGCCGCCCAGAATCAGCCTGCTCCTCAACCAGCAACTCCCGTTCAGCGGACGGTTATATCAGAGATAGCTACTTCAGCGGTGCCTGTTAGTGCCCAGCAGCCAAATGCCATGCCTCCCGGTTTTCCTTGGGGGATGCCTCCAGGCTTCATGCCTGATCTGCCAGCTCCTACGTTTGCTCAAATGTCGGCATCTAGCCCGGTCCCTATTCCCGTTCCTCCTGTCGTGCATACCATGCCTAGGGTAGACGACACCATTTATCATTCTGAGGCATCTGAGGGCTCAGATGTTCACGAGAAGATGGACGCAATGAACGATCAATTCCTTGAGCTGAGAAAGGAATTGAGGACTCTTAGAGGCAAAGATCTCTTCGGCAAGTCAGCAGCCGAACTTTGTCTAGTTCCCGGTGTTAAAATACCAGTTAAATTCAAGGTCCCAGACTTTGAAAAATATAAAGGGAACACTTGTCCTTTGGCACACCTGGTCATGTATGCCAGGAAGATGTCTACGCAGACCGACAACGATCAACTCTTGATCCACTACTTCCAAGACAGTTTGTCTGGTGCTGCTCTCCGTTGGTACATGAGCCTGGACAGTGTCAACATCCGATCTTTCAACGATCTTGGCGAAGCTTTCGTCAAACAATACAAATACAACGTTGACATGGCGCCTGACAGAGATCAGCTCAGGTCTATGTCACAAAAGGACAAAGAGACGTTCAAGGAGTACGCCCAGAGATGGCGTGAGTTGGCAGCTCAAATCACTCCACCATTAGAAGAGAAAGAGATGACCAAGATCTTTCTGAAGACTCTTGGGTCATTTTACTATGAGAGAATGGTGGCCAGCGCTCCCTCTGATTTCACCGAGATGGTGAACATGGGGATGCGTCTTGAAGAAGGTGTCCGCGAAGGACGGTTGGCAAAAGATGATGGTTCTTCCTCTAAGCGATATGGAGCGTTTAAGAGGAAAGAAGGTGAAGCGCATGCTGTGCAGTCTCAGCCAAAGCATCGAAGACCCTCTGTTCAGAGGAAGCCTGCACATCGTGCCGGACATCAGCATCAGGTGGCTCATGTGGCACCTGTATTCAAGGATAATGCTCAACAGTATCAGCATCAGCAGCAATATCCACAACCGCAATACCAGCAACAGCAGCGTCCACAGCAACAGGCTTACCAGCCTCGTGGAAGTACAACCAATCAGGCCAACATGAACTATGATAGGAAGAAGGTCAGCTTCGACCCTATTCCGATGACATATACAGAGCTTTATCCCTCCTTGTTGGAGAGGAAGTTGGTTTCTCCCAGGGATCCTCCTGCTATTCCTGCCAATCCGCAATGGTGGTACAAGCCAGACCAGCATTGTGTCTACCATTCCGGCGCTCCGGGCCACAATGTAGAGAATTGTTTCCCGCTGAAGAATAAGGTGCAAGACCTTATGAGAAGCGGAATTCTGAGTTTTGAAGACTCCAATCCGAATGTCACCAGGAACCCATTGCCTTCGCATGGGAAGTCTGTGAATATGATCCAGGAAGACCTTGGGAAATACAAGGTGAAGTATGTCAGTCATATCCGGCAATCGTTGGTTGATTTACATAAGATGCTGTGTCAGCACAGTTATTTGGAGCATAACCACGATAAGTGCCGTGTCTGTTCTGTTAACCGCTTGGGTTGTGATCAGGTTCGCCGAGAGCTTCAGAAGATGTTGAATGAAGGTACCATTGAGATTCTCCAGAATCGCAATGTTGATACAGTTGAACCCGAAGTGAATGTCATATCACCGGTGTTCAAGTTGCCAGAGCCCGTTGTTATTCGTTATAATAGCAACAAGCCCAAGGCTTCCCCTGCTTTGATTATTAAACCAGCTGGCCCTGTGCCCTATTCATCCGATCGAGCTGTGCCGTCCCGGTACAATCCTGTTGCTGTCCAAGATGGAGTAGAGGTTCCTTTGCCTTCAACTTCCGTGACCACTATTGCTGATGTTAGTGGGTTGACCCGAAGTGGTCGTGTGTTTTCCGCACCTGCTAAAGCTCCTGCTGTTTCTTCTGAATCTGTTGAGCGTCCTGTGGGAACTGCTGTGAATGTTCAGAATCCGGCACTTGATGTTGCCAAATCCTCCTCGTCTGTACAAAAGACTCCCGTTTCTTCAGTTGTTGGCCCGAGTGGCATTGTTGATGAAGAATCTGATGAGATGCTGAGGCTCATCAGAAAGAGTGAGTACAATATTGTAGACCAGCTTCTACACACGCCCTCCAAGATTTCCATTCTTTCTTTGTTGCTGAATTCAGAGCCTCATAGGGAGTCTCTGCAGAAAGTCTTGGACCTGGCATATGTCGATCACGACGTCACCTTGGAACAATTTGATAGCATTGTTGCAAACATTACCGCTTGCAACACTCTGAGCTTTTGTGACGCTGATCTCCCTGAGGAGGGAAGAGACCACAACATGGCTTTACACATCTCTATGAATTGTAAATCTGATGCAATGTCCAATGTGTTGGTGGACACTGGATCATCCCTTAATGTATTGCCAAAATCCACACTCTCCAGATTGTCATATCAAGGTCCTCCTATGAGGCAGAGTGGGGTTGTTGTAAAAGCTTTTGATGGGTCGCGCAAGACCGTGATTGGGGAAGTTGATCTCCCGATCAAGATTGGACCAAGTGATTTCCAGATCACTTTTCAAGTAATGGATATTCACCCATCATACAGCTGTCTCTTGGGCAGACCATGGATTCACGAGGCTGGCGCCGTGACATCCACCCTACACCAAAAGCTGAAGTTTGTCAAAAACAAGAAATTGGTTGTAGTAGGGGGAGAAAAGGCTCTCCTGGTCAGTAACTTGTCTTCTTTCTCGTACATTGATGCAGAGGATGAAGTTGGGACTCAGTTTCAAGCTTTATCTATTGATGAACCAATCGAGAAGAAGTCTCCTTCATTCACTTCCTACCGAGATGCTAAGCTGGCCATTGAATGTGGTGCAGTTGCTGGTTTAGGGAAAGTGCTTGAACTTGAAGATAACCGATCCCGGGCTGGCATTGGCTATGGTTCTGGGGCATGCAACGAGCAAGGTCTGTTCACGAGTGGAGGATTCATCCATGCTGATCAACCTGCAGAAGAGGAAGCTGCTGCTATCATTGAAGAAGAAGATGCAGAAGACTTGAACAATTTTGTTATTCCTGGTGGTGTCTGCCACAATTGGGTCGCTGTGGATGTTCCTACAGTTGTCCATAGATCAGAGTAATTGTTCATTTTGTTTAAAACCCTTCTCCCGTGCCAAAAGGAGAAGTGAGGACATTGTTGGCAAAGCATATATACAATGATATTTTCATTCAATTTTTGCATTGTTAAACATTTGTTTTTCCTTTGTTTTCACTTTTTGCTTTTCTTTATGAAATCAGTGATCACAAAAAACCATAAAAACAAAAATAAAAGCTATAAAAGCAACATTTTTCATCTGCATAATGATTTGCTTGTCTAAATGCTAAAGTTTTTCTCTTAACCAAAATCATTATGCAGGTTGATCCTAAAACCCATTGAACATAATGATCCAACGCCATCTCCCAACTTTGAATTCCCTGTATTTGAGGCAGAAGAAGATGACGCTGAAGAGATTCCTGATGAGATCACCCGTCTCCTTGAGCACGAAGAGAAGATCATTCAGCCGCATCTCGAAGACTTGGAAACAGTCAACTTGGGGTCTGAGGATTGTGTTCGCCTGGTGAAGATTGGGGCACTTCTTGAAGGGTCTGTTAGAGAAGATTTGATCAGCCTGCTACGAGAATATTCAGATATCTTTGCTTGGTCCTATGAAGATATGCCGGGTTTAGATACAGATATTGTGCAACATTTCCTGCCTTTGAAGCCTGAGTGCGTGCCTGTGAAGCAGAAGCTCAGAAGAACTCATCCAGATATGGCAGTGAAGATCAAAGAGGAAGTTCAGAAGCAAATTGATGCGGGGTTTCTGGTGACTTCGACATATCCTCTATGGGTGGCCAATATTGTGCCTGTTCCTAAGAAGGACGGAAAAGTCCGTATGTGCGTTGACTACAGAGATTTGAATAAAGCTAGTCCAAAAGACGATTTTCCTCTACCACACATTGACATGTTGGTAGACAATACAGCTAAATTCAAAGTCTTTTCCTTTATGGACGGATTTTCCGGATATAATCAAATCAAGATGGCACCAGAGGATATGGAGAAGACAACATTCATCACACCTTGGGGAACATTCTGTTATCGAGTGATGCCCTTCGGTTTGAAGAACGCCGGAGCCACGTATCAACGAGCTATGACTACCTTGTTTCATGACATGATGCACAAGGAGATAGAAGTCTATGTTGATGATATGATTGCTAAGTCCCGAACGGAAGTGGAGCATATTGAGCATTTGTTGAAGCTTTTTCAGCGTTTGAGGAAATTCCAGCTTCGTCTGAATCCGAACAAATGTACTTTTGGAGTCCGTTCCGGCAAGTTGTTGGGTTTTGTGGTAAGTGAAAGAGGTATTGAGGTTGATCCTGCAAAGGTCAAAGCAATACAAGAGATGCCCGCACCCAAAACTGAGAAGCAAGTCCGAGGTTTTCTTGGCCGCTTGAACTACATTTCCAGATTTATATCCCACATGACTGCCACATGTGCGCCGATATTCAAGCTCCTCCGGAAAGATCAGTCTCATGATTGGACCGAGGATTGCCAGAAAGCTTTTGACAGTATCAAAGATTATCTGTCCGAACCTCCGATTTTGTCTCCGCCTGTAGAAGGAAGACCTCTGATTATGTACTTAACAGTTCTTGAAGACTCGATGGGTTGTGTACTCGGTCAACAAGATGAATCAGGGAAGAAGGAGTTTGCTATATACTACCTCAGTAAGAAGTTTACTGATTGTGAGTCTCGGTACTCAATGCTTGAGAAGACGTGCTGTGCTTTAGCTTGGGCAGCTAAGCGTTTGCGCCAGTACATGATAAATCATACAACTTGGTTGATATCCAGAATGGATCCAATTAAGTATATCTTCGAGAAGCCTGCTTTAACTGGGAGGATTACCCGTTGGCAGATGTTGTTGTCTGAGTATGATATTGAGTATCGAGCTCAGAAAGCTATCAAAGGTAGTATCTTGGCTGACCATCTAGCGCACCAGCCGATTGAAGATCATCAGTCTGTTCAGTATGACTTCCCTGACGAGGAAATTCTGTATTTGAAGATGAAAGATTGCGATGAGCCTACACTTGATGAAGGTCCAGAACCTGGTTCCAGATGGACGATGGTGTTTGATGGCGCTGTTAATCAATATGGAAATGGAATTGGGGCAGTAATTGTTAATCCCCAGGGATCGCACATTCCGTTTACAGCAAGGCTAACTTTCAAATGCACGAACAATATGGCGGAGTATGAAGCCTGTATTATGGGACTTGAAGAATGCATTGATTTGAGAATCAAGTATCTTGATGTCTATGGTGATTCAGCTTTGGTTGTCAATCAGATCAAAGGTGAATGGGAGACAAATCAACCAGGTCTCATCCCATACAGAGATTATGCAAGGAGAATTTCAACTTTCTTCACAGAAGTTGAATTTTATCATATTCCTCGAGAGGATAATCGGATGGCAGATGCCCTTGCTACGCTTGCTTCTATGATTGTTGTCAGATGGTGGAATGATGTTCCCAATATTACTGTGATGCGCTTGGACAGACCCGCTCACATATTTGCAATTGAAGACGTGAAAGATGACAAGCCTTGGTATTTTGATATCAAGAATTTCCTCCAGAACCAGGTCTACCCGCCTGGGGCATCTGTGAAAGATAGGAAAACTTTGAGAAGGTTGTCAGGCAGTTTCTACCTCAGTGGTGAAATGCTGTACAAGAGAAATTTTGATATGGTTTTGCTCAGATGCGTGGATAGACACGAAGCAAACCTGTTGATGACTGAGGTCCATGAGGGTTCATTTGGTACTCATTCCAATGGACATGCCATGGCTAAGAAAATGTTGAGAGCAGGCTACTATTGGCTGACAATGGAGTCTGACTGTTGCAAGTATGTGAAGAAATGTCACAAGTGTCAAATTTATGCGGATAAGATTCATATTCCTCCGACACTCCTGAATGTGATTTCATCACCATGGCCTTTCTCTGTGGGGAATCGACATGATCGGCATGATTGAGCCGAAAGCGTCCAACGGACATCGGTTTATTCTCGTAGCAATTGATTACTTCACTAAGTGGGTTGAAGCCGCTTCGTACGCGAATGTAACCAGACAGGTGGTTGTGAAGTTTGTCAAGAACCAGCTGATTTGCCGTTATGGTGTGCCAGAAAGGATCATTACTGATAATGGATCCAATCTGAACAACAAGATGATGGATGAGTTGTGCGCTGAATTCAAGATTGCACACCATAATTCCTCTCCCTACAGGCCTAAGATGAATGGGGCTGTTGAAGCTGCTAACAAGAATATCAAGAGAATTATCCAGAAGATGACTGTCACGTACAAAGATTGGCATGAGATGCTGCCATTTGCTTTGCATGGATATCGTACGTCTGTACGCACTTCAACAGGGGCAACCCCTTTCTCTCTTGTTTATGGCATGGAAGCCGTTCTCCCAGTAGAGGTGGAGATCCCATCAATGCGAGTCTTGATGGAAGCCAAGTTGACTGATGCTGAATGGATTCAGAGTCGTTACGACCAGTTGAATTTGATTGAAGAGAAGAGATTAACTGCCATGTGCCATGGTCAGTTATATCAGCAGAGAATGAAGAAAACATTCGACAAGAAGGTCAAGCCTCGTGTGTTCAGAGAAGGTGACCTTGTGCTCAAGAAAGTTTTGTCTTTCGCGCCCGATTCCAGGGGCAAGTGGACTCCAAACTACGAGGGTCCATATGTTGTTAAGAGAGCCTTTTCAGGTGGAGCATTGATGCTTACAACAATGGATGGGGAGGATTTCACTCGTCCTGTGAACTCAGATGCAGTTAAGAGATACTTTGCCTAAAAAAAAAAGTATATGCAAATGAAAAAAAAGAAAATGGAAAAAACAGAATAGTTAGCTAAGTTGAAAACCCGAAAGGGCGGCTTAGGCAAAAATGAGCGTCTCGGTGGAGAACCCGCAAGGGTAATCCAGGCAAAAATTAGAGACTTGAAAAAAGGAAAATATTTGCATCCCGCTAGATTGAGTACCTCATCCTGGGGCAATCTAGGCAAAAATTAGGGATTTGGCAAGTAACTGCATCCTGACAAGACTTTCTGGTTCATCAGTCGTCATTTCGTCAGAAGATTCTCGATTCGTCGTCAACTGAAGCTTCGGATACATCGAGATTCAAATTGGTAGAGAAAGGATCATTATGTTCAATGTAGCCCTCTTCCAATATATATCACTGATTTCAAATTTGTACAGATCTATGGAGTCTTGCCATTTGCAGACTACCATTCCATCAAATCAATTTGAGCTTTTTATCCAATTATTTGCACTCTTATTTGTTTCAATTCAACAAATGTTTTGCATGTTTTAAATTGATAAAATGTCATTGTTTTAAACAAATCAATTTTTTCAAAATTTTTGTTTTAAACAAAGTGAACATTCAAAGATTGAAAGGATACTCAAGAATATCTCAGTGCTCTCCCGAGGGTGGCATGATTCCCAACAGGTAAGACATTTGTTCATATTCCTGGTGTTGTTGTATCTTCTTTCTTCAGATCTTTGTTGGGGTTGTTCCTCAGGCAAAGTTGTTGTTGGGGTTGTTCCCCAGTACAGTTGCAAGCAGAATGTTGTTGAAGACTTTGGTTTCTCCAGCAGCTTTCCCCAGCACGGGCGATTTTTTTTTTCTTGTAGAAGTTTCGGCGGTTGATGGTTTGTCATCCTGGTGCCCCGTCACTTTCTCTAGCGGGTCGTATGCCCCAGACTTTATTTGTCTCCTCAGCGCAGTCATGAGTATAGCTATTGATTGGTATCCCCATCGAAGTCGCGAGTATAACTGTTATTAATATCCCCACCAGGGTTGCAAGTGGAGTTGTTACCGCTTTTCCCCATGCAGGTTGCCAGCGGAACTGTCTGTTTCCTCAGCATGATCGCTTTCTTTTTGAAGACTCGGTAAGTCAGTGGTTTGATACCCGGTACTTTACCTTTTCCCCGGCGAAGTCGTCTGCGGAATTGTTGCTATCTCTCCATCAGAGTTTTTCTCTCCAGCAGAGCAGGATTTATTTTCCTACTCGATGTTTGTTTGGGTTGACATCCCAGTATATTTCAACCATCTTTTCCTCAGCTTCGTCTGCAGAGTGTTTGTTGTGGCAGTTTTTGCCTGTTGAATACTCCTTCAACCCCCGATATGGTCGGATGATGGCTTTTGCCTCCAGTGAACGGATTGATTTCCTGACTGTTTGTGATCCCCAGTAGAGTGGCTTATATTGCAGAATCTACTTGTTGTGATCAGTTTGCTTTGTGTATTCTCCCCAAGTGGAGTGGTTCGTTGCAGAATCTACTTGTTTGATCTGTCCTCCCTCAGTGGTTTGTTCCCAAGAGAGTAGCCGACAGTTTTCCCCAGTAGAGTTGCTTATGCAGTTAGATTCTATCTGGATGATATCACTCTCCCTCAGTGGGTTGTTCCCCAGTGGAGTTGTGTGGATTTGCTTCTACAGCTGTTCGTGCTTGTGCCATGCACCTTTCGTTTCTCAGTTAACACTGGGATCCCCTGCAGATATCTTTGGGATTTCTCTTGTTCCCCTACAGATTTGTCTTGGTGGCTGTTTTGCCCGTTGTGACTTTCTGTACCCTGTTTTGGGTTGTTCCCTGATATCTCTGATTCTCTGCTTCTTCAGCAATACCTGCAGATCTTTGCTTTACAGCATGCAGATCTCCGCAGATTGGCTCTCCAGCTGGTTTTTCCCCTGGAAGTATAATACCGGACGTTTGTTCCCGAACCTGTTGTGTTAGAATTGTCTGTTTTGTCAGCATTCATCAAACGTAAATCACGCATATTCATGCATATTCATGAAACATTCAGATATTCATGTTGCATTTTTCGCCATGTATCCTTTGTTTGTCGTGTCTCCTGCTTTGGTGATATAGATCTCTTTACAGATCTCCCCAAGCAGATGTCGGGTGTTATAAATCTCTCCATACAGAGTCAACCCCATAAGCAGAAAATGTTGTCTTTCCTTCTGCAGTTCCCCACTGAGATATATCCTCGTGGATGACGGTTTCTTCCGTTTCCTCCCAACACATATATTGGGATGGATTTTCCTATTTGAGTTACACCCTCATTAGGACGTGTCTTGATTCAGTCTGTCTTTTCGGATCATTCCCGAATTGGCTATTTGTCAGATGTCTTGTGTTTCCCAGTGGGTTGTTCCCCAGCGGAATGTTTTTGGGCCTCTGCCTACAAACCAGCAGTTGTAAGTCCTACTTTTCCTGGCTTTCTTAACAGAATTTGTGGTTATACACCTTTTATTCTCCAGCCAGAGTTTTGGTCTTCTACCTCATATTCGGTAGTTGTAAACCCTTATATTTTCCTGCTCTCCAGCAGTTTGTGGTTTGTTATAAACCCTATTTTGGTTTCCCGTGCGGATTTGTGATCTGTTCTATCCCCACGCGGAGTTGTTGGTCTTCTACCCCGTATTCGGTAGATGTAAACCCTAATTTTGTGGGTATCTTCATCTAGTATTTGATGTTGATTTTCCTTTGCTTGTATAAGTTGCTCAGATCAGCACTTATATCTTCAGCAAGTCTTTTGTGGATAATTGCCGTATGCTAGCAATTTTATCCCCAGTGGGTCCTTTCACCGTATGCTAGTGATTGTGTTCCCCGGATCATTGGTTGTATACCAATGCCTCCCCAGCTAGTCCCTGTCGATAATTGCCGGATGCTTGCAATTTATCCTCAGCAGTTCACATTTCATTTACCCTTTTTGTTGGTAATGTCTGTTGCTCCTTTTGATTGGTTATCATTGTATACCTAATTTGGTATCCCGATGCCTTTCTGTTCGGTTGATTTATCCTTTATTAACCCAGTAACCGGTTGTGGATAATCTTCCATGCGAGTATATTATTCACGGTCTGCCGGTAATGAATAGTATTTCTCATGCGCTCTTTAGTTGGAATCCTTTGTTGATTTTCCCCAGCTGAGCAAGATTCGTATTCTTTGTAGAATCGAATAGCCATCCTTTAACCAGTTTGTGTTTTGGATGATGAGTGTTTTGGAAGTGAAAACCAATTCACGTTTTCGGTAGATCACCTATTATATACCCAGTAACCGGTATCTCTGGTGTTTCTTACCATGCGAGTTTATTATCTACGTTCTGACGGTAATAGATAATATGTCTCATGCGAGTATCTTATCCACGGTCTGCCGGTAATGGATATTATATCTCATGCACTCTTTGGGTTTGTGTCCCCATTTGAGTAAGATTCGTTTTCCCGTTGTGGATTCGAATGCCCATCCTGTAAGTCGATTTGCTTTTTCAAGCCCTCCTTTCGGATGATGAGTGTTTTGGAAGTGAAATCCAATTCACATTTTCGGTAGATCACCTATTATATACCCAGTAACCGGTATCCCTGGTGTTTCTTGCCATGCGAGTGTATTATTCACGGTCTGCCGGTAATGAATAATATGTCTCATGCGCTCTTCGGTCGGAATCCTTTGTTGATCTTCCCCAGTCGAGTAAGATTCGTATTCTTTGTAGAATCGAATAGCCATCCTTTAACCAGTTTGTGTTTTGGATGATGAGTGTTTTGGAAGTGAAAACCAATTCACGATTTCGGATCTTATCCTATAAACAACCCAGTAACCGGTTCAGGATAATTTTCCTTTCGAGTATATTATTCACGGTCTGCCAGTAATGAATAATATGTCTCATCTGAGTATTCTATCCACGTTCTGACGGTAATGGATATTATATCTCGTACGCTCTTGGATTAATCTTTTGATTGTTTTCCCCTCAGAGTAAGATTCATTTTCCTTGTGGAATTGAATGTCCATCCTATAAACAAGTTCGCTTTTCTAGCTCTCTTCAGGATGATGAGTGTTTTGGAAGTGAAATCCAATTCACGCTTTGGTCGGTCACCTATTATATACCCAGTAACCGGTATCCTTGGTGTTCCTTCCTTTCTGCTCCCTATTATGACCTCGGTCCCCCTGTGGAGTCAGATTTTCCTGTTGTTTTGTTACCCTTATACCGGTAACATCTCATTCCTTTGTTACTTCCCCAGTGGAGTTTTCTTTCGCTTCTCCTCAGGAGTCAGCTTGTGTCTTTCCAATGGATTTATTTTCCATTTGGAATTCTCTTCCCAGTGTGAGTCCTTCACTCCCCAGTGAGTTCTCCAGTCTGTTTTCTGTTTTTTTTTCTCCTAATCAGAGTCGTGTTTTGTTCACGTTATATCAGTTTTATCTTCCCCAGTTTAGAGTCGTGTCTTGTCCACACATTTCTTTTTCTTTTATTACCCCCATAGAGTCTTGTCAGAGTCTCTGTTCCTGGTGAGTGTACTACTCCGATGGATCGTCTTTTCTTCTGTGTGAATCATATTCCCCACAGAATTTGTGTCTTTTGCATACATACATTCGCATCATGAGGTCTCTTAGGGACCAAAATTTGTCTCATTACTGTTATTTAAGCCCATTCTACCGCGTCGAGATGAAGATTTCTAAACTTCACTTCTCCGGCTAGAATGACCTTAAATAGGGGCATCTGTAAGACCCTAATTTTGGCCCTAAGATCCCTCATGGCCCATATCATATCATATCATGGCCTCAAGGATCATTGCATGCCTTTGTCCCCTCCTAGTGGGTAGATTGCCTTGTGGGTTTGATTTCTTGATCACCAAGCATACTTTGCATTTGTATATTCTTGCTCTTCATATGTTTATTAATCAAAAAGTACAAAAATATTGTCAGTCTAACCTTTTGCTTGCAGTTGAAGCAATCATCAGCAATTAGGTCAAAGATGGTCAACAGTCAGTCAAAGCAGTGGATGGTGGCCATTCTTGCAGAATTTGGGCACCATGATCAATAATCAAGAGTTCACACAACTTGGGACATCATTTGAAGTCAAGTTCTCAAGGAATTAGGGTTTGGAATTCATCAGAAGTGCTTCAATCATCCAAAACCCTAGAAAAGTCAAACTTGGTCAACTGTGGATTTAATCAGGATTTTGATGGATAGAATTGATTTGAAGGAGCTCATTCATGCTTGTACAAGCCTCATCTATCATGTAAAACCTCATCATGGGAGAATTTGAAGTAAAATCAGAAATTTCCCAAAATAGAAAGTGGACCTGTAATTTCAACTGCCAAAAATGGAAACTTCTTGATCTTAAACTTACATCATGATACAAGCTTCAAATGAATTTTTGCCCAACATGAAAGTTGAAGATCTTGTTCTCCCATTTTCAAAAAGTCCAAGAACTCTCAAATCCCATGTGTGGTTGTCAAGATATGATCAAATCATTTTCACCAATTTTTGAACTTCAAAGAGCCATATCTCTCAAACCATAAGGCCAAATTTGGTGGGGTTTCTTCCTACAAACCACATTTTTCATCCTCTTTCCAAAAATATAAATTTCATGCACCAAAACCCTACCATTCAAAATGGCATTTTTGGACCTTTTTCATTTAAAATCAAAGTTTGACCAAACTTTGACTTTTTGATTCTTTGACTTTTTCTTAATTTGGCCAATTGGGAAATGTTGTAAATCATATTTGTGACTTGCTCAAAGCCCTAAACCATCATCATACCACCATTACACCTCATTTTGACCAAAGTTGCACAAGTTGTTATTTTTTGCAAATGGTGTGAAAAGAGCAAAACAAAGGACAGCCTTTCATGTACAACCAAAACAGCAAAAGCAAGGTCTGTATACAGCTGGTTTTAGGCCCATTCGACCACAAGCTTTACACCCTCCATTTCACTTGTGCACATAATTAGCAATTGGCATTTTGATTCATAAAATTAAACTTGGATTAGCATGTGATAATGTGAGCTTAAACAGATGAATATAAGTGCATTTTTCTGCCATTGGCCAACCCTAGTAGCAGCTGAAACTACACAGAAAATCTCATTCTCTCCTCTCTTGCAATCTTGCATTTTTGCTCGATTTGGAAAATCACCAAAAAACCACAAAGAACCCTTGGTTCCTCCATGTTCTAGACAACATTTAGAGGTCCTTTCATTCATCAAAACCCTACTGGAACTCCATCCTCGAGCTCTGCTTTCCTCAACCCCTTCCAATGGCAGATTGAGATTTGGACCTACTCAAGCTTTGTTGAGCTAAGAGGCTTCAAGCATCATCATCATAAACCTGGACCTGCACCTGTTCGAGCTTATAGCCACCAAAATACCACTGTTCCATCAACTTGCTTCAAAAACAAGTAAGTTTTCAACTACCTCCATTCTCCAATCTATGCCATGTGTTAAATAGGTTTTGGTTTGCTGGTTGCTTTAAACTTTGTCTCATGTAAAATAGTTGAGTATATCGTTAGAAATCTGGAAATGAAAGATGATGCTCATATGATGTTTTGCTCGATTCCTGATACACAGCATGTTTTGTTGAAAATTGATGTTGGATTCTCATTCACCTTGCCATGCTGAGCATTTTTATGTATATGTTTTCAATTTCTGGAAATTTTCTTGAAGATTCGAATTGTTGATGATGAAGATTATACTGCAGTTCATGAAACCTAACATATTTTTTCCAGAAATCCTGTACATACGCATGTGTGTTGGCCACTAGTGTTGCTTATGATTGCATGATGTATCTCATTACTGTGATGATTGTATGATGCTTGGTCGAATCTTTGGTTGGGGATCACATAAAATGCCCTGCTGTTATGCTTGAACCATGAACATTGCCCAGAAAAACCATATGTTTTGTGTTACATACTGTTGTCTGTTTGTTATGTGAACATTCCCATGCCATGCTTTTGAATGATGTTTGGTTCGAATTTTGATTGCTGAATATGATGTTGTTGCTGCATATGCCCTGCTGTTTGAAAACTTTAAACTTGCTCATAAAATCCACATGTTGGTGTTTGTTATGTTTGGTCATAGATGCTGGATTGTTGTATGATCGTTGTTACATGTTGCTGCTCACTTGTTGTTGTTTTTGATCGAATGCTGAATGCCATAGCCATGAACTTGTCGGTTAAACCCTAGGGTTTTTAGAAACCCAGAACCTTGCTGCTATTGGCCAAGTTTACTGTTCCATTGGCAACAGCCAATGGGAACATTTCCCGTGTCCCTTCAAAACGGGGCGTTTTGATTAATGAAAGGGATATTTGCAAAATGCCATCGGTTGACCTTAGTTTGACCCCTTTGTTCATGTTGTTTGCTCATGTTGCCTCAAATTTCATCCAACTTCACAAATTAATTTCTCTTTCACATTTCATCCAAAATTATGAAATCTTTTGCATGATGATCACAAATGTGTCTAGTTTTTTATTGTGAATTTTAATTGATTTTCCATTGGCTGGATTTTTAATGATAATTATTTTCCCAACATGTATGCCAAAATGACACATTGTGCCATTTCAATTGTGAAATACTCATGTCATATCCTTTGAGCCTGAAATTTTTTGTGGTGAAACTAGACACATTGACCTTCATTTCCATATAAAGTTTGTGCATTTATCATTTGTGGATTGAGAGCTTTGATTTTTTGAAGTTATGTGTTACATTTGGTGCTACATGAATGATATGCATTTTCCCAATTTTTGTTCACATGCTTCCTTACATCCAAATGATCCCAAATTTTGCATGAATCATCTATCACATGTCTAGTTTGTGTATGAATTTTCTTGGAATTAATGATGCTGTTTTCCATTTATTTGAGAATTTTCTTCCATGCTTAGTCATTTGTTGACTTTTTTGTGCAACATGTTGCCAAATCTTTTGTGAAATTCTCAAATCTTATTGTATGACCATGAAATTTCATATGTGATAAATAGACACCTTGAGCTTTGCATTGGTGTTAATCTCATTCATTTCTCTTCTGTTTTCAATTTGATATGAATTTTTGAAGTTGACCCATGCTTGTTGACTTTCATTGTGCATGCTTGAATTTGGTTTGACTTCATGATTTTAATTGACTGCCTTCCTCTCATCCAAATGCAATGAAATTTGACATGCTTGCCATGCTAGATGTTAGGATTGAGTGTGAATTTTTTCATGATTTTTTGAAAATGTTTGGGTTGACTTGTGAATGAAGTCTTGCTGTTGACCTATTTGTGCTCCTTCTTGCCATGCTTTGCATCCTTTTGCATATGAAATGACATTGATGCATGATATAATTATGAATCCAATTGAGAATGCTTCTTGAATGTTTAGACTTGGTTTGGGTTGACTTTTCCTTGCTGCCTTGACTTTTTCTTTCATCTTTGACCCTAGGCTAGTCCTAGTGGTCTTCTAAGCTTATGTTGAGTTCATCTGTTTCAGGTTAAGCACCAATGCCTTGAGGATCATTCAAATGTGTTTTAGTTTGATTGTTTAATGTGCTAACCTCTGTTTTGTAGGTGACTCATATGCTTGAGTCTTTGTGCCTTGCACAATTGGTCCCTCTGTGGTTGACTATTGGTTCATTTCCTTTTGATTTTGACTGTTGAGCTGTTTACTAATTGGTTTGACTTTTGCAGGTACTTTAGTTGCTTAAGTTCTTTGAACTTGCTTGCTTTGCTATTTAGCATTTTCTTTGAGGTATAAACCTTTCTTCTTCATGTAGTCTGGAGACCCGGTCTGTTATTTGACCGGGCAAACTGTCTGAAGTCCTCCTTAAGAGGCAATACCTGTGTTTGTTTATATTTGTCCTAAGCAGGAAAAGTCCTTCAAGTAAGGCAATTGGTGGAAGGTAGGGATAAGCAATCTATCCCCCACTATTCAGTGTGTCCTCTCATTGCTCCCATTACATGGTTGAAGCATTGAGATAAAAACCCAAGATCTAATCGAGTCAATAATGTGGAGAGAGTCCCTACTTTCTGAACTCCCCCACTTTCTATTATTTGATGCTCTCTCTGATCTGAGATAGAAGCAATGAGGCACACCCCTCATCTCCTTTTCATCTGCTTCACCTTAGCCTCTCAATGGCAAGGTTAAGAGCGACCTTTACCCATTACAGTGGACTTTCATAGTCAAACCCTCTTGTGTGAGCCCCCTTGTTTTGGCTATAGAGTGTGCTGTTTTGATATTCATTGATTGACTGATTGCTTCATATGCACTTGCTTGCTTGTATGTTATGCATTTATCATCATCAATTGCCATTAATGCATGATCATCTCATTTGTCTTTGTGATGCTATCATTGTTGTTTACCCATTGAGGACAATTGTAAGTCCATTTCTTTGGCCATTGCTCCTGTGATATGGAAGGATAGAGTGTAAGACCTCATTGGTCACTCATATCTTCTGTTTTATCTGTTTGTATGTGAGGATACAGTTATAAGTCCCTGTAAGTTGGCATCTGTTGTCCTGTGATCATAATTGGTTCTATCTGTTGTATGTGAGGTTGCAGTTATAAGTCCCTGTAAGTTGGCATCTGTTTTCCTGTGATCATAGTTTGTTTTATCTGTTTGTATGAGAGGTTGCAATTATAAGTCCCTGTAAGTTGGCATTTGCATTCCAGTGATCATATTGTTGCTTTTGTTCTTGTATGTGAGGATCCATTGTAAGTCCCTGTAATGTGGCATTGGTATTCCTAGGACCATACTGTGGAGTTAACCTAAGTCCAGACAGATTGGCAGTTAGCTTCCGTTTCTCATCTTTGTTTTTCTTTTGAGGAGATTAGTGTAAGTCCATTGAGTGGCCTCTGATATCCATTTCTGTTTTAGGAGACTGGTGTAAATCCATCTATTGGTATCCGGTATCCGCTTTTATTTCTTTGCCTGTGGAGATTAGTGTAAGTCCATTGAGTGGCATTTGATATCCCTTTTTATTTTAGGAGATCGGTATAAGCCCAGTAATTGGCATCCGGTATCCGCTTTTCTTTTGCTTTGTTTTGTTTATTATTATCCATTGCTATTCCAAAGGACACACTTGAATCATCTCCCATATGATTTCAAGAAGTGAACCTTCTAAGAAGTTTTACTATCCATTTCATCCATTCATCCCCATTAGGTCCTAAACCTTTTCACACTCTTAATTTTCAAACTTGACATAAGTGTTGTGCAAACATTTTCATGTTTTCAAACTAAAAACCTGGACTCAAGTCCTTGACTTTTTTTCAAACTCCATTTCATAATACTTATTTGAATTAATCTTAATCATACTTTGACTTCTATTTTCATAATCATAATCAGCAACTCCACTCATTCACTTGTTTTGGCTTTGTCCATTGTTAATGTTTTCATACATGAGCTATAGGTTTGATTTATCTTAGTGGTTGATGTTAATCTCACCTTTTGTCTTTAGTGATTGAATTGTAAGCCTTCCTTGCCTATTATAGGGTTAACCCCTCCCTGGCAAGTTGAAGCTTTTCTCACGTGGTGGACGTTGTTGTTTGCATAAGGTTGAGTTTTCTCCCGTGGATAACGTAAGACCTAGGTTTGTGTTTAAAATTGAACCTAACCCACTTTTGGAAATCTTTTAGCCGAACTACGGCGTTCTGATCCTTACCTTTGATGGAAGGTACGTAGGCAACGGGTTCATCCGTTCGAACCCAATAACACAAAAATAACTAACTTGTATATTCTTTTCTCATCATCCCAATCATGTTTGCACAATACATATGTCATAACAAATATCAATTTAGCATAACAAGTGTGAAAAGGGCTCCCTAGGAGTACCTAGGACGTAGTGGGTGCCTAACACCTTCCCATTGTGTAATTTACCCCTTACCCAGACTCTCTGATCTTTTTATTAGTTTTCTACGTGTAAAACTTCTTAGGCTTTTGTTCGCTTTTTAGCCAATCCTTTGGATAAATAAAAGTGCGGTGGCGACTCGAAATTTCAATGTATCTCCTAGCTTATGGTTTAATCGATAGATCATATAGCGACGAATACACCGCTACAAACCCCTTGACTTGTTTTGATCAAAATGATGAATTGAGATACTTGGGAGGCATATTTGATGGATGAGAGCTTTGGGAACCATTACCATGCTTGCTTTCATCTTCCCTTAACCATATCATTGCACCA
This sequence comes from Lathyrus oleraceus, assembly GCF_024323335.1. Taxonomy (NCBI): domain Eukaryota; kingdom Viridiplantae; phylum Streptophyta; class Magnoliopsida; order Fabales; family Fabaceae; genus Lathyrus; species Lathyrus oleraceus. The sequence continues at coordinate 205,625,523 of NC_066583.1, read as the reverse complement.
AGGATCTCCTAGAAGCTTTGGATCTTGTGATTGCTTAAGCTACAAACAAGAAATGTTAGTGACATATTTTTGTGCTTTTGATTAGTAAATAAAATGAGAAAAGAAATAATATACAATTCGAGCATGCTTGGTGATCTCAAACCACTCACAAGGGATCCCACCCAAGGGCGAAGGGAAACAAGATGCTTACGAAGTTGCGACACATGGAACATGTCATGAAAATTTGAAAGATCAGGTGGCAAGGCCATTCTATAAGCCACGGTTCCAATTCTCTGAGAAGTTTGATACAAACCAATAACCTTAGGATTAAGCTTCTTTGATTTCAGTGCACGCCCATCACACCAGTCACATGATTGACTATTAGGAACACATGATCACCTTCCCTAAATTCCATATATTTCCTACTCTTATCATGGTAGCTTTTTTGCCTACTCTGTTATATTTTCATTTTATCTCAGATCAACTTGACCTTCTTAGTAGTCTGCTGGATAATTTCCTGTCCAAGTATAACACTCTCACCAGATTCATACCAACACAAAGGTGTACTACACCTCTGATCGTACATTGCTTCAAACGAAATCATTCTAATGCTAAAATGAAAAATGTTATTAAAAGTGAACTCGATCAATGGCGGATGAATATCCCAAGTACCACCTTGTTCGAGTACACAAGCCCTCAACAAGTCCTCCAATGACTGAATAGTTCTTTCTGTCTAACTATCAGTCTGCGGATGATAAGAAGAACTCAACCTCAACTTAATATCCAAAGATTTATGCAAACTTACCTAAAATCTTGATGTAAACCGTGGGTCTCTATCTGACTATACTCGATGGGACACAATGTAACTTCATGACTACCCTAATATAAATCTCAGCGAACTTCTATAATGGGAAACTGATATTAATCGGAATAAAATGGGCCGATTTTGTCAATCTATCAACAATCACCCATATTGTATCAAACCCTCTTGGAATATTTGGTCATATGGTCACGAATTCCATCAAAATATTATCCCATTTCCAGTCTAGAATATCCAATGGTTGTATCAAACCCAAAGGTTTCTGGTGCTCTACCTTTGACTTATGGCAAGTCAAACATGCTTACACACACCGCGCCACATATCGCTTCATTCCTGGCCACCAAAACATTTTCTTAAGGCCCTGATACATTTTAGTAGCTCCAGGATGAATACTCTGACTGCTTCTATGACTTTCCTCTAAAATTAACTTCTTCATATCAGAATTGTCAGACACATATACTCTACCTTGAAACCTCAACACTCCATGCTCATCCACTTTAAAGTCATTCTTCGTTTAGGTTCACTGAAGACAATAAATATACCAACTTCACATCTAGCTTCTGATTCTCCCTAATTTCTTTAAGTAATTCATTATTCACCTTCAACATATCCAGTATCACACTTCTTGGTTTCAATTCACAAACCATACTCAAATCTCTAAACTGCTCAATGAGATCCAACTCTATAATCATCAACACCGACATATGTAGAAACTTTCGAATCAAAGTATCAACCACAATATTAGCTTTACCTGAATTATAATTTAGGCCAAACTCATAGTCCTTAAGAAATTCAAACCATCCACTCTTCCTTATATCCAACTCCTTTTGGTCAAACGAATACTTTAAACTCTTATGGTCTCTAAACACTTCGAATCTTGAACCATAAAGATAATGCCTCCAAATTTTCAACACAAATACCACTGCTGCCAACTCTAGATCACGAGTAGGATAATTCCTCTCATGTACCTTCAATTGTCGTGAAATATAAGCCATGACTTTACCATATTGAATCAACACACCACCCAAACCCATTTCAGAAGTTTCAGAGTATACTACAAACGGTTCATGAGGATCTGGAAAAATTAAATTTGGAGTTGTAGTCAACTTCTTCTTTAACTCTATGAAGCTCTCTTCATAATGAATATCCCACACATAGGCCTGACCCTTTTGAGTCAACTGAGTTAACGAAAGGGCTAATTTTGATATCCCTTTAATAAACCTATGATAATAACCTGCCAACCTTAGGAATCTTCTGATCTCTATAATCGATTTAGAAGCCTCCCATTGTAGCACCGCATCTACTTTGGATGGATCCATTGCAATGCCATTACCAGAAATAACATGCCCGAGGAAGCTCACCTCTTGCAACCAAAACTCACACTTTGACAACTTCTCAAACAACTTATTCTCTTTTAACACCTATAATATAATCCTCAAATACTCGACATGTTCTTCATTCGATTTAAAATAAATCAGAATATCGTTGATAAAAACTATGACAAACTGATCAAGATAAGGATGAAAAAAGCAATTCATATACTCCATAAACATATCAGGTGCATTCGACACTCTGAAAGGCATCACTGAATATTCGTAATGACCATATCGAGTTCTAAATGTCGTCTCCTAAATATCTTCATCCTTAACTCGGATCTAATTGTAACCTGACCATAAATCAATTTTTCTAAACACACAAGCTCCTACCAGCTGGTCCATAAAATCATCGATTCTCGGAAATGGATACATGTTCTTAATCATCACTTTATTCAACTATCGATAATCAACATATAGTTGCATACTACCATCCTTTTTCTTTACCAATAACACTGGAGCTCTCCAAAGTGACACACTTGGTCTAATAAATTTCTTTTCAAGTAAGTCTCCCAACTGATACTCCAGTTCTCCCAACTCTGATTCTGACATTCTGTATGGTGCCATATAAACAGGTCTAGTACTAGGAACAAGATCAATAGCAAACTCCATATCTCTCTTTAGCGGTAAATCTGAAATATCATCTAGAAACACCTCTAGAATTTCACATACCACTGATAACCCTTTAACTATTGTTTGACTCTCAACGGAAAATGAAGCAAACATTACAAACACTTTAGCTTCATATTTCAACAACTCTTCCAATTGACCAACATATATGAAACTAGTTTCTTCTTCATTGTCAGGAGCAAGAAATCGTACTGACTTGTTGTAGAAATTGATATGAACATGGCTGAATTCCAACCAGTTCATCCCCATAATGACATCAAGATCACTTAGTGGCATACAAGTTAAGTCCACACCAAAGTATCTACCATATATTGACAGAGGACAACTTAAGCAGATTAAAGAAGTATTCACTGACCCATTTATTGGAGTATCAATAACTAGTCCACTACTCAAAGTAGACACTACAAGACCCAATATTTTCACATAGTCAACATAAATAAACAAGTGCATTTAACCAATGTCAATAATGGTAATCAAAGGAATATTGTGAATGTAACATGTAAGCCTCGAATCAACCTGTCGGGACTGGTAGTCTGAGATCCCGCTAGTGCAAGTAATTTCCCTCCAAACTGAGCTTTCTTTGGCTTTTGACAGTTGGTACTGATGTGACCAGGTTCCTCATAGTTGTAAAAAGTTGGAACATTAGTCTAGAAATCATCAATTAGGTGTCATGGCTTCTCACACTTAAAGCACTTCTTTTCATCACTCTTGCATTCATTGGCGCGATGTCCTACACCATCACACTTGTAGCATTTGATAGGAGAAGGATTCCTTCCCCCACTTGTCTTCTTACCCTCTGAAACCTTCGGTTTCCCTTTGTCAGTCGGAGCACTATACGATTTTCCATGATTCAAATGCTTTCCCCTCTTCTCACTTAGACTTTTAAATGAGCAGACTAAGCCCTATTGTCCTCATCATAAATCCTGCATTTGTTCACCAGTTCCGGAAATTGGTGAGTCTGTTGATAACTAATGCCCTGCTTGATCTCAGAACACAACCCACTCTCGAACTTAGTTGTCATACCCCAAAATTTGTCTGTTAATTTTTATGATAAATTGATTCATGCATGGCATTCATTTCACATTTGCATTCATTCATTAGCATACATTCTCATATAAATTATAAATTTTAATTTATTTATTATGTGATACAGATATAAAAAATAATAATGATTTTAGTTATCTGTATGATATAAATAAATTTTATATATATAAAGAAAATAGTTTTAATTTAATGATAAATAAAAATAGATTTGAATTTTAATTGTATAATTAAAATTTTAAATTAATTTTATTTGTTAAAGCTCATTAATTTATATTAACTATTTTTTATAATTTAGTGACTCATGTTCCATTTATTCATTATTTATAAATAGTATTTATTTAGTAATTCACGTTTTTTACTTAATAAAATTTATTTATAAGAGTAACATTTTTTTAAAAGCCCATAAATTATAAAATAATTTTGGTTGATATAAGTAAGAATAATTTTGATTTTTTTAAATGATGAAAGTAAAAATAGAAATAGGTTTAAATTTTAATTCAATTATGTAACTAAAATTTAAATTAATTTTTATTTGTTAAAAGTCATTTAAATTATTCATTATTTATAATAATATTTGTATAAATATTTATTTATAATAATAGATATTTAAGACCAAATCCAAACCAAAAATAATAAATAATCATAGTATTATTTATCATATGATGGTTTTGTTTTATAAAAATAATTTTGACTCTAATTTAATAACAAAAATTTAAATTTTAATTGTGCAAAATGTTAGAGCTAACTCTCCTAAATTATATGGTGAGATCCTAAAGTATAGGAAGGGATCCAAATATTTAGCAAGGTTAAACCCTAATCCACACCATTATAAATACTTCATATGGCTGCAGCGAGAGGGGGGAGACGGAAAAGAGGAGAGATACAGCAGAAGAAGATACACAAGGCAAGGCAGAAGCAAGAAGGTTCACAGGCAGGGAAAAGAGAAGCAACCATAAAGCATTCATAGCCTGAATAAGAACAACACACATACAGTGAGCAAGCTAGAAGAATCAAATCCCCAGTAAGTATTCATTAGGGAATTTGCATCCAGCATGATTACCTTGCAATATGCCTTAATTCATGCATGAATAATATTGGTTTAATATATATATTGAGATGATGTATTCATGGTTTGGTGGATGTTGATATTGCTTTATTCAAGTATGCATTTGTTCTTGATATGTCATAGCATGTTGGAGAAATTCTGTTTGCATGATTAAAGAATTATATCTGCCATTTAATTATTATTATATGAGTGTTGTTTCTAGCATGATTATGTTTATTTCACATGCTGTTATTACATAATAATGATGATGATGATATAATTGTGATAATATAAATCCTTGGTTGTCTTTAACATGTATGTGTAAGGTTTGTTTTATCATTATCACTTGCAGTAAAGAGAACTAATACATGAGTAAAATAATATAAGCTTCTTGATTTGTGCATGGCTATTTTTATTATTGCATGATGATTACATATGATCTTATTTTATGTGCGTGGTTTGATATAAGATGAAGTTATAGGTTTGTTATATTCACAATAAAGAAACAGCATGAGAAAAAACAAAGTAGTTTGCCGTAAGAGAGAAAGCTGTAACATGCATGGTGGTGTTGTGTCAAAAGGAAAAAATCCATGTAGAATTAATATATACTTTAATGAAGGCGAATAAATAACGAATGGACCAACATGGCTCGTTGGTAGCTCCCCCCTCACTGCAACGTAGAGGTCTTGGATTCGAGCCCCCAGGACCTATTTTTTAGCTTTTCAGTGTTTTTACTATGTTTACTCCCTTTCCACTATAATTAATTCACCACTATTTTTCTATTATTAAAATAAAACCCATTAATTAATTTTCTAATTAATATATTATATTAGTTATTTAAACTAGGATATAATTTAATCTAGTTTATTAATTAAATTTTCATATATCACTTAATTAATTAAAATGGGCTATTTTGAATAATAAAAATCTAATTATTTTTTTTATTTCTTTCTTTTTAGTTTAATTAGGTTTTATTAGTTTGTATGCCCTTTTAATTTTGTACTCGTTAATTAAGATTTAGATATTTTATATCCCCTTTTAAATTATGCACCCCCCATCCCGAAGCCATGTAATAGCGTAGTCTTATTTTTCGCACTTTAATTTTTCCATACTGTGAATATAATTGTCTACATGTATGCTAATAGGATTGCATGGAAAGATAAATAATCGAACTTAGATAAATTAATTCAAGATAATATATCCGAATCCAATCATTTCCACACTTGCACCTCTAGGGTAACCCTCTCTTTGTTGCCTTACGATATTACGGTCATGTCCCGCGAATGTGGGGATACCCTTAGCAAAGACCCTTTCGATTAAATCATCATCATCCCTAAACAGATAAGTCATAGTCCCTTCGATCAAAAGGTCAATGTCCCTACAAGATAAATCATAGTCCCTCGAACATTGCCTTCGAATATATGACCTTGTCCCTCGAACGTTGCCTTCGAATATATGACTTTGTCCCTCGATGACCCTTCGTTGTAGCCTACGATTAAATGATGATCGTCTCTTCGAATGCTAAGGTATCCTTACAAATGTTGCCTTCAATGACCAATCGACGACCCCACGATGTCCCTTTACATCCAAAGGATAAGACTACTTACTTCTCAATAGTAAGGACAATTTTACCCTCCTAAGGATAGGAAATACCTATAAAGACCTTGGTTAGGTATAACTCTTAAATGCTTGCTCACAGCTTAAAATACTTTTCACACCTCACACTTTTCAAAACATCTTTTAGAAAATCACCACTCGGTATACATTCGCACCAAAATCATCGCCGAGTTATATTTTTCTAAACATCTTTCAAAATCAAACGAGATAAACACTTTGTATACATTCGTACAAGAATCATTACAAAGTTAAACTCTCCTTTCAAAATATTTTCTAAACACACCATATTTCTCAAACACTTTCTCAAACAAGGAAAACATAAGTGAGTTAAGCAATTAAGAGCCCATGGATAACCATGGATACAAAGGGTGCTAACACCTTCCCTTTGTATAATGTACCTCCCGAACTCAAAATCTAATCAAGGTCTTTCCTGTTCTTTTCCGCCTTTCCTTATTGGATAAAAGAAAAGTCGGTGGCGACTCTTGCTATCCGCAACATAGATTTTCAAAGCAAAAACACAAAGTCAGTTCACTGTATCACAGAACTGGCGACTCTGCTGGGGACTCTTAAAAAGAGAGGTTACCTTAAAGATAAGATCACTTATGTTTTCGAATTATTTCTTTGTCTGATTTACTTTTAAGGGATTGTTTGGGTATTTTATGCTTGAGTGAAAGATCCTACACCCGGATCTAGTGTACCTTAGGTAAGTAGCAAGAGATCATCGCGATTGTCCGGCGTATACTAGAATGGTTAAAATGATGGCTACGGTTAATGTGACACTTTGGATGTCCTGATGTTCCTCATGTTTACTTGAGGAAAAATTTGGCATCTGTGTTGTGTCATCAAAGCATTAACCAGACCTTTAGAACCCTAATTGACTCATCCTAGCCATTAGAAAGTAGTGAGATAACTGACTTCGGTTCCGACTGGGGTTGGTTGATACTCGATACTACACTCTTTGAGATTGGACTTTAGGGAAATTTTGGTCAACTGCTTGGTGTTGGACTGAAGTGGACTTAAGGAAAGGTCAATGATTTGAGATCCTTCTAGAACCTGGTTGCTATTCTAGGACAGGTTGAACCAACCAAACTTCAGTGGGGAGGGTACTTACCTATGGAACTCATGCAAGCCTTAAAACCTAGGAATGATTGTGGTGTGACTTGTTTGTGCTTGTTACTTACTTGACATCATAACATCATAACATCCTAACATCATGACATCATGGCATTGTACTAACCATTTCGAGGACTTAGGGATTTAACTTTGCTCTGTTTTGTAGGGCTATGGCTTCCAGGAAGACCATCTGGATCAATTTTGTAGCGACCTCTCCTCAACTCAAGGATTTAGTGTCAGAACTTCTCGATCATGCTCAGTTCATCAAGAAACATGGTTATCTCCTCAATTTAGTTACCACCGGTTTCAAGGAAGATATGATGAGAGTTCTATTCCAGTTCTTCGATCCTAAACATCATTGCTTCACCTTCCTAGATTATCAGTTGGTACCCACATTAGAAGAATTTTCCAGGTTGCTTGGGATACCTATCCTTGATCAAACACCTTTCAATGGTTTAGAAAAGATTCTGAGGTCTGAAGAGGTTGCCGCGGCTTTACACATGACAAAGTCCGACATTGAAACTAATTGGGTAACAAGAAGTGAAGTTAAGGGTTTACTTGCCAAATTTCTGATAAATAAGGCCCGAGAATTCCTAAAAGCTATGAGTGTCCACGCTTTCGAAGATGTTCTAGCATTACTAATCTATGGTTTGGTGCTATTTCCTAATCTGGATCAATTCATAGACATGAATGATGTTAAGATATTTCTCACTCATAACCCTGTGCCCACCTTGCTTGGAGACATTTTGCATTCCCTTCACACTCGTACTATGAAAAGGCAAGGGACTCTCATGTGCTGCGTACCTTTATTATCTAGGTGGTTTATTTCGCACCTTCCTCAATCAGTCTTGAAGGATGAGCAAAATTTGAAATGGTCTCAAAGGGTAATGTCGCTCTCCCATTCAGACATCCATTGGTGTCCCCAACCCAAAGAAAATGTTATCATCATTGACCGTTGTGGAGAATTCTCTAACGTACCACTCCTGGGGATAAGAGGAGGTATTACTTATAATCCTGCTTTAGCCCTACGTCAGTTTGGTTATGCTCGAAGAGATGGTCCACATGAAATAATTATCCAAGGCACTGTGTTTGACTATGACAACGATTCTCAAGGTCTCCGTCAAAGGTTTGTACGAGCTTGGGGCATGGTGAAAAGAAGTACTTTAGGACAGAAAAACTCTATTCCTATGGAACCTTATCTCAGATGGGTACGCGCCAGAGCTCGTGAGCTTATCATGCCATATCTTGCAATGGGACCTCTGATTGTTGAACCAAAAGTTGAAGGAGGTACCCCTCAGATCATTCCTTATCCAGATATGCCTACCAATGTTGAAGAATTGAAGAAATCTTGGATCCAGTTGAGCGAGGAAAGGGATACTTTTGAAGCTCGGTTCTGTACTGAAAGGAAGAAAGTATTAGAGCTCACCAGCCAGCTTAATGAGTAACGAAATCTCAATGCATATCTCCGCCCAAAAAGAAGCCGTCCTTGGGAGACTTGAGCTTTCAGTTTTTCTTGTAATGAACATTGATTAAAGAAATTATTAATAAAAGTTCCCCTTTTTGGTGGTTTACGCAAAGTTAAATTCCAAAAGCCCTTGAAAACATTTCATACATTGCATAGCATAAAATAACATTGCATAACAGGTACTCTAAAAGATCAATGTTCTCACGGTCTTCCTCTCAAACAGAAAAATGGCCCTCGAACAAACTGTCAAGGATCTCCAGGCTCAGAATGCTCAATTCCAGGAGATGATCTTGAACTTATCCAAGGGGTAGGAGGAACTGAAGACTCTATTGCTCGAGAAGAATAAAGACAAGAAATCTGTGAGTTACATTAACCCGGGAAGAAGGCTTAAAGGACAGGCTCCAGGAGTCAAGATGGGAATTCCGAAGGATAAAGAAGATGAGACAGAAAATGATTCGGAAGATGAGAATGATGATCCCTTCAACCCTGAGGACGACTATGAAAATTATGAAAATGAACAGTACTCTCCGAAGGATGATAAGTATAAGTTGCTGGAAGAACGTATGCTAGCTATGGAGGGTCAGAAGGCGCCCGGTCTGGATTTCGAAAGCTTAGGTCTGGTCTCTGATGTGGTCATTCCTCGCAAATTCAAGGTCCCCGCTTTCACTAAGTATGATGGTGCGTCTTGTCCTCCGATGCATCTGAGAGCTTATGTGAGAAAGATCCAGCCGTATACCACTGATAGGAAGCTATGGATCCATTTCTTCCAAGAGAGTCTGTCTGGCACACAGTTAGAGTGGTATTATCAGCTCAAGAGCTCTAACATCCGCACCTGGACTGATTTAGCGACAGCTTTCTACAAGCACTACCAGTATAATTCTGAATTAGCGCCTACTCGGCTACAGCTGCAGAATATGACTATGGGCTCTAAAGAAAGCTTCAAAGAATATGCTCAAAAATGGAGAGACTTGGCTGGCAGAGTCAAACCCCCTATGACTGATCGAGAATTAGTGGACATGTTCATGGGTACACTGACTGGCCCATTCTACAGCCATCTATTGGGAAGTTCCTCATCGGGTTTCACTGAACTTATATTGACGGGTGAACGTGTTGAAAGCGGCATTCGAAGTGGAAAGATACAGGCGGCTACCTCTACAAGCACCAAAAAGTCCTATCAGGGGAAGAATGAATCAAATGCTGTGTACGGTCAAAGGGGTCATAACAAGAAAAATCGTGACCATACTGTTGGAGCAGTTACGATTGCAGCACCGCCATTGATCACACTGAAATTTACGTATTTTCGACTCCGATTTCACATGCATTCTAGTTGTTTTATTGTCATTTTGTTGTGTTATTACTGTGTTTTCCTTTGTTTTCAGGTTTTTACTTTAATCGGAGCCCCGATCGAGAAAAGGAGCGAAAAAGGGCCAAAAACCCTAAAATTCAGCATTTTGTGCTTATGGCCTACCCAATGGCGGGCGCCACAAACCAAGCCACGACGTGTCAAATTCAACTTCCATCAACTCCCACGTTTTCCCACTACTTCCACTAAGGCGCCCCATATTGTGCTTGTGGCGGGCGCCATGGCCTTGTGGCGGGCGCCACAAGAGGAAAAACGGTTCCCTCCTATTTTCAAGTGAAGGGCATCCAAGTCATTTCCATCTTTTTACTTGCTTATAAATAGAGACGCGAATTCACTTTTACAATCATCCAAACTTAGAACAGAGACAAACTCAGAAGCAAATTTGTTTCACTTAGGCATATATTCAGTTTTATAAATGGTAATCGCTTCGCATTGGAGTGTTACCACAATTGTGTAATCAAGTCTGTGATAGAGTCTGTAATCGAGTTTGGAGCACTTTGGAAGGAAGTTAATCCTGCCGCCATTTTCATTTCCGCATTGCAATTTACGCAACCCTCCGATTGGAGCAGGTTTTTATTACTTGTCTTTATCTTATTTAATTTCCCGCACTCGCTTTACTTTATTTATTTCCCGCACTCGCTTTACTTTGTTTATTTCCCGCACTCGCTTTACTTTATTTATTTCCCGCACTCGCTTTACTTTATTTATTTCCCGCACTCGCTTTACATTATTTATTTCTCGCACTCGGTTTACTTTATTTATTTCCTCGCACTCGCTTTAAATTATTTATTTCCTTGCACTCGCTTTAAATTATTTACTTTCCGCACTCGCACTACTTTTATTTATTTTAATGCACTTTTACTTTACCATGTCTAGCTAAGTTTATAAGGTTAGAATGTAAGGATCGTAATTAAACCGATAATCCGTACAATTGTTCGTAGAAACACTTAAGGGCTATTTTAACTTTCAACTTAAGTTTTCCCGCACTTCAATTCCGTTGGGTAAGATCGAAAGTCGTCCAACGTCTTTTTAAACTTAATTGTTTTTAACTATTTCAAAAACAGCGAAAGCGCTTTGTTTAGTTCATTAGGAGATTTTAACATTAAGAAGAAAAGAGATTTTAAAACTATTTTCGGACGCGTTTATAAGTTTAGAGTCTGGTTCGTAAGAACCTCTTTTTGTTAAGAAATCCAGGTTATAATACTTTTCAACTTAGTCAAGATACTATATTTCTTAAAAATAGGTTTACTACTCTAACGCAATGCGCGCCTTTTTATAAGTGACAATAAGAGGGTTTGATTAGGGAGTACAACTCGGTTCTGAATACGCGAAAGCGACAGTTCCTGTTAAATTAGTTCTTTTCAAAGTAGGAAACACTGCCCATAAGTAGCTCTATTAGCAAGTACTTGGATTATCAATTAATTATGTGAATTACATTCGACCCTGTCTTTATTAATTATATTTTATTTCAACACTTTACTTTTCATTGCACACTCCAAAAACACCTATTTTGATTGCCTTTGATAAACACCATAACAACAGATAACGATAGATTGACACTTGGTCTCTGTGGATTCGATAATCTTTTATATTACTCTGACGCGTTCGTATACTTGCGAAAAGCACACATCAAGTTTTTGGCGCCGTTGCCGGGGGACCAATTTCGTCAAATTTCATTTTCCTGTTGTTATATCGTTTAGACTTAGGTTATTTCCCGTCGGTCGATGCGAAGAACTCGCAGCACCAGAAGTTTAAATTTAGTAAACCCTCTGGCGGAACCTGAACGTTACGCTCGCGCACGTTTATTCTTTCATAGAACTAAGAGAGTTATGGCCGAAGATCAAAACCAAAGACCTCTTAAGGACTTCGCTCAACCATCTAATGAAGAACCTAGTTCTAGTATAGTAAACCCAACTATACCAGCTAATAATTTTGAACTTAAACCATCCCTATTGCAACTAGTGCAACAGAGACAACTCGCGGGTCTCGCTACTGAGAACCCAAACCAACATTTAAAAATATTTCTTCAATTAGCAGATACTTTTAAAACCAATTGAGCTTCTCCTGAGGTAATACATTTAAGATTATTTCCTTTTTCCCTCAGAGATAAAGCCTTATCATGGTTAGATTCCCTTCCACCCAATTCCATTACGACTTGGGATAACCTTAGAAGAGTTTTTCTTGCTAGATATTTTCCCCCGAGTAAGACCGCCGTTCTTCGAAACCATATAACTAGATTTACCCAAAACCAAGGAGAATCGTTGTTCGAAGCTTGGGAGAGATATAAAGAGTTGTTACGAGCATGCCCACATCATGGTTTAGAAAATTGGTTAATCATTCAAACCTTCTATAATGGACTTCATTACAACACAAAGATGACCATCGACGCTGCCGCAGGCGGTGCTCTGATGAACAAACCTTATCCTGAAGCTAGTGCCCTCATCAAAGATATGGCTCAAAACCATCAATCATGGGGAGTCGAACGAGCGACAGTTGAGAAGAAGGAAGCCCAAGAAGGAGTGCATGAACTAAGCTCTATAGACATGATGCAAGCTAAAATGGACGCATTAGCCCTTAAGGTCGAGCATATGTGCATAAACCCGAATACTGTAGCCGCAGTTTCGTCAGATTGTGAGATATGTGGAACCAAAGGACACCAATCCGCAGAATGCAGTCTATTAAACGAAACCCACTCCGAGCTAGTGAACTACACCCAAGGGAACCCATATTCAAATACCTATAACCCTGGATGGAGGAATCACCCGAACTTCTCCTATAAAAACAATAACCCTATTAAAAATAATGCACCTCCGAGACCTAGTTATCAAGCCCCTAGATCAAATCAACCTATGCAACCTGTACCACCAAAGCCGAGCCTTGAGAAAATTATGGAAAATTTTATCACCGCTCAAACCCAACAAAACAAGGAGTTCATGAACCAAAACATTCATGTTAACGAATTGATTACTCAGTTAGGAACCAAGTTTGACCAAATAGTTACTCATACCAAGATGCTTGAACCCAGATCTCTCAGGTAGCTTTAAACCAAGCCCCTCAGACTACACCTGGAGGACAATTCCCTGGACAACCTCAACAAAATCCGATAGGACAGGCCAATGCCATTACCCTACGAAGTGGGAACGCTTATGATGAGCCACCAAACCCAAGATTGAGTGAACCCGAAACTTCTAAGGAATGTACCAAACCCCCGGAAAAAGTAAAGGAACCAGAGGAATCTGAAAACCAGGATGGTCGAGAGAAAGGAGAAGAACCTAAAGATAAAATTTACGTACCGCCCCCGCCATATAAACCACCTATACCATATCCGCAAAGACTCAAACAAACCCAAATCAATAAACAGTATAAAAAATTTATTAAAGTTATAGAAAAACTTCATGTAGAAATCCCTTTCACAGAAGCCATCACCCAAATACCTTCTTATGCAAAGTTTCTCAAAGACATCCTTACCAACAAACGTAGACTTGACGATCCGAAGCCTTTGGAATGTAATGCTATTTCCGAGGACAAATTAGCAAAGAAAGATAAAGATCCTGGAAATTTCTCCATTCCTTGCCTTTTGGGTAATCATGTCATCGAAAAAGCTTTTCTAGACTTAGGAGCTAGTGTGAGCCTAATGCCTTTAGCGGTTTGTGAGAGGTTAAACTTAGGAGAATTACAACCCACTAAGATGTCACTTCAGTTAGCCGATAGATCTGTCAAATATACGATAGGCATTTTAGAAGATGTCCCTGTTAGGATAGGTTAACTATTTATCCTTACTGATTTTGTCGTCATGGACATCAAAGAGGACAATGATATACCAATTCTTCTAGGTAGACCATTCTTATCGACTGCAGGAGCCATAATAGATGTCAAGAAAGGAAAGTTGACATTTGAGGTAGGTGACGAGAAAATAGAATTTATACTTTCGAAATTTCTTATGGCACCTGTGATGGGAGACTCGTGTTATGCCTTAGATATCATTGATGAATGTGTTAGAGAATTAGAACAAAAAGAAATTATAAAAATAATTAAGTTACCATCAAGCCCTATAAAGGAAGATGATGACTTTAAAGAACCCTACATCGATGATAACCTTTACGAATGTTTATCCCTTACCCCAGATCCTATGCCATGCCCTAAGAAACCAACCTTAGAACTTAAGGAACTACCTAAGAACTTGAGATATGAGTTCCTCGATGAAAAGATGAACCGTCCAGTGATAGTTAGTGCTACCTTGAGCCAAGAGGAAACGAACCAACTTTTAGACGTTTTACGAAGATATCCCTCAGCCTTAGGATATAATATCTCTGACCTGAAAGGTATAAGCCCATCTGTATGCATGCATCGAATTTCGCTCAAAGAAGATTCAAAACCCTCTAGGGAACATCAAAGAAGAATAAATCCTATAATGAGTGATGTTGTTAAAAAGGAAGTTCTTAAGTTACTTGAGGCAGGGATAATCTACCAGATCTCAGATAGCAAGTGGGTGAGCCCTGTGCATGTAGTACCTAAAAAGGGAGGCATCACAGTCGTGCAAAACGATAAAGGCGAACATGTAGCAAAACATTTAGAAGGAGGATGGCGGATGTGTATAGATTATAGAAAATTAAATAAAGCAACTAGGAAGGATCATTTCCCTTTACCATTTATTGACCAGATGTTGGAGTGTCTAGCCAGACACTCTTACTTCTGCTATCTAGATGGATACTCTGGATTCTTCCAAATACCTATTCACCCCGAAGATCAAGAAAAAACTACCTTTACATGCCCCTATGGAACTTTTGCCTACAGACGTATGCCGTTCGACCTCTGTAATGCTCCATCTACTTTCCAACGCTGCATGATGTTAATATTCGCAGATTGCCTAGATGGTATCATGGAAGTGTTTATGGATGATTTCTCGGTATGCGGATTCGATTTCCACAATTGTCTTGCTAACCTTGAGAAAATCCTGGAGAGATGCGTGGAGGTGAACCTCGTGCTAAATTGGGAAAAATGTCATTTCATGGTGACCGAAGGAATAGTTTTAGGACATATAGTTTCCGAAAAAGGTATAGAGGTAGATAAAGCCAAAATAGAAGTTATAGAAAACCTAAAACCCCCAAAAACCATCAGAGAAGTCTGAAGCTTTCTTGGACACGCTGGATTCTACCGGCGTTTTATTAAGGACTTCTCCAAGATCACTAAACCTTTAACCGGACTTTTAATGAAAGATGTTGAATTCATTTTTGATGAAAAATGTAATGACGCATTTAATCTTTTAAAGCAAGCACTAATCTCAGCACCCATTATGAAACCGCCCGATTGGTCGGAACCGTTTGAGATAATGTGCGATGCTAGTGATTATGCAGTTGGAGCCGTTCTAGGACAAAGGAAAGATAAAAAATTACACACCATTTATTATGCCAGTAGAACCCTAGATGCTGCCCAGCTTAACTACGCAACAACCGAAAAATAATTACTCGCTGTAGTTTTCGTTATAGACAAATTTAGATCTTATCTAGTAGGAGCAAAAATTATTGTTTACACCGATCATGCTGCCATTCGTTACCTATTAAGTAAAAAAGATGTCAAGCCCAGATTACTCTGATGGATTCTGCTACTACAAGAGTTTGATTTAGATATAAGAGATAAAAAAGGCACTGAAAATGTAGTAGCTGATCACCTTTCTAGGCTAGAACATCTAGAACCTGAACTAGTACCTATAAATGATGATTTCGCCTATGATAGACTGATCGCTAGAGTAGAAACCATCAAAGATAATAACCTAGACCCTTATGAGCACCCCCAAAATTCCTTAGCAATAAGTAACGTACCCTGGTATGCAGATTTCGTTAATTACCTAGCTGCTGATATAGTATCCCCTGATCTTGACTACCACCGCAAGAAGAAATTCTTCCACGATGTGAGAAACTTCTATTGGGACAAACCGCTCCTTTTCAAAAGGGGTAAAGATGGCATTTTTCGTCGTTGCGTTCCAGAAGAAGAGGTAAATAGTATTATCGAGCATTGTCATTCTGCACCTTATGGTGGACATACGAGCACCTCTAAGACATACGCCAAGATTCTTCAAGTTGGCCTATTCTGGCCTACCATGTGGCGTGATGTCTACGCTTACATTGTCAAATGTGATAGATGCCAACGCACTGGAAGCATTTCAAGACGTGATGAAATGTCCTTAAGAAACATTCAGGAAGTAGAACTCTTCGACGTATGGGGTATAGATTTCATGGGACCTTTTACACCATCCTTAGGAAACAGGTATATCTTAGTAGCTGTAGACTATGTGTCTAAGTGGATTGAAGCTATAGCTGCACCCACAAACGACACTAGGGTAGTAATCAAACTACTTAAAAACTATATATTCCCTAGACTTGGAACACCACGTTTAGTCATAAGCGATGGAGGATCACACTTTATATCGAGAATATTTGACAAACTTTTAAGAAAATATGGAGTTAGGCATAGAGTAGCAACACCGTACCACCCACAAACTAGTGGCCAAGTAGAAGTATCTAATAGGGAGATAAAACAAATCCTAGAGAAAACCGTTTCTATTTCTAGGAGAGACTGGTCTCAGAAGCTTCAAGAAGCATTATGGGCCTATAGAACCACTTTCAAAACCCCTATAGGAACTACTCCTTACCAACTGGTTTATGGAAAATCTTGTCACTTACCGTTCGAATTAGAGCATAAAGCCTATTGGGCCATTAAAACTTTGAATTTAGACTACCTAGCCGCTGGAGAAAGGCGTACCCTAGACATTCATAAATTAGAAGAATTTAGGCAATCTGCCTACGAGAATGCAAAAATATATAAAGAGAGGACAAAAGCCTATCACGACAAAAGAATAGTAAAGAAAAACTTCAATGTAGGCGATTCTGTTCTCCTTTTCAACACTAGGTTACGACTCTTCCCTGGAAAGCTACGTTCAAGATGGACTGGTCCTTTCGAAGTATCCAAGATTCTGAGATCCGGAGCCGTAGAAATCAAGAACCAAACCTGTATCCCATTCATTGTAAATGGACAAAGACTGAAGCTCTACGAAGGAGGAGACATTCCAACATACTACTCAAGCCACACCCTGATTGATCCACCGATTCCTACTACTACAGGTGTATAAATTCTGATCGTCAAGCTAATGACGTTAAACAAGCGTTGCGTGGGAGGCAACCCATGGTTTTTCTTTTCATTTTACTTTTTTCCCATTTATTTACATTTATTTTTATTTTTATTTTATTTTATCTTATTTTGCATTGAGACTAAGATTTGAATGGTTTGTATTTTCAAGATCACTTTCCTAACTTTTACAGGATGCAGGGTTTTGATGACATGCATGTTGCCTATAGAGACAATGCTCAGAGGGAGCGCTACATTGCTTTGTATCAGCGCCCTATGGCACCCACACGTTATCCTGATCAGCATTGTATGGAGGCACTGGGTATCGAGCCTAGTATCCGATTCCTTAGCCACCAGCTTCACTGGGATGAATTTGCTGATGACTTGAGCAACACATATAGGAACCTGACTTTGGAGTTCCTGAGTTCATTCGACTACGACCCATATTCTGGACCAGATGGGTATGCTGCTTTCAGACTTTTCGGAGTTGAGTACTCCTTCAGCCAGAAAGAGTTCGGCGACTTATTGGGTTTCCAGACTACTCCTGGTGCTATCCCAGAGACACCTATGGGATATTTTCTGGGTAAGGAGGTTGAGAAGTTTTGGAGTGATATATCAGGTGGCGGAAGCCAAGATCCATCTACGCAGTTATCTTATGTCATACATAACCCAGCCTTCAGATATTTTCAGATGATATTAGCACATTCCTTCCTGGGAAGACCGGATGCAGAGACACTACTGAGTGAAGAGGAGATCTTCCTATTATTTTGTGCATCCGAGTCTCGCCCAGTAGCATGTGGGAACTTTTTATTGAATAATCTCAGCGGTATCTCCAGATCCACCGAAGGAGTTATCCATGTTGGTGGAATCATCACACAAATTGTTGTCGCTTTAGGTCTGTCTCGCAAGCTGTTGCATCTTCGGACCTACTGTGGATACACTACCATGGACATCGATTTCTGTTTGACCAGAGGATTGATGAGGAGAGCCTCTTTCCACCCATGTCAGTTCCGATTTCTAGTCGACAGTGAGGCTATTCATTACTTCACACTGCCAGACCCTATGATGACCAGTGTGCATGATCCAGCGAATTGGAGTTATGCTCTAGAGGGCCAGGGAGAGACCGTCGAGGCACCGAGATCACCACCCGCTGCTGAATACACGCCTACACCACCATCTTCTAGAATCATTGTTTTCTCTAATAATCATTCATTGCAGACACCCGACATACGCACCCAGATTGTTGAGTGCCGTAGAGAGATTGCAGAGCTTAGACAGGAAGTGGCGGACCTAACTTTACAGATGGGAGTGTCTGATCTCACCCATGCTACTGAAGCCGATTGTCTATATCAGGAGATCGCAGAGCTCAGGCAGGAGATATCCATGCTCCGTGGATCCACTCAGGCAGACGACACCCCTAATACCTGATCTCACCATTTCATTTTATTTCTCTTTTATCTATTTATCGTATTTGCATTACTCATTTTATATTATCGCATTTGGAATATTATATAAACTACTACTATACATTAGTATTTCTATTTTTATCTATATATGTTTTATATTTATTTTATTTTCATTTAAATTTTTTAGTTATTTATTTATTTATATTTAATTTCTGTTTTTGTTTTTGTTTCAGTTTTATTTTTTATTTTCGTCTTTACTTTTATAAAATTATGCAAGTCAAAGAAACTAGGAGAATCGCAAGTCAAAATGCTATCCAGACCCCTCAAAGCCAAAAGACAAGAGAAGCCCAAACCAAAGGACCAAAATCTGGCCCAGCCAGATTTTGCCTTGTGGCGCCCGCCATAGGACCTGTGGCGCCCGCCACAGCATCTTTAAATGGTCGGGGCAGACTCCTTTTCTTCACCATTTTTGCATCTTACAACCTTCCAAACCCATTTTTTCACCTTGAGAAAACGTCCTTGAACCCACAAAAAGCTCATACTTTCCTAACCATCATACCACACAAATCACTAATCCACTTTCCATTTTCGATTTCATCCGTCGGATTTTGTAAAAATCCAATCTTTTCACCAACCACATCCACTTTTCAAGAGCATTTCAAATGGAGTTCAACGGATTCACTCTTCGAGGAGGGAAACCAGGGGAGAGACAAAGAAAAATCATTGAACGGTTGCAAAATCGGGAAATTCTCCCAACAAGGTATGTTGACGAAAACTGTCTCTACACTTTAGGTATCTACCATAGCATTTTCCATTTATTAGACAACTTAGGATTGCATAATTTCTTTATCAACAAAGAACCCACCTATGAGCGGTTGACAATCGAATTTTTGAGTTCCTTAATTTATATTGTCAACCCTAACACTGCTAGCACAGTCAGTACTGTCAAATTTAGAATGTTTGCAGTTGAATACCAATTCAGTACCGACGAACTAGCCAGCTTGTTAGGGATCCCTCATGGGGAAGGTGCTATTTGTGAGGCCCCTTTGGATTCCGAATGGTCTGTTGAGGTATTTTCCTTCTGGGAGCGTTTATCAAACACTTCCATAAACTCTTTTGAAGGAGTTCTTGCCTCAACTATCCATAACCCGACCATCAGAGTTTTTAGACATCTGTTGGCATGCACTAATTTTGGCCGGGAGAATCCAAATAAGGTTAATGCTAGAGAGCTTCTATATTTACAAGGAAGCCTCACAAATAGGCGAATTAATTCGGTTCCGTTCATGCTCGGCCATATGATTTTAACTCTGAATAAGGCGGGACCGATTTCTTTTGGTGGATTGATTACGTCTATTGCTCGGGCACTTAACCTGAACAATGAGATGGCTACCCTAGACCCCTTACCTCCTCGCACAATTAACTTAAAATTTCTGAGAGACATGAAATTGTGTCGTTCAAGGAGAGAAGGAGGCTATACACTTATGGTTCATGGTGTAGCCATCCCATCTATTATTCTACCTTGCACTAGACGTACAGATATACATGATGAGAGGAATTGGACCTACGATTTAGATGCTCCACCTGTTTTGGGTCTTCTTCCTCCTAACATTCCTGATGAGGCGGGACATGACACTGATGATGAATATGATCGGCGAGAGAGATCTCCCGTACCCCATGTGTCCCCCCATCATCCTTCACCATCACACACAACACCATCTTCTTCTTCTGCAGGTACCACTCCTGGCTTCTATATTACAGAGGAGATGTGGCGTGACCACATGGCTAGAGAGAAAAGGCGTGACGACCTACTCTCTACCATTCAGCAATAAATGATGGACAACATGCGCTTCATGCAAGAATCGCAGCGGAGGACAGACAGGTCTTACGACACTGTTCTACAGTCTCTGCAAGTGATCACCGACACACAAGCCCGTCAACAAAACTACCACCAGAGACACATGGCACTAATTGAAGCCACTCAAGGTTCCATTATAGGTAACCTTCGAGACGTGAGGACCGCTCAGGATGCCCTGCAGGCGAGGATGGATCAGAGAGACCGTCGTCGTAACCGATCCCGTCGTCCACCTCAGGATGGCGAGGGCACGAGTGGTCAACAATAGGTTGCCAGGTAACTCTTCCTTATCTTATTTCGAAACATTGAGGACAATGTTCGATTTAAGTGTGGGAGGAGACTCTATCGTCTTTTCTTTATTGCTTTTCTCGTTTATCGCTTTTTATTTGCTGTTTTTAGATTGTTTATTTCCTTTTAGTTGTTTAATTTTCTTTTTAGTATAATGCATGAGTCTGACGAGTCACCAATAAAAGGGTTTACACATGTTTATGTGCCAGAAGCCCCAAGCTCTGATCATAATCACTAACAGGCCACTCTACTATGAAGCATGTACGGATAACGGGCTTAATGTGATTGCGCCTGAATGAAAAGGACACAAAAGAGATGAAGAGGCAGGCCTAGGTATTGTGGGATAATATGGGTTGGTTAATATAGGAATGAAGTTTATGTCCGTATTTGCGGATTAGTTTCATCATGATACCCTTAGTTCCCTCAGTTAGTACCTATCACTGCATCCCGACTTGAACTTAGAAATTTTACCTGAAGCACTCGTTTACACAGATTTTCTTTTATGAGCTTTTCAATGTTTTGCTTGAGGACAAGCAAAGGTTTAAGTGTGAGAGAGTTTGATCACACTAAAATTTACGTATTTTCGACTCCGATTTCACATGCATTCTAGTTGTTTTATTGTCATTTTGTTGTGTTATTACTGTGTTTTCCTTTGTTTTCAGGTTTTTACTTTAATCGGAGCCCCGATCGAGAAAAGGAGCGAAAAAGGGCCAAAAACCCTAAAAAAATTCAGCATTTTGGGCTTATGGCCTACCCAATGGCGGGCGCCACAGACCAAGCCATGACGTGTCAGATTCAACTTCCATTAACTCCCACGTTTTCCCACTACTTCCACTAAGGCACCCCATATTGTGCTTGTGGCGGGCGCCATGGCCTAGTGGCGGGCGCCACAAGAGGAAAAACGGTTCCCTCCTATTTTCAAGTGAAGGGCATCCAAGTCATTTCCATCTTTTTACTTTCTTATAAATAGAGACGCGAATTCACTTTTACAATCATCCAAACTTAGAACAGAGGCAAACTCAGAAGCAAATTTGTTTCACTTAGGCATATATTCAGTTTTATAAAATGGTAATCGCTTCGCATTGGAGTGTTATCACAATTGTGTAATCAAGTCTGTGATAGAGTCTGTAATCGAGTTTGGAGCACTTTGGAAGGAAGTTAATCCTACCGCCATTTTCATTTCCGCATTGCAATTTACGCAACCCTCCGATTGGAGCAGGTTTTTATTACTTGTCTTTATCTTATTTAATTTCCCGCACTCGCTTTATTTTGTTTATTTCCCGCACTCGCTTTACTTTGTTTATTTCCCGCACTCGCTTTACTTTGTTTATTTCCCGCACTCGCTTTACTTTATTTATTTCCCGCACTCGCTTTAATTTATTTATTTCCCGCACTCGCTTTACATTATTTATTTCTCGCACTCGCTTTACTTTATTTATTTCCTCGCACTCGCTTTAAATTATTTATTTCCTCGCACTCACTTTAAATTATTTACTTTCCGCACTCGCACTACTTTTATTTATTTTAATGCACTTTTACTTTACCATGTCTAGCTAAGTTTATAAGGTTAGAATGTAAGGATCGTAATTAAACCGATAATCCGTACAATTGTTCGTAGAAACACTTAAGGGTTATTTTAACTTTCAACTTAAGTTTTCCCGCACTTCAATTCCGTTGGGTAAGATCGAAAGCCGTCCAACGTCTTTTTAAACTTAATTGTTTTTAACTATTTCAAAAACAGGGAAAGCGCTTTGTTTAGTTCATTAGGAGATTTTAACATTAAGAAGAAAAGAGATTTTAAAACTATTTTCGGACGCGTTTATAAGTTTAGAGTCTGGTTCGTAAGAACCTCTTTTGGTTAAGAAATCCAGGTTATAATACTTTTCAACTTAGTCAAGATACTATATTTCTTAAAAATAGGTTTACTACTCTAACGCAATGCGCGCCTTTTTATAAGTGACAATAAGAGGGTTTGATTAGGGAGTACAACTCGGTTCTGAATACGCGAAAGCGACAGTTCCTGTTAAATTAGTTCTTTTCAAAGTATGAAACACTGCCCATAAGTAGCTCTATTGGCAAGTACTTGGATTATCAATTAATTATGTGAATTACATTCGACCCTGTCTTTATTAATTATATTTTATTTCAACACTTTACTTTTCATTGCACACTCCAAAAACACCTATTTTGATTGCCTTTGATAAACACCATAACAACAGATAACGATAGATTGACACTTGGTCTCTGTGGATTCGATAATCTTTTATATTACTCTGACGCGTTCGTATACTTGCGAAAAGCACACATCAGCCATCTCAAAACTTCCAACACAGACAAGACAAGCCAAGAAGGCAGTTTACCAAGATCAATATGACTTTAGCACAAGCACTGCAGGGTATGCTAAAAGCAAATTTAATTACCCTCAGAGATCCTCCTGCAAATCCCAACACTACTTCTCCTCGTTATAATCCCAATGCCAGGTGTGCATATCACTCCGATAGCCCCGGGCATGATACAAACGATTGTTGGTTGTTGAAGAATAAGATTCAGGATATGATCGACGCTGGAGAAATTGAATTTGATCCTCCGGAGACTCCTAATGTCATCACTGCTCCTATGCCTAATCATGACAAGACTGTTAATGCTGTGGATGACAATTCTCACATTACTAATGTAGCTGACTTAGCATCTCCTCTCCTAATCATCAAGAAGAATTTATTGCAAGCTGGTTTAGTTCCAGGTTGTGCTGAAAATTGCGATCTCTGTATACTCCGACCCAATGATTGCTTGAAGTTGAGGAATGGTATTCAACGGCTGATGGATGATCGTACAATTCTCTTTGAAAAGATTTCTAAGGTGGAAAACCCTATTGAAGAAATATCTGTGATTGCTAGGTCCAAAGTTCCAGTGAAGATTACCGCTACTAGAGTGCCTGTGAAGATTACTGTTGAGCCTAAGGTAGCTCCCCTAATTATTACTGCACCTGGCCCAGTACCGTATTCCTCAAGCAAAGCCATTCCGTGGAATTATGGAGGTGATGTTTACATCCACGGCATAAAGCAAGATGATAATTCTGCTAATCCTAATGACGTTGACATTGTTGGGACTAGTAAAATTACTCGAAGTGGAAGGATCTTCTCTCCAGAAATCTCACCTCCCGCCCCTGAAACTCGAGGAAAGGGACCAGTAATCAATCCTTCTCAGTCAAAGACACCATTCGAAGTTACTACCGAAGATGTTGCCAAGCAGGAAATGGAAGAAATGCTGAAAATCATCCGTAAGAGTGATTTTGATGTGGTAGAACAGCTGGGGCATACTCCGTCTAAAATTTCGATGTTATCCTTGTTGTTATCTTCTGAATCTCATGCCAATGCGTTGATAAAATTCTTGAAGACCGCTCATGTACCTCAGGAGACATCTGTCGATCAGTTAGAAAATTATGTTGCTAACTTGGCTGTTGATAATGGCATAGGCTTTTCTGATGCTGACCTGACACCAGCAGGAAGGAATCACAATAAAGCTCTGCATATCTCCATTGAGTGTAAGGGGATCACCTTGTCTCATGTGTTGATCGACAATGGCTCTTCTTTGAATGTGCTACCAAAAGTTGTGCTCGATAAGCTTGACTGTAAAAGCATTGAACTGAAACCTAGTGACGTTGTGGTGCGTGCTTACGATGGTGCGAAGAGTGTTGTCCATGGTGAAGTGGTTCTCCCTATCAAGATAGGACCTCAAGTCTTCAACACTACCTGTTACGTAATGAACATTCGTCCTGCCTATTCCTGCTTGCTAGGACGCCCTTGGATTCATGGGGCAAGTGCTGTAGCTTCGTCTCTCCATCAAAAGCTGAGGTATCCAATAGAGGGCAAGATTGTCACTGTGTGTGGAGAAGAAGAGTATATTGTCAGTAGTGTGCATACCTTCAGATACGTCGAGATGGATGGTGAATTCTTTGAGACTCCTTCTCAGTCATTTGAAGTAGTTCCTCCGACCAGTCCTGTCCTTAAGCCAACTTCCCGTGTGCCCGAGGTTATTCGTGCTCCTCCTGCTATGATTTCTCTGAAATATTCTTAAGCCGTGGTTGAAGATGGTGGTCGTACTGGCTGGGGTCAACTGATCGATGTACCGTACAAGTCTGATAAATTTGGCCTGGGGTTTAGCTCTAAAAAGATAGTCAAAGATCAGATTAATGTTGTAGAAGATGCTGATAGCGATTGCGACTTGGATAGCTGGATTTTCTCAACAATTGGTGACGGACTCAATAATTGGAAGGCTGAAGACACTATCCCGATTTCCTTTAGTCAGGAGTAATTGTTATTGCTTATTTTAGTGTTTCAAATTTTGTAATTTTTATTATGAACAATTGAACTTCTTAAAGCATTGTGTCTGTGCCCGGGGCACAATAGCTAATTTGTTAAGGGTTTTGTCACTTTCATAAGCATATTCACATTCAATAAATCAATGGACTTTTTGCAGTCAAATATTGCGCTCTTTATCTTTCCTGTCATCTTTCAAATAAGCTATGTTTTCTTACACACACTCACATAACAAATTGCAGATCCATATCCACTATGGATCCTGTTGATAATAATTCCGCTACTGTTAATTATGGCTTTAAAAATCCGATCTACCAAGTCGAGGATGGAAGTGAGGAAGATTGCGAAGTGCCTGGAGAGCTTGCCAGAATGTTACTGCAAGAAGAAAAGACTATACATCCGCATGAGGAATCAATTGAAATTATAAATCTGGGTACTGAAGTAGACAAGAAAGAAGTCAAAATAGGAGCAGGCTTGGAAAACAGTGTTAAAGAAAGATTGATTCAGATGTTACATGACTATGTAGAGATTTTTGCTTGGTCTTATGAAGACATGCCAGGACTGGATACTGATATAGTAGTACATCGTTTGCCGGTGAAGGAAGATTGTCATCCTGTTAAGCAAAAGGTTCGTCGCATGCGTCCTGAAATGTCTGAGAAAATCAAAGCCGAGGTTATGAAACAATTTAATGCAGGTTTTCTAGTTGTTACTTCTTATCCTCAATGGGTTGCTAATGTGGTACCAGTGCCAAAGAAGGATGGTAAGGTGCGAATGTGTGTAGATTACAGAGATTTGAATAAAGCAAGTCGCAAAGATGACTTTCCACTTCCGCACATTGATGTTCTGGTAGATAACACCGCTCAACACAAGGTATTCTCATTCATGGATGGATTCTCAGGTTATAACCAGATTAAGATGGCACCTGAAGACATGGAGAAAACTACGTTTGTGATGCAATGGGGCACTTTCTGTTACAAAGTAATGCCATTCGGTTTAAAGAATGCAGGGGCAACATACCAGCGTGCTATGGTGGTTTTGTTCCATGATATGATCCATCATGAAATAGAGGTATATGTGGATGACATGATAGCCAAATCTCATACTGAAGAAGAACATCTCGATCATTTATACAAACTGTTTGAGAGGTTGAAGAAATACAAGTTGAGATTGAACCCGAACAAATGCACCTTTGGAGTAAGATCCGTAAACTCTTGGGCTTTATTGTCAGTGGTAAAGGAATTGAGGTTGACCCGGCTAAGGTGAGAGCTATTCAAGAAATGCCAGTTCCCCGTACAGATAAAGAAGTCAAAGGTTTCTTGGGATGCTTGAATTACATTGCCCGATTTATCTCCCATTTGACTGCTACTTGCAAACCCATCTTCAAATTACTGAGGAAAAATCAAGAGATAATATGGAATGATGAATGTCAAGAAGCTTTTGACAAAATCAAGAAGTATCTCCAAGAACCTCCAATTCTGATGCCACCAGTTGAAGGAAGACCTCTAATCATGTACTTGATCGTGTTAGAAAATTCAATGGGGTGTGTGCTGGGGCAACATGACGAGTCTGGTCGAAAAGAGCATGCAATATACTACCTTAGCAAAAAGTTTACCGACTGTGAAACAAGATACTCACTGCTTGAGAAAACTTGATGTGCTTTGGCTTGGGTTGCTCGCCGACTAAGACAGTATATGTTGAATCATACCACTCTATTGATTTCTAAGATGGATCCTATCAAATATATATTTGAGAAACCTGCTCTCTCCGGAAGAATAGCAAGATGGCAGATGATTTTAACAGAGTATGATATCCAGTATACTACCCAGAAAGCAATCAAAGGAAGCGTGTTAGCTGATCATTTGGCTCATCAAGCAGTTGATGATTACCAATCTATGAATTTTGAGTTCCCTGATAAGGATGTTATGCTTGTTACTGATTATGAAGAACCTGGACCGGATGAAGGACCCGAACTGGGATCCCGATGGACTATGGTTTTTGATGGATCTTCTAATGCATTGGGCAATGGTGTTGGTGTTATAATTATTTCTCCCAAGGGTTGCCATACGCCTTTCACTTCTAGACTATGTTTTGATTGTACCAATAATATGGCTGAGTATGAAGCATGTATTTTGGGACTCAGAGCTGCTATAGACATGAGAATCAAGTTTTTGAGTGTGTACGGAGACTCAGCCTTAGTAATCAGTCAGATCAAAGGAGAATGGGACACTAAACATCCGAATCTCATCCCTTATTGAGAGCGGGTGTTGACATTAATCCCATACTTTGAAGAGATTACATTCGAACATATTCCACGAGAAGAGAATCAGTTGGCAGACGCATTGGCTACCATGTCATCTATGTTCAGAGTCAGATGGGACAATGAAGCTCCCATGATCACCATTGAACGATTAGATGAACCAGCATATTGTTATGAACTTAATGCTGATGAAGTAGAAGAGGAACCTTGGTTCCACGAAGTAAAAAGATATTTAGAAACTCAGGAATACCCTGAAGGGGCATCCATCAATGACAGAAAATTTCTGAGGAAGTTCTCCGCTAAATTCTTTTTGAGTAAGGGAGTATTATACAAACGTAATCATGATTCGACTTTGCTTCGCTGTGTGGATAAAAAGGAAGCAGAAAAGATTATGGAAGACATGCATGACGGTATTTTTGGGACTCATTCTAGTGGACATACGATGGCCAAGAAGATTCTGAGATCAGGGTATTATTGGTCTACCATGGAAGCTGATTGCCACCATCACTCCAGAACTTGTCACAAGTGCCAGATCTATGCGGACAAAGTACATGTACCTCCTGCTCCATTGAACGTGTTGACAGCCCCTTGGCCCTTTGCAATGTGGGGCATTGATATGATTGGAGAGAT
Organism: Lathyrus oleraceus; assembly: GCF_024323335.1. Classification (NCBI taxonomy): domain Eukaryota; kingdom Viridiplantae; phylum Streptophyta; class Magnoliopsida; order Fabales; family Fabaceae; genus Lathyrus; species Lathyrus oleraceus. The sequence continues at coordinate 205,597,203 of NC_066583.1, read as the reverse complement.
TAAACCTACTGCTTCTAATGGACATTGTTTCATTCTTGTTGCTATTGACTACTTTACGAAGTGGGTAGAGGCAGCCTCATTTGCTTCTGTCACCAAGAATGTGTGGCACGGTTCATCAAGAATAGTCTTATTTGTCGGTATGGCATCCCTGAAAGAGTTATCACTGATAATGGTACTAATTTGAACAACAAGATGATTACTGAACTCTGCATGCAGTTCAAAATAAAACACCATAACTCTTATCCGTACCGGCCAAAGATGAATGGCGCTGTAGAAGCTGCTAATAAGAATATTAAGAAGATTATACAAAAGATGACAGTAACATACAAAGACTGGCATGAGATGTTACCATTTGCTCTTCATGGTTATCGCACTTCAGTACGCACTTCGACAGGGGAAACTCCTTTCTCCTTAGTCTACGGAATGGAAGTCGTTTTACCAGTGGAAGTTCAGATTCCCTCTCTAAGAATTATGAAAGATGCAGGCTTAGATGAAGATGAATGGATTCAGACTCGACTCGATCAGATAAATTTGATTGATGAAAAGAGACTTGCGGCTGTTTGTCATGGGCAGATATATCAGAAGCGCATGACCCAGGAATTTAATAAAAAAGTCAAGAGGCTGGTGTATCAAATTGGCGACATGGTGATAAAGCGTATCATTCTACCACAAGGTGATCCTAGAGGCAAATGGACTCCCACATACGAAGGGCCATTTGTAGTTAAGAAGGTATTCTCTGGTGGAGCCATGATGCTTGCTACAATGGATGGCGAAGATTTCCCGCATCCCGTGAACGCGGACATAGTTAAAAAATACTACGCATAAAAGAGACCCGCTAGGTCGACACATCTAGGCAAAAGTAAGGGCATCCCGACGAACCCAAAGGGTTCGGGCAAAAAGTAGGGATAAACATACAAAAATGTACACCCGGCAGGTCGAAAACCTGAAAAGGCGGCTTGGGCAAAAAAGGGTATCCTGGTGGACTGAAAACCTGAAAAGGCGGTCCAGGCAAAAATTAGGGATTAAAGCGTATGACTATGTCCCGTTCTCGGTCAGCTTCACCAAAGTCAAAGAGATTGAACAAGCCAATCACTTCTATCCGACAGCAAGAGATGAGATGCTTGAAGACATAATAGTAGTAGTAGAATTAAAATCAATAGGACTTTTTTTCATAGCTGTTTTTTTCTTTGCTTTCTTGACAATTTCCTCTTACTAGGATTTCTGTCTCCTTGTATTAAAATTGCTTGTTTATAGGCCTTCTTTCAAAATCAATACAATTTTATTTCCAAAAAGATACTTTTGTTTTACTTTCTCCGTTTTGTTTACATAAACGTCCATTGATTTAATTCGAATTAATATATGCATTTGAATATGATTGATGTTTACCGAAAATACATGCATAAAATAGAAATAGCAATTACTAAAAGACTTTAGGATCAAGGATAAGGTTTAACCATGCGTTCTAACAAATCCGGTTGCAAATCCTATTCCCCAGCAAAACCAGTTATTCCTAGAAGAAATTGGAACTACTAGACAGACTGGTCATCTCTTTTATCCCCAGTCAGGTTCTGTTGAATATTTCTACCATCAGACAGAAATCAAATATCCCCAGCTAAGAAAGGGTCATCAATATAAATATCTCCAACCAGAATATCGGGATTTATTTTCCCATGACAAAAAATTTCAGACGCATAATTCATTCATGCATCATTTCACAGCATATACATGCATGCAATGTTTGCATTTATTTTCAAGAGCATAAAATATCTCATGCATCATGACATGGCATGAGGCTAACTCTTTTTTTTCCAAGTTAATTATCCTCCTGATACAGTCAAAATAAAGATTCACTCAGACGGATATCTTTATCGATTACATTCAAGATTCAGATACATCTTTCAGATATAATCCATATGAATATTCATTCTGACAAGCATTCTGATATCTTCCTAATGATGGCATTTTTAAGCCCATCCCAGACATTTATTGCAAATACAACATATACAAATATTATCAGATATAGCCTAACGTACGGCTCATTCTGATTCAGCCTAACGTATGGTTCCTTCAACTGTTCCAATACGGTCTAGCTTACAACCCATTTGAATATTCATCCCCTCAGATGCTACCTAGCGTACGGTACATTCTGAAATGTAGTCTAGCGTATGACTACCCCTTTTATCATCAGATACAGCCTAAAGGACGGCTTATTCTGCTACTCAGATACGATCTAGCGTATGATCCATTCTAATCTTTTATCCTCAGATACAGCCTAATGGACGGCTCATTCTGCAACTCAGATACGGTCTAGTGTACGACCCAGTCTGGCTCTTCTCATCAGATACTACCTAGCGTACAGTACATTCTGAAATGTAGTCTAGCGTACGACTACTTTTTATCGCCAGATACAGCCTAACGGACGGCTCATTCTACTACTCAGATACGATCTAGCGTACGATCCATTCTGATCTTTATTTCTCCAGATACAGCCTAACGGACGGCTCACTCTGCTACTCAGATACGGTCTAGCGTATGACCCATTCTGATCCTTATCTCATCAGGTTTAGCTCACCCTAATATCACCTAATGGATGACTCATTATACGGTCTAGCGTACGACCCAATGTGACACCCATGTCTCCAGATATGGTCTAATGTACGACGCACTCTGAAGCTCTCATCATCAAACTTTCTGGATGGCATCTTTAAGCCCATCTCCATCAAGATTATCTTTTAATTAACAAGTGCAAATTTTTGGGCCATTCTAAGTGTTCAATAATATTCCACCTCCAGATCGCGAATGGCGTACATACCATTCTAATTCTCTCGGTTTAAGAATATTGAACAGGGGCAGCTGTCATACCCCAAAATTTGCCTGTTAATTTTTATGATAAATTGATTCATGCATGGCATTCATTTCACATTTGCATTCATTCATTAGCATACATTCTCATATAAATTATAAATTTTAATTTATTTATTATGTGATACAGATATAAAAAATAATAATGATTTTGGTTATTTGTATGATATAAATAAATTTTATATATATAAATAAAATAGTTTAAATTTAATGATAAATAAAAATAGATTTGAATTTTAATTGTATAATTAAAATTTTAAATTAATTTTATTTGTTAAAGCTCATTAAGCTATAATAACTATTTTTTATAATTTAGTGACTCATGTTCCATTTATTCATTATTTATAAATAGTATTTATTTAGTAATTCATGTCTTTTACTTAATAAAATTTATTTATAAGAGTAACATTTTTTTAAAAGCCCATAAATTATAAAATAATTTTGGTTGATATAAGTAAGAATAATTTTGATTTTTTTAAATGATGAAAGTAAAAATAGAAATAGGTTTAAATTTTAATTCAATTATGTAACTAAAATTTAAATTAATTTTTATTTGTTAAAAGTCATTTAAATTATTCATTATTTATAATAATATTTGTATAAATATTTATTTATAATAATAGATATTTAAGACCAAATCCAAACCAAAAATATATAAATAATCATAGTATTATTTATCATATGATGGTTTTGTTTTATAAAAATAATTTTGGCTCTAATTTAATAACAAAAATTTAAATTTAAATTGTGCAAAATGTTAGAGCTAACTCTCCTAAATTATATGGTGAGATCCTAAAGTATAGGAAGGGATCCAAATATTTAGCAAGGTTAAACCCTAATCCACACCATTATAAATACTTCATATGGATGTAGCGAGAGGGGGGAGACGGAAAAGAGGAGAGATACAGCAGAAGAAGATACACAAGGCAAGGCAGAAGCAAGAAGGTTCACAGGCAGGGAAAAGAGAAGCAACCATAAAACACTCATAGTCTGAATAAGAACAACACACATACAGTGAGCAAGTTAGAAGAATCAAATCCTTAGTAAGTGTTCATTAGGGAATTTGCATCCAGCATGATTACCTTGCAATACTCCTTAATTCATGCATGAATAATATTGGTTTAATATATATATTGAGATGATGTATTCATGGTTTGGTGGATGTTGATATTGCTTTATTCAAGTATGCATCTGTTCTTGATATGTCATAGCATGTTGGAGAATTTTTTTTTGCATGATTAAAGAATTATATCTGCCATTTAATTATTATTATATGAGTGTTGTTTCTAGCATGATTATGTTTATTTCACATGCTGTTATTACATAATAATGATGATGATGATATAATGGTGATAATATAAATCATTGGTTGTCTTTAACATGTATGTGTAAGGTTTGTTTTATCATTATCACTTGCAGTAAAGAGAACTAATACATGAGTAAAATAATATAAGCTTCTTGATTTGTGCATGACTATTTTTATTATTGCATGATGATTACATATGATCTTATTTTATGTGTGTGGTTTGATATAAGATGAAGTTACATGTTTGTTATATTCACATGAAAGAAACAACATGAGAAAAAACAAAGTAGCTTGCCGTAAGAGAGAAAGCTGTAACATGCATGGTGGTGTTGTGTCAAAAGGGAAAAATCCATGTAGAATTAATATATACTTTAATGAAGGCGAATAAATAACGAATGGACCAACATGGCTTGTTGGTAGCTCCCCCCTCACTGCAACGTAGAGGTCCTGGGTTCCATCCCTCAGGACCTATTTTTTAGCTTTTCAGTGTTTTTACTATGTTTACTCCCTTTCCACTATAATTAATTCACCACTATTTTTCTATTATTAAAATAAAACCCATTAATTAATTTTCTAATTAATATATTATATTAGTTATTTAAACTAGGATATAATTTAATCTAGTTTATTAATTAAATTTTCATATATCACTTAATTAATTAAAATGGGCTATTTTGAATAATAAAAATCTAATTATTTTTTTTATTTCTTTCTTTTTAGTTTAATTAGGTTTTATTAGTTTGTATGCCCTTTTAATTTTGTACTCGTTAATTAAGATTTAGATATTTTATATCCCCTTTTAAATTATGCACCCCTCTTCCCGAAGCCATGTAATAGCGTAGTCTTATTTTTCGCACTTTAATTTTTCCATACTGTGAATATAACTGTCTACATGTATGCTAATAGGATTGCATGGAAAGATAAATAATCGAACTTAGATAAATTAATTCAAGATAATATATCCGAATCCAATCATTTCCACACTTGCACCTCTAGGGTAACCCTCTCTTTGTTGCCTTACGATATTACGGTCATGTCCCGCGAATGTGGTCATCATCATCCCTAAACAGATAAGTCATAGTCCCTTCGATCAAAAGGTCAATGTCCCTACAAGATAAATCATAGTCCCTCGAACGTTGCCTTCGAATATATGACCTTGTCCCTCGAACGTTGCCTTCGAATATATGACTTTGTCCCTCGATGACCCTTCGTTGTAGCCTACGATTAAATGATGATCGTCTCTTCGAATGCTAAGGTATCCTTACAAATGTTGCCTTCAATGACCAATCGACGACCCCACGATGTCCCTTTACATCCAAAGGATAAGACTACTTACTTCTCAATAGTAAGGACAGTTTTACCCTCCTAAGGATAGGAAATACCTATAAAGACCTTGGTTAGGTATAACTCTTAAATGCTTGCTCACAGCTTAAAATACTTTTCACACCTCACACTTTTCAAAACATCTTTTAGAAAATCACCACTCGGTATACATTCGCACCAAAATCATCGCCGAGTTATATTTTTCTAAACATCTTTCAAAATCAAATGAGATAAACACTTTGTATACATTCGTACAAGAATCATTACAAAGTTAAACTCTCCTTTCAAAATATTTTCTAAACACACCACATTTCTCAAACACTTTCTCAAACAAGGAAAACATAAGTGAGTTAAGCAATTAAGAGCCCATGGATAACCATGGATACAAAGGGTGCTAACACCTTCCCTTTGTATAATGTACCTCCCGAACTCAAAATCTAATCAAGGTCTTTCCTGGTCTTTTCCGCCTTTCCTTATTGGATAAAAGAAAAGTCGGTGGCGACTCTTACTATCCGCAACATAGCTTTTCAAAGCAAAAACACAAAGTCAGTTCACCGTATCACATTAGTGTATTTAGAAGCCTATGCAGCTGCACCATTATAATGTGGACATAATTTCACAAGTTCCTCGAACTTGGCAACATACTCAACAATAGTAGAATCCCATTGTTTCATCTCCAGAAACTCGATCTCTTTCTACCCAACCACATCTTATAGAAATTACCTCTCCATAAATTCTCCTATGAATACATCCCAAGTGATTCCATAGCATGCAACCTCCAGTCTCTAACACATATTATCCCACCAATCATCAGTTTTCTCTGCCAGCATATGCGTACCGAATTGCACCTTATGTGCTTCAGTACACGAGATAACCCTGAAAATATTTTCAATGTCCTACAGCCAAGTATGCGCTCCATCCAAATCATACCTGCCTTTAAAGGTAGGTGGGTTATTCCTCTGGAACTTTCCCAAGTTGCAGAACTCATCATTCCCTCCATTCTGGTTGTTCTGCATAACTTGATCCATTGCTTGCAAAGTGGCAGCAACAGAATCACCATTTCTCCCAGTCATATTCTAAACAACATCAACAAATAAGGATTAGAAGAAACTTGACTCGATCGTGTTCACACATCGATCGTGTTCACACATCGATCGTACACTACTGCCACACTATAACACCTGGTCGAATGAACCAAACTGCTCTAATACCACTATGTAACACCCTACTTCCTGACTCAATAATTAATAAATAAATTATAATTATATCCAAGTCATATGTCACTTCACAACCCAAGAAGTCTGAATGTTACTTCATTTAATAAAAAATATAGACCAAACAACGGAACTAAACAAAAGTATGACATTCATAGCCTTAATAAATCATCCACCACAAAAGTGGTTCAATAATTACTTTAAATTAAAAGATACATAACAGAATAACATAAAGAAAACAACCTGTTCCCCTATGTTACGTATCAGAGCAACTCAACTAATAGAGTCGACCGATATCAACATGAGGTACATCTTTAACTACTCAAGTACCTGATTGTCTGTATTCAGAGGGAGCACAAACACAATAAACACAAAAGGGGTGAGAAATTCATTCATATAATAAATGGTGTATAATAATTAAGACACTAGTATTTATACACACAAATCACATTCATTCACAATCACATTATCACCATAACAAATGCACAAGCATAACATAATTATAATGCAATGAGACCCGATAAAATTACATGATGCACGTGGTACCAATTCTCATCAATAATTGAACCAGATTCCCCCTTTGGAATCCCGAACTCCCCCTTCTGAGTTCTGGATAAGTCTTTCGTTTCCCTTCGGATCTATGACTTATCTCCTCCAACATATCAATAATGATTGCATGGCATAGTAATAATACAATTAACACAATCATTATAATAATATTTAGTGATCCACAATCGATCACACAATTGCAATCATACATAACGTAATCACCCTTTTGGACTGCCATCAATATAATCAAACACACCCTTTTAATCATTCACAATACATCAAATGATTTGTCAATATAGACCGCGTCCATATTTGTCACATCATACACTTGTTTCTCACCTGCTACCGACATCTAATAAAATTGTTAAAAATATTTTATGCCTAAAACAAAGTTATATCCCTCTGTTTTATCTACTCAACTTTTTAAACCCCATTCCAAAATAATTTACGAGTTAAAAGTTATGATCAAAACCACGCACAATGGCATTACCAAAAAGTTATTATTTTTCTGAGATTTCCAGCACGATTTTCATCTTCCCCAACCCCAAAACATCCATGAAATCAACACCAAAAATATTTTATCACTGAAACAAAGTTATAGCCTTCTGTTTCAGCTACCTAACACTTCAAATCTCGACTAAAATAATTTACGAGTTGAAGATTATGATCAAAACCGTGTACGAATGCGTTACCAAAAAGTTTTTTTTTCCTGAAATTTCTAGCATGATTTTCATCTTCCCCAATCCCAAAACGTCCATGAAATCATCACAAAAAATATTTTAATCCTGAAACATAGTTATAGCCTTCTGTTTTTCTTTACCCAACGCCTCAAATCCCGTCCCAAAATGATTTACGAGTTGAAAGTTATGATCCAAACCGTGCACGAATGTGTTACAAAAAAGTTGTTGTTTTTCTAAAATTTCCAACAATATTTTCATCTTCTCCATCCCTAAAAACATCCATGTAATCGTCACCAAAAATATTCCATGGTTTTAAACTCAATCATAAACATACAAATATCAATCACTACTTCATATAATCACACCAACAAATTTACAATTTCATGCTCTACCATCATCATAATCATCATCCTAAACCCTTAACATACAACAAACATAAAATTCAACAACAATTCAAAATTCATTATTAACAAATATCAATTGCTATAGCCACAACAATTACAATTCCTTCCTCACAATCATGGTCACAAATCAACAACAATCATAACATGGCATAAGACCAACCTCTCTTATACAATGGTGGTCTTCTTCTTCCTACCCTTGCCTCTTGCCCTAGCTCTCCTTTTTCAATTCTTTCACGTACGTTCCGAACTCTATATTCTCTCGTCACCTTCTTATAAGTAGACCAACTAAACCCCTTATTTTTTATTTATTTTTAAATCTTATTATTATTATTACTATAATATTAAATCAAACTATAAAAAAATTATATATATATATATATATATATATATATATATATATATATATATATATATATATATATATATATATATTCTAAATCATCTCATTAGGCGAACTATCTAATAAAATAATAATAAAAGTAATAGTATCTCTATATTATTATTGTTATTTTAAATAGTAACTTATTTATTATTATTAAATAGTTTTCTACGGATTTTAATTTTAGAGACTAAAAACAACACAAAAGTGTGATATAGATAGTCAGACAAAATAAATAAATTACAAGGACCAAAATAAAAATAATCGCTAACTTATAAGAATCAAAAGACAATTTAAACATATTTTAAATAATAAATACAATTCAAAATATCAAAACATTTATCATATATTTAATATTTTAAATTATCAAAATTAAAATTCTAAATTATTATAATTAAATAATAATGTATATATAAACTGACGAATTTTAGAACGGGTTCAGGGTGAATATTATTGTCCTTATTATCCAATTTATTTTGTAATCTACCAAAACTCAAACCTAAATTTAAATTTAATCAAAATGGATTTTTGTCCTCAAATTTAAAGTAGGTTGGGGTGAGTATTACTGGTAGGTGTGAACCATGAGAATGCGAGAGTTAATTCAACAATATAATTCATAATTAATATATTAAAATGGAAATATACTTACAATGACATAAAGTTCACCATAGGTATAGATATCTATCTAGTTATAAATCATGGAAACAATAACAAATCAATATATGTATCCATAAATCAAGTTATCCAAGCATCACTCTTTATCAAGAATTGTCATATTTGATTAAAGAAAAACTACAATGAATTAGATTAAGGGGAGTACGTAGTTAATTTTCCACCTCGCACTTTGAAATTATTTTTATGGACGCATTCAATTCCAAAAAGACATTTTTTGTTAGTTCCAAAATTTAATAAACAGAAAATGGGGTTATAGTCATTGAAGTCTAAAAATTGTAGGAGACAAAATGAAACGGTGGAGATTGAAACAAGAAATAAGTGGTGTAGAAATAAGGACAGAGTCAAATGCTACAAGACTGTGGTCCAATCCAACGGTTTGTGTATGGTGGCGTTGGTCCTTTTGGAGACATGGTTGGTTGGTGCCCACTGCCCATGAAAAGTTTGACAATTGACATGTCTTTGATGTGGCTAGCAATCTACACCGCATTCACGAGTCTCACCAACTCTTATATGGGAAAGGTTTGAAGATTAGTGAATTCTTAAGATAATATAAATTTGCCATTAATATTGCTAATGTCATTCAGTAATCAAAATATTGGGATGTTGTGTTATTGACATTTTTTTCTTATTCAGACTAATTCATTAGATGAAAGAAGAGTCTCTTAAACGAGAGATATTCAGGTCTAGGGGTAAACTCCCTATCTAATTACAAGGTTTTATTTTTTCTTGAACTCATGATTTCTTTTAAATGCTATAACTTCTGATATTGTGATTTTCTGAAAACAATTTTTTTATATGTTTAAGGAATGTTTTCATGATATTATGCAATGCAAATGTCATGTGTGATGGTAAGGATCCAGGATAATACGGGTAACCAGAAAAATCTAATTAGGAGGTCTTCCAACAATGGGATAGTTCTAAGTTTTTAATCCAAAAATCACTCATATGGTTAGTTCTAAGACATTTGGGTAACAAGTTCCTAGAGTTACGGAACTTAGTTAGATCTGCATCCTGCAACGGACGAGCCGCTTTATGACAAGACTTACGAAAAAGGTATATTTTAGGTGGAGTCTTCATGTTAGCAATTAAAGGAAAGCATCTTGGGGACTAATGCTATGCAACATCCAAACTCAAACTAGTTCTAAGGGGTCCCTAGAGTCACGGACCTTAGGTGGATCTGCGTCATGCAACGGCCAAGCCATTTTACGACGAGATTCACCAAAAGGTCTATTTTAGGAAGAGTTTTCATGTTAGTCATTCAAGGTGTGCACTTCGGGGACTAACACTAAGCAACTTCCAATCTAACTTATGCCTTTTCTCTTTTTTTCCAAAACTCGGGTATAAAATTTTACTCAAAGTACAATCTCAATCTCACATATAAATAAAAATAATACTCGTGTGAGATAAAAATAAAATAAGAGGAAACAAAAAGAAACAAAACTAACATTCATCGCAAAACTAACTAAATTAGGTGTGACTCTCTAGTTGGAATATAATTCCCAAGCAAAGTCGCTAATTGTCGTAAAGCGAAAAATACCCGGGCATTCGCACGCTCAAAAAAATAACAGAGTCACCACAAAAGTTTATTTATACAAAAAGGAAAGAGAAAATATCGATAAAACCCAAAAAGAAAAAGAAAATGGTCATCACAAGCAAATTCGGGTTTGAGAGCCGGTTATGCAAAAGAAATGTATTAGCACCCCTCACATTCGTTATTCAACGAAAACCATTTAGTTAGTTTTGTAAATAGAGTATTAGCTTACATTATTTGTTTTATTCTAGTTATTAAAAGTTTGAAAAGAGAAAAGGACTAAAAATAAGTTTTTATTAGGGTGCTTGACAAGACGTTTAATCTCGCTCCTACGTATCCCCAAGTGCGACGAGGAACTAAAAGCTACGTAGTTCTTGGTAGAAAATCACATATTTGTTGGTTGATTTTAGTGAACGATGTTTATGTTTCATTCTAGTAGTTAAACTTTACTTGTATGCTCGTTTATGGGAGACTTAAGCATTTGTTTGTATTGCGATAGAATGGATAAAATAATATTCGTTTATGAAAAGGTTTTGACGCCGCGCGGAGGCGAGAAAAGATAGTTTGATTGGTTGGATTGTTTTTAGGTGGATAACGAACGTCCGGCAAAACAAAGACGTGTGCCTCATGGCCGATTATTTGGGGTTTCAAATTAGTGTGCACCCTTTCGTACCTCCAAAAATGAGAACACGACTTAGTGAAGCGCAATCGTGCACTCGTGGAATGGACTGAACAGAGTCACCAACGAGCTTTATTTATTCCTAGAAAGGAAAGCGAAAATATCGATAAAACCCAAAAAAGAACGACAATGATATTGATCATCGCAACCAAATTAGGATTTGAGAGTCGATTATGCAAGAGGGACGTATTAGCACCCCTCATGCCCGTTGAACTCAACAGGAACCATTTGGTTAGTTGTGCGTGTTAGTGTTAGCTTATAAATATTAGGTTTCTCAAGTTATTAAGAGGGAAAGATGAATAGGATCAAAAGAAAAGAGAAAATGTTTTTGGAATTTTTTATTAATGTACCTGACAAGATTTACAAATCCTGCTCCTACGTATCTCCGGGTGCAATAGAGAACTCAAGGCTTAGGTAGTTCTTGGTAGAAAATGCTCATGTGTTGCTCGATTTTAGCAAAATTACTTTGTGTCAATCGACAAAAAACATTGTTGGCTACCCAAAACAAGTGGAGATGGAAACATTTGCATCACTACCAAATGGATTTACAAATCAACATCCGCGGGCAACATCGCTAGCTTGCTCACACGTTTAAGTGGACGAAACATTGTTTTTACATCGCCTCGAGACAAAGTACCTTTCGTTTTTGAAAAAGGTTTTAAGGATTAATAGTGTGGAGATGAGAGAAGAGTTTGATTGATTGAATGTGTTTTGAGTAATGGTGAGAACTAGGATGGGCGAGATATCCATCTCGAATCTTAGTCTCTGGAGCTCGTGGTATCCACCATGTTCAGTTTCCATCTTATTTGCAAAAATGTTTGATATTTCTTATATCTTTTTAGATTTAATTGTGAAAGCGCACTCGAAGTAGTCGAGGTTTATTAAGTGTTGTAGAATTGATTTGAGGATGATGGGCGTTTGGATTGACGAGAAATACATCTCGGATCCTAACTCTTAGGAGCTCGTGGACTACACCTCGTTCCTTTCATCCATTTTTTTAAAAAGGGTTAAATAATGGTTATGTGTTTTTGATTTTCATTAGAAAAATGGGTTGACGTTGGATCAAACATTTTATTAACAATTGCAAAAAGGTTTGACCAAAAATGGTTGAAGAGTTTGAAAATGGTTGAAGATTAAAAGTTTGAGAAATTGGGAATGGCATAAATGGATTAAAAAGAAAGGTTTGAAACAGAATGAATGGGTTGGTCTTTAAGAAAATACTCGACGTTGAATCGAGTTTTTATTTTTGTTCTTTTTGAAAAAAAAATGATTTTATTCTTGTGTTAGAAACTACCTAAGATAACAAAACAAATCGAAAGGAAAACGGTAAAAATAGGCAAACAATACAACCTTGGGAAGTGGGATGCATTTTTCCGAATGGGGATTGCAATAAAGATAGGCAATGGAAATAACATTGATACAAAGTAAGCCAAGAGATGAGATATAGTAACACACATGATATATGCAGAACACAAGTTCATCTTAATTAAATCGAAAGAAGTAAAATAAAAAAATGGGACGTGCACGGATCAAAATCATGATGCGATGATGTGAATCAATATCACATAATGCAAGGACGTGCAAAGCAACTGAAAATAGAGTTCAAATTCGATTTAAACGCAACAACGTTGGATCATTGTATGTTATCATGAATTAAAATAAATGCTAACGTGAAATGTATCTTTGCAAAATAGAAAGGAGCGAGAATGAACTCATACACTCACAAATGAAATCGCAAAGTGAGGCTTAATATACACAATGGAAAAGCAAACAGTATCAAAACCGTTATTAAGTAAACCTCACAATTGAAATTCAAAATAAGAAAAAAGTCAAGAAATGCATGCAAATTCTAAGTAATGTGCTTAAAGTCGGTTTATGCGTATCGAAAACAAATGGAACATCATATGCAAAGGTCATAACGCGGCGAAATCCACTTACTAAATCGATAAAAATACGACAACATAACGACATGAAATTATCGAATCTGCAGATTAAAAATCCTACCTTAATTCAATGGAGTAAAGTAAACACTAGATTTATTTACAACATTGCATAAATACTACAACACCCAAAATCAACACACACACAGTATAATCAAATTGCAATCGATGACCGAAATATGCGCATCAATACAACAAGTAACCAAAAAAACTGCAAATATATATGGTCCATACACCCAAAACTATCTTATTAGAACCCACACAACTATATAATAAACAAATTTTACAAACAAAACAAAAATTAAAAAAAGGCTAGATTATTCTAACTAAAATAAGGTTTTAAAATAAATGACCGAAACTTTGACTCTACTAAACAAAAACAATATAACCTAAATGAAATAAACAAAAATTAATATAACATAAGTTAAAATAAACAAAAAATGAAAAATGAAAGGGTCATAATTGTGGGATTACCGACTGATGGTGTAGCACGGTTTGTCAGTGATAGAGTTATCAAGGGCGTTGGATTTGTGTTGTTGCTAGGACGGTGTTGCTGAACTGAAACAGAGATGATAGGAAAAAATGAGTGAAAAACAAAACAACGCTGGAAATACATTGTGCAGACTTGATGAAACGTTGTTGTTGTGTGAAACGAAGCTGCGAGGTACTATGTTAATTCTGAATGTTTGAAATAACACGTATTCCTTTCATTATAGAATACAACATCATTTTGATACTTCCATCCATTAGGGTCCCGAAAACAAAACAAACCCCTCAAACGGTCAAAACCCCATCTATGTCAGCTTCCTCGTCCGCTTACTAAGTTACTAATACTCATTTGGATTAGCAACAAAATATGTGTTGTACCCCAAAATTAACCCTCCCTTTTTCATCTTTTCACTCAACCTATGACATGGGATTCACTTGCACACATTCATCTTCATTCATATGCTTCATGCATTCATATTAATACATGCATCATAGATTCAAAGCTTGTGGTAAATTAAAACCAGGGTTTTTCCTGAGCATTGGAGTTTGGCTCATCATCTGAGGGGAAACCCTAATTTCATTCTCTTTTATACTTTGGTTCAAGAAGGTCACAATCATGACACTCATTTATGCGTTCAAACCATAATTCCTGACTTTACTGTTCTTGGGTCTCATAAGCTGTCACCTGTGTATCATGAAACCCTAGTCAGGGAGATTTGGTCCTAATACCCTTGGGACTTGACTTTTCACCTTGTGGTTGTTTGAAACCCGAATTCATCAGGAAGAAGGATTTGACTATCATATCATGTATCATCCATTATCCTCATGCCTACATGGTGAGCATTTAATCTGACTAAAGTCTTGACTCAAGCATACATTCCTTGCTTGCAATCATGCGAAAACCCTAATTCATGACTCACAGTTGACTTTGGTCAGCTGTTGACTTTTTAGTCCACAAATTGACCAAAGTCAACCATCCATTTCATAGGTCCATTTGACATTGATCATCCATATTTGGTTCGAGTTATGCATTGAATTCATTAACCATTGGTATGTCTTCCTATTTAATCTTTCTTTCACCATGTTTCAAATTGAATTTTATTTAAGTTTCCATTTCAAATTATCTCCCATAACTTTTCACTACACGCTCATATCCATTTATACTTTCCATGTTGAATACTTTCGCATTCAATTTCAATTAACATTTCAAAACCTTTTCAAACCAAGTCAAAACCATTTCAACAATTAACCTTTTCAAGTCCAATTTCAAATTAACATTTGGAATCATTTGACATTAAGTTTTCAAAACCCTTTCAATTTACTTTTCAAGACTTAATTTCAAATTAATGTTTATTAACATTTAATTCCATTATTAATCAATCTTTATTGTTATTCAAACCATTCAAGTTAATCATCCAAGGCTATCCAATTTCATATGCCAATTCATTCCAATATTCAAAGATAAGATATTGTTACAATCCAAACAATCCATAATTCAATCAATACACATTTAATTCTATTCAATAGTATTCATTCAATTTAAGCATACCATATACAATAATATTCAAACAGTTCACTATTTTACATTCAGCTCCTCTATAACTTGTCCAAATTTCCACATCAATGTGATTCATATCCATTCAATGTAAAATTCCATTTCAACTTTACTAACATCTAAACATTTCAAACCAAGAATTTCAAACATAATGCATTCATTCAATCTCAATAGAAATAATTTAGTTCCATATACACTCAATCTTTCATTTATACTACATTTAATCCAAGTTAATACACTCTTCATTAATTCAACATCAATGTAATTTCCATAATAATCAATACAATTCAAAGTTCATTTCCAAATACATTCAACCATTCAAAAACGATTCCAAAAACAAGACTAATTTGATTCTAATCTTGATTCATAACCTAATAGCTAAAATTCGTTCAAACCGGCCAAGGCATTCAACTAGCAGCTCATAGTAGCCACTCCAAATCAGCTAGCATTGCGACAGTTTTAAAAAATTGTTGTGACCGCGGTATAATTAAAGCTGTTGGATTCCTTCTGATTATTCAGCCAATAAAAACATGTCATCCAAAACTGCACAAAAACCTTCAATTAAGTAATAGAACTAATATCATGGTCCATTCAACAATTCGCAGGTCCATAATTAACATTAACCAGCAAAATTACCCTCAAACCTTCACATTCCAACACCAAAACAAAATGTTTCACAGGGCCAAGTAAGTGACAGAACCTTAAAACAATCCACAATCCACATTGAACTCCACTCCACTAACCAATTAAGTTCACTAACACTGAAAATGCATTCCAAACCATTATTGTTTTCAAAGTTTCCAAACTAACCATTCCACATTCATAATTTCATCTCATAACAGAAAATGCGAAAAACAAAATCAACAAATCAACTAACTCATAACAGAATTGGCTTTTCAATCCTAACTTCAATTTATAACCGAATTTTGAATCGTAATTAACATAGTCATAGTAGAAAAATGAAGCTAAGTTTACATTTCAGTGTGAATTTCATAACTAATCAAACTGACAGTTAATCATTGCAACCTATGTGAAAACTCAAAATTTTGATGGGTATTTCATTTCAGTTCCAACCTCATTTCAATTGGGAACTAATAGATTTTTTTCATCTCTAACCAACTCTCAAATTTCACTCTCATTTAAGTTGAATTTCACTCACATTTCTAATTGAATTTTCCAGCTAGTATAACAAACCCAAAAATTGTTTTTCATTTGCAAACTAATTATGCATTTATAGTCAATTCCATGTGAATTTGGGATGAATTTCTAAATAACTTTGAAGGCTATAAAGAGCTTAGCATAGTCAGTTCCAAGGCTTCTTGACAAACTTAAAATCCTTTGATTCTTCATTCTCTTAGTCTCGTCTTCTTCACCTTCCTGCAACCAAATCTCGTTCATTCTTCAACTTGAGATTTCACCATTCTTCATTTCATAGCTTATCACAACGTTTCAGCATCAACGAGTTTAAAGGAAAAGGATGTAGAAGATTCATACACAACGGTAACAGAAGAAGTGAAGGATCAAAGCATATCTGGTTTTCTCGCATTTCGTCGGCAATAGCGATTTGAAACTCACCGGAGGAAATCTCCCCTCCGTTAGATCTCAAAACCTCAATGTTCAAATGAAAGATCAAGACTTCAAAGTCAACATCAATCAAGCATAGATAGCAAAGTGGACTACTTCTAAAGCACACTAAAGGTTTCTAACACTTGACGATCATAATTCAGATTGTGTGTCACGAGCCTTAACAAATAGAGAAGGAATGAGAGTGGAGGAATGAGAGTAGAGAATTCTTATCCTCATTCTAAATATCTTTGGCTACGGAACAAATAACCCAGTTGCTCATCATATTCACCTCTATTCATGGGTTTTAGCACAATTCTAATTATGTGATTCTCAAGTCTTCTTCTATAACAAGTAGCATTGCATCAATAAGATCAACACACATAATCTCGTATCAGCAACTTGTCAATTCGTATTCGAGTTGTACGCTATGAGCCTTAAGAAACACAGAATAATGAGAGTGGATAATTCCTATCCTTGTCTAGAATATCCTTGGGTATGAGAAGAATCACCCATTTTCTCAAGGTATTCGCGTTTGTTCATAGACTTTAGTGCAATTTGAATCATACAATTGTCAAGTCTTCTTCTTCTTCTTCTTCTTCTTCTTCTTCTTCTTCTTCGAGCAAGCATCATTTAACACTATAACAATGAAGCACCATTGCACTTCAATCACTTCTACTCAATGGATCATTAATCATACTCTCTTTGATATTCAGATATCATTTGGATCAATTCCCTTGTGATCAAGTCTTGGAATCCTAATCAATCAATTTAATCATTGTTTGCCTTGTTAGTCCTCTTGTGCTTTGGCAAACCCTTACTCTTTGTGAGACTTATCAGATCTCTTGTGCTTAGGCCCACTCCATTCAATCATTGTTTGCCTTGTAAGTCCTCTTGTGCTTTTGCCAACCCTTATTCATTGTGAGCCTTATTAGACCTCTTATGCTTAGGCCCAGTCCATTCACTCATTATTTTCTTTGTTAGTCGTCTTGTGCTTTAGCAAACTCTTATTCATTGTGAGTCTTATCAAACCTCTTGTGCTTAGGCCCAGCCCATTGAATCAGTGTTTGCCTTATCATTCCTCTTGTTCCTTGGCAAACCCCCCAATCATTTGTTTATCTTATAAGACCTCTTGTGCTTAGACAAACCTCTTGAGCTTTTTTGCCCTGTAAATCCTCTCGCGTGTAGGCCAATCATTTCTTATTCATTGCTCGTCTTATATGACCTCTCGTGCTTAGACGAATTTGTTGCCTTGTAAATCCTCTCGTGTGTAGGCCAATCATATCTCATTTTTCCCTGTGGTTGATCACCATTTTTTGTTATTGCCATACTCTTTCTTGTTAAACAACCTACCTTGCCTCCTTGCAGTTAATCTATCTTCCTTTGTTTCAGCCGTAGTAGGCTGAACTACGATTGCTCTGATTTTCTCATTGCACGATAAGAATATGTAGGCACGAGGGTTCGAATCCTCCACAAGCACATTTATTTATTTCATCCATTCATCTCCATGGATCATTAATCACAACCTCCATTCATTATCTACTACCTTCATTCACTCCATGTGATATAATATTCTCTTTGAACCAAATTCAATTCTTCTTTGAGTTCCATGCATACTTCTGGGCAAATATTTAGTGCCTACCTCTGAACCAAAAGCTGATTTGTTTGTCTTGTTAGTCCTCTTGTTGCTTAGACGAACATCTCCTTACTTACTTTGCAGGTGTATACAGGAAATTCTCTTTGTTTTCAGTTATTCCAATACATTGATACCATGTCTTAGACCCCTCACTTGTTGGTTCATACCAGTTTTAGTCTTGGGTTCAGTGTTCATCCCCTTGTTGGAGTTCAAATCATATTATCATTTAATTCAGACAATACCTTTATCACACTTCTTTTCACCTCCCACCACTAGTTCTATGAATTACAGAGCTCTAAATTCCTTATTGCACTATAAGGATACGTAGGCATGAGGGCCTCAATCCTCACCGGATACTTTATCTATTTCTTTTCCTTTCCCTTATTCTTTCGCGAGTAATTCTTTAGATATAACATCCATTCAAGCAAGAACAATTAAAGCGGTCCCCATGGAGTACCATGGATGTTAGGGGTACTAATACCTTCCCCTTGCATAATCGACTTCCTTACCCAGCATATCTGAAATTCTAGTTATCAGACTTTGGATGTCACACTGGTTGTTATGACATCCAATTCTGCACAGACAGGGATTATGCAGAACTTAACAGTAAGTGCAGTAAACAACACAAGTAATTGTTCACCCAGTTCAGTCCAACATGACCTACATCTGGGGGCTACCAAGCCAGGGAGGAAATCCACTATTAGTAGTATCAATTCAAAGCTAAACTCACTCGTTTACAACTTATCACTTAATCCCTACCCAATGCAATTTCAATCTTAACCTAAGATCAGAGTTCCTACTCACTCCCCCTCAATCACCTCAGTGATTACTATCTTTAAACAATATTAAAGACAAGTTGAAGTCACACTTCAAACAACTCTTGATTGTGCTTCACAGCTTTAATCAAGATACACAGCACTCACGCTTAAAAGCTTTGAGTGACACAACACTTACAACTCAATGAACACCCTATACCAAAGCTATCATCTACTTGATAATTACTTGGCTTACAAGATACGTCTAATACAAGACTCACAAAAATACAACAGTGAAGTATGATGGACACACAAAATCTTCACGCCTCAAAATCCCTGAAACTGAATGAAGGAACGCCTTCCTTTTTATATTGCAGTACCCTGGGCTTTTGCACCTGTATTCTCCTGAATTTAAGGTCACGCGAGTTCCCATAAATTCAACATTTAGGTTACTAACAAATAGGCTATTTGTTAGGTTCATTGAATGTAGCTTGGTTGTTGATTTCCTGGTTTTTCTCTAAGCTGTTGACTTCCTGAAGAATAGCCTGAGAAAAAGCTGAAACAGAAAACTGAACAACCTACAATATAGCATATGCTGTCAGGCATGAATGTCACGACATTCAGCTTGACATCAAGGTCCATATGCTGAGTCTGTTTTTCCAGAAAACAGACTGTACAATTTTGCTGACCTGTACATGATCAAAATGACCATACTACAGTGACAACTTACATTAATAAATGTCAAAGTGTCCAACTTAACATTTACACAATTGGCCTTAAGTTAGTTCTGTTATTCTTTTGAAGAACAAACTAAGTTACATGCTGAAGTATAGCAGAACACCACTCTGTCTAATCTTCAGCAGCTGCTGTCAATGATGAATGTCATAACATCCAGTTTGACATTCAGTCAGTAGGCCTTATGCCAGGTCTGGTCTTTCCTTGATAACCAGACTGGAAATAAATACTAAGTTCTAACAGAACACCTGCTGTTCTATTCCTTAGTATCTGTTGACAGGTATGAATGTCACAGCATCCAGTTTGACATTCAATAAATCCTGTGTTAGCTAGTCCTGCAGTAACTACACTGTAGTCACACATACATGTCATGACATCAGTCAAGACATTAGTAACCATCTAGTGTTTTACCATATAATGCAGCCAATTAAACACCTACAAACTCCCCCTTTGGCAAATTTTTGGCTAAAACACTTTGATCCCCATAACAGAGTTCATGGCAGCGGAATCACACACCTAGCAGGAAATAATACTAGCTAATACACTCAGAGTGGCAGCACACTCACACACATACAGAAGTTAAATACAACTTCACACACATTTGCTGCAGGGGAGGAATCTGTCGTCCTGAGAGTCTGTTGTAGAGACCCATGAGTGTCTGTTGTAGAGACACCCACTCTGTTTGTTCAGGGGTTACTCCCCCTTTTTGTCAAAAATGTTGCCAAAGCCAACAACATAACCAGAGAATAACGACAGAGTTACAGACTTGATTTTACTTCACAGTTTCAACCAAGTTACCATCCACTTGATCTTGCTTCACAGCTTTGATCAAGTAATCACCCACTTTTGCTTTACAGTAGGTACCACCATATCAGATGCCATGATGTTGTTTTTGACATCCAGAACCACTCCTGCATGAACAACATCCTTGAACTCCTGCAGATACATTGGCCTTCTCACAGTAGGATGTCTCCTTACCCTCTTGTATCCACCCTTGTTGCAGGTAGAATAACTATGATCTGGTGACCAATCATAGCCTAGTACAAATTGTTTAATAGGCAGAGATATTAAACAATTTATCCCAAGAATCAGTGGTTGCTATAAGGTCTCAGAGAGACATATTCCCAGTTTGCTCCTTAAGTTTTCAAACTGAGTAGCATCCAGAGCCTTTGTAAATATGTCAGCCAGTTGAAGATCCGTGGCTACATGTTCCAAAGTGATCACCTTGTCTTCCACCAGATCTCTGATGAAGTGGTGCCTAATGTCAATATGTTTGGTCCTGCTGTGTTGGATGGGATTCTTGGAGATATTGATGGCACTGAGATTATCACAGAACAATGTCATGACATTTTGAGTGACATTGTACTCAGTGAGCATCTGTTTCATCCAAACCAGTTGGGAACAACTGCTTCCAGCTGCTATGTATTCAGCCTCTGCAGTGGACAGAGAGACACAGTTCTGCTTCTTGCTGAACCAAGATATGAGGTTGTCTCCTAAGAAGAAGCATCCACCTGATGTGCTTTTTCTGTCATCAGCACTCCCAGCCCAGTCTGCATCACAATACCCAGATAGGACAGGCTCAGACCCATGTGAGTACAGCATCCCATAGTCACATGTCCCATTGATGTACTTGAGAATTCGTTTGACTTGATTCAAGTGGCTCACCTTAGGCTCTGCTTGATATCTGACACACACTCCAACTGCATAAGAAATGTCAGGTCTACTTGCAGTTAGGTACAGCAGACTACCTATCATGCTTCTATACAGGCATTGATCAACACTAGGCCCTCCATCATCTTTGGTCAACTTCAGATGAGTGGGAGCAGGAGTCCTCTTGTGCCTAGCATTATCCATACCAAACTTCTTAACGATGTTCTTGGCATACTTGCTTTGGGAGAGAAACATAGAGTCCTCCATTTGGTTAACTTGCATTCCAAGGAAATAGGTCAGTTCTCCCACTAGACTCATTTCAAACTCAGACTGCATCTGGTGAACAAATTTTTGTACCATTTGTTCTGACATTCCACCAAAGACTATATCATCAACATAGATTTGAGCTATCATGATTTTGCCTTCTTCATCCTTCACAAACAGGGTTTTATCTATGCCACCCTTTCTGTATCCATTTGAGGTCAGAAATTCGGTTAACCTTTCATACCATGCTCTAGGTGCTTGTTTCAACCCATACAAGGCTTTCCTCAACTTGTATACATGCTCAGGTTGGTTAGGATCACTGAACCCTTTAGGTTGTTCCACATAGACCTCCTCATTCAGGTAGCCATTCAAGAATGCACTCTTCACATCCATTTGGAATAGCTTAAACTTCAGGATGCATGCTACCCCCAACAGCAATCTGATGGACTCAAGCCTAGCCACAGGAGCAAATGTCTCATCAAAATCTACCCCTTCAACTTGAGTGTATCCTTGAGCTACTAGTCTTGCCTTATTCCTAGTAATTACTCCTTTCTCATCAGATTTGTTTTTGTAGATCCACTTGGTACCAATGATGTTGGTCCCTTCAGGTCTTGGAACTAGCTCCCAGACTTCATTCCTTTTGAACTGCTCAAGTTCCTCTTGCATGGCAGTGATCCAGTATTCATCAGTCAGGGCTTCCTTCACATTCTTTGGTTCAACCTTGGATACAAAGCAGGAATTTGAGTTTATTCCTCTTGACCTGGTAGTTACACCACTGGTGGGATCCCCTATGATAAGATCCTTAGGGTGGTCTTTCTGAATTCTGATAGATGGCACTTTGGTGGTTGCATCTACTTCACATTCAGGAGGAGGTTCCTGTACTTCTTCAGACTTGACTGGACTGTCAGTTGAACTGTCAAGGAATGTTTCAACATCCTCCATGACATCGGTTCCTTCCTCTTTATCGTCCACAATTAAATTTATGGATTCCATCAGGACATTGGTCCTGTAGTTGAACACTCTGTAGGCTCTGCTGTTCGTGGAGTATCCCAAAAATATACCTTCATCACTTTTGGGATCTAGCTTCCTTCTCTGTTCACGATCTGTGAGAATGTAGCATTTACTTCCAAAGATATGAAAGTACTTCACAGTGGGTTTTCTGCCTTTCCATATTTCATATAGAGTGGAGGAGGTTCCTTTTCTCAAGGTGACTCTGTTGTGAACATAGCATGCGGTGTTCATTGCTTCAGCCCAGAAGTGCATGGGGAGCTTCTTTGCATGAATCATTGCTCTGGCAGATTCTTGAATAGTTCTGTTTTTTCTTTCAACTATTCCATTCTGCTGAGGAGTTATAGGTGAGGAGAACTCGTGACTTATTCCTTCAGACGAGCAGAACTCATCAAACTTGGAATTCTTGAACTCCGTACCATGATCACTTCTAATCCGGACCACACAACTGTCCTTTTCCCTTTGAAGTCTTATGCACAGGTCTTTGAAGACATCAAATGTATCTGACTTCTCTCTGATGAAGCTTATCCACGTGTATCTGGAATGGTCATCCACCACCACGTATGCATATTTCTTCCCACCAAGACTTTCAACCTGCATAGGTCCCATTAGGTCCATGTGCAACAGTTCCAGAACTCTGGAGGTTGTGGGATGTCCCAGCTTCGGATGTGACATCTTGGTTTGCTTGCCCACCTGGCATTCTCCACAGACTCTTCCTTCATCAATCAGGAGCTTTGGAATTCCTCTGACAGCTTCCTTGGATATTATCTTCTTCATTCCCCGTAAGTGGAGATGACCAAGACGTCTATGCCACAACTTCACATCCTGTTCTTCCTTGGCTGAGGAGCATGTTGTGGAAAAGTTTGAGACTTCAGGTTCCCACAGGTAGCAGTTACCTTTGGACCTGGTTCCTCTCATAACTTCATGATTGTCACCATTTGTCACAATGCATAGCTCCTTAGTAAACTGAACATGAAACCCTTGATCACACAGCTGACTTATGCTGATGAGGTTTGCAGTTAGTCCTCTTACTAACAACACATTATTCAGTTTTGGCACTCCAGAACAGTCCAGTTTGCCCACACCTTTTATTTTTCCTTTGGCACCATCACCAAAGGTCACATAGCTGGTAGTGTGAGGTTGAATATCTACCAATAGATTTTCCATACCAGTCATGTGTCTTGAGCATCCACTGTCAAAATACCAGTCTTCTCTGGTAGAAGCCCTTAGAGCAATGTGTGCTATCCTAGCATACCATTGTTGCTTCTTAATGGACACATAGCGCTTATGTGTTTTATGCTTAGGCTTAACATGCAAGGCTTGGTTAGGGAAACCATGAATCCAGTAGCAGAAGGCTTTTATATGACCAAGCCTACCACAGTGGTGACACCTCTACTCCTGGTATTTCTTCTTCTGATGATCATTCATCCTAGTTCCTCGATGTTGAGACATTGGCTTTGACTTCCGCTTGAACTTCTGAACTTTAGCCTTTGGGCGTTTGTGTTCAGTTGAGGATCTTTTCCCAAATCCAAGGCCAGATTTGGTTCCAGACTGCTGTCCCACCTTTAGAATCTCCTCCAAGGTGTCAGTTCCCTTATTCATCATTCTGATGGATTTAGTCATCTGATTCAGCTTGGAAGTCAGTAGGGTTATCTCACCATTTAGACCCTCTATGACAGACAGTTGCATCTGTCTCTCATCTTCCAGTTCCTTGATGAGTTTCTTTTGCTTTTCTCCTTGTGCACGCACTTCTGCACTGGTGGAACACAGCTTCTTATAGGCTGCAGCAAGTTCATCAAAGGTCAGTTCATCTACACTTGAGTCATCTTCAGAGGCACAAACACTGGTTAGTGCAGTGACATGTTTGGCAGATTCTCCTTCAGATTCACTTTCAGAGTCTCCTTCAGACCATGTGATAGCTAACCCCTTATTTTGCAATTTGAGGTAAGTAGGGCATTCAGCTCTGACGTGTCCATACCCTTCACACCCATGGCACTGGATTCCCTTGCCGTGATTGAACTTCTCATCAGAGGTTGATCTTTTCTTAATGTCAGACGGGATGTTCTTGACATTGGGTCTACCTCTTTGATCAATCTTCTTCACGAACTTGTTGAACTGTCTCCCAAGCATGGCTAATGCTTCTGATATACTTTCATCACCTCCAGTATATCCTGCTTCTGACTCCTCTTCAGCATTAGATACAAAAGCTATGCTTTTGTTCTTCTTCTCAGCATACTCACCCAAGCCCATTTCAAAGGTTTGGAGGGAACCAATGAGTTCATCCACCTTCATGTTGCAGATGTCCTGCGCCTCCTCTATGGCTGTGACCTTCATAGCAAATCTCTTAGGCAAGGACCTGAGAATCTTTCTTACAAGTTTCTCTTCAGCCATTTTCTCACCTAGTCCACCAGAGGTGTTTGCAATTTCAAGAATATTCATGTGAAAGTCATGAATAGTCTCTTCTTCTTTCATCCTCATATTTTCAAACTTGGTGGTCAGCATCTGAAGTTTGGACATCTTCACCTTGGAAGTACCTTCATGAGTTACCTTGAGGGTATCCCAAACTTCCTTAGCTAGTTCACAGTGGTGTACCAGCCTGAAGATGTTCTTGCTGATTCCATTGAACAATGCATTCAAGGCCTTGGAATTTCCAAGAGCTAATGCCTCTTGCTCCTTGTCCCACTCTTCTTTAGGAATCTGCACACTGACTCCATCTTCACCTGTCCTCATTGGATGTTCCCATCCTTTGTTGACAGCTCTCCAAACATTGCTGTCTAGAGACCTTAAGAAGGCTATCATACGAGGCTTCCAGTCATCATAATTAGATCCATCCAACATGGGTGGTCTGTTTGAGTGTCCTAAATCCTTGTCCATGGTACTAGAAAGTAACTTCCCTAGATCTCACCCAGAAATTCACAGGCAGGGTGCCTGCTCTGATGCCAATTGAAATTCTAGTTATTAGACTTTGGATGTCACACTGGTTGTTATGACATCCAATTCTGCACAGACATGGATTATGCAGAACTTAACAGTAAGTGCAGTAAATAACACAAGTAATTGTTCACCCAGTTCAGTCCAACATGACCTACATCTGGGGGCTACCAAGCCAGGGAGGAAATCCACTATTAGTAGTATCAATTCAAAGCTAAACTCACCCGTTTACAACTTATCACTTAATCCCTACCCAATGCAATTTCAATCTTAACCTAAGATCAGAGTTCCTACTCACTCCCCCTCAATCACCTCAGTGATTACTATCTTTAAACAATATTAAAGACAAGTTGAAGTCACACTTCAAACAACTCTTGATTGTGCTTCACAGCTTTAATCAAGATACACAACACTCACGCTTAAAAGCTTTGAGTGACACAACACTTACAACTCAATGAACACCCTATGCCAAAGCTATCATCTACTTGATAATTACTTGGCTTACAAGATACGTCTAATACAAGACTCACAAAAATACAGCAGTGAAGTATGATGGACACACAAAATCTTCACGCCTTAAAATCCCTGAAACTGAATGAAGGAACGCCTTCCTTTTTATATTGCAGTACCCTGGGCTTTTGCACCTGTATTCTCCTGAATTTAAGGTCACGCGAGTTCCCATAAATTCAACATTTAGGTTACTAACAAATAGGCTATTTGTTAGGTTCATTGAATGTAGCTTGGTTGTTGATTTCCTGGTTTTTCTCTAAGCTGTTGACTTCCTGAAGAATAGCCTGAGAAAAAGCTGAAACAGAAAACTGAACAACCTACAATATAGCATATGCTGTCAGGCATGAATGTCACGACATTCAGCTTGACATCAAGGTCCATATGCTGAGTCTGTTTTTCCAGAAAACAGACTGTACAATTTTGCTGACCTGTACATGATCAAAATGACCATACTACAGTGACAGCTTACATTAATAAATGTCAAAGTGTCCAACTTAACATTTACACAATTGGCCTTAAGTTAGTTCTGTTATTCTTTTGAAGAACAAACTAAGTTACATGCTGAAGTATAGCAGAACACCACTCTGTCTAATCTTCAGCAGCTGCTGTCAATGATGAATGTCATAACATCCAGTTTGACATTCAGTCAGTAGGCCTTATGCCAGGTCTGGTCTTTCCTTGATAACCAGACTGGAAATAAATACTAAGTTCTAACAGAACACCTGCTGTTCTATTCCTTAGTATCTATTGACAGGTATGAATGTCACAGCATCCAGTTTGACATTCAATAAATCATGTGTTAGCTAGTCCTGCAGTAACTACACTGTAGTCACACATACATGTCATGACATTAGTCAAGACATTAGTAACCATCTAGTGTTTTACCATATAATGCAGCCAATTAAACACCTACAATATCTCTTTCCCCAGGTTTTATCGATGTTTTCCCTTTCCTTCGGTAATAAGTAAAGTTCAATGGAGACTCTTTTGTATGTTCGAGTGTGTGATGCATTCGAGTATATTTCCAATAGCTTCAGTTGACGACTCTGCTAGGGAATCTCTGCTACTTAGAGTATTTCCTAGTCTCTAAAAGGAGTCGAGCCTAATTTTGATTGCTTCTCCATTTGTTTGGGTGTTTACCTTTATGCTTTACTCGCTTTATTAATCACATTCTTTATTGCTTTAAATATTTCTTATACTGGATATTATATGTTATACTCTATATTGGGTTGGGGTTATGCTACATGAGAGAAGCTTTATAGCTCTATACCCGAGCTGAGTACATACACAAGATAGATTCGTGGATAGTCATGTGCACCTACGTTTCGCGTGTTGGGTTGTCACGAGAACCACACCCAGACTAGGTTCACTTGGAAGTACTTTAGAGAATTTGCTACGGTAGGGTATTTTGATTTTGAGTCGATGACTCTAGGAGACCTCTTAGGGACTACCTTTTGAAGACTAGAACCTACATGTGAGGGGGATGTGGGTTTTTCTGCAGGAAACCATAGACTCTACATACCTTTATTCTCATAGACGTCGGACCTTTGATCTTACATCGGGAAGTATACGTAGATTATACGTATTGTTTTATGTTGTTGACATACATTATTGCATATCATTTTTGCATTTTGTATAGATGCCAGAATTTTAAACCTGAGTTATTATACCATCAATACTTTGAATCTATGGATGTTGCATAAATATTTGCATTTCATCCCCAACATACACATTCATTCAATTACATTTCATGCCTATCAACTAGAAAAAGCTCACCTTGTCCTTTCTTCATCTAGAAAGACGACGACTCTTTGACACCAATACTCCACAAGAGCTAACAAGTAAAGAATCATGGAAGATATGGAACAAGAGAATGCTACCTATAGGGAAACCTTGACTCAGTTCCAAGGCAAAATGAACACCTTCCAAGGTAACATGAACACCGTATTGGAGTACCTTCAAGCCCAGAAGGATGATACCTCCACTTCTTCCAATCCTACTACTGTTGTGGTTATTGATGCCATTGTTGTCACCTCTTTTGTTGATGATATTATGGACACTGTAATTCAATATGTGGTAAGCCAGCCAATCTGCCAGTTGGGTCCTAGTAGGCATGTTGCTGCCTATCCGTGGGGGTTGCCTCTGAATTTTACTTCTCAAGTTGTTAATGGGAATGCTTTTGTGCCATATTAATTGTTTGTTGTACATCTTGCGAATGGGAACACTGTTTCCCATCCTTGGGGCATGACCACTCACTCTCCTCAGATGGTTAATGATGACAACCGTGAGATCAACCCATGACAAGCTCTTTAGACTTCTGCACCAGTTATTGTTGAAACTCCTAATGATCCCGAAGATGAGTACAGAGGCCCTAACCTTCATTCCCGTCTTCCTCCCCGAGCTACTCAACCTACTGTTCAGAATTTGAATCAAGGTGTTCAGATACCTCCTCCTCATCCTGGGGCATCTTCTGTTGTTGCACCTCTATTTGTGTATCCTTGGGCACCATATGCTCCATATCAAGGTCATTATGGTCAGACTGTTGGTCATATAGTTAATCTAAGATTGATGTATCCTCAAGGTTATCCCTAGTTTGCTTCTCCTCCAGTTCTTGCTCATGCAACTTCTCAGGGAGTTCAACTTTCCAATCATCAAGTTAATCCTTAGATTGCTAATCAAATTGCCTTTGGTTCAGATCAAAACATACGGGAAGACTATCGGTTACTATATGAAAGGATATTAGTCATTGGAGGTTTCTCTGCTTACAGTATGGATGCTAAAGATTTGTGTCTAGTTCCTAATGTGGTGCTTCCTCATAAGTTCAAAGCACCAGGCCTACCAAAATTCAAGGGTTTAAGTTGTCCAAGAAGTCATGTTATTATGTATTTAGGAAGATGGCATCCTACATTAATAATGATAAGGTTCTTATCCATTGCTTCCAAGACAACTAATCTGGGGCATCCTTGGATTGGTACATGAGCTTAGAGCGCAGTAAAATCAGATCTTAGAAGGACTTATCTGAAGCCTTTCTTAAGAAATACAATATAACTTGGACATGGCTCCCACCAGGTTATATCTGCAAAAGCAGCAAGAAATTCAAAGAATATGCTCAAAGATGGAGTGAAATGGCTTCCTGAGTTAGACCTATGCTGACAAATGCTGAATTGGTCGATATCTTCATGAGCATACTCCAAGGTTTGTACTATGAGAAGATGGTTGGTAGCTCGTCTTCCAACTTTGCAGATATAGTAACCATTGGAGAACGCATTGAGAATGGGTTGAAAACATAGAAGATTGCTAGTGTTGATAATCAAATAGTGGTCAAGAAATCTCAGGGTTTTGCTAAGAAGAAAGAGGCTAAGGCAAGTGTTGTGATAGAAAATTTCAACCCTCAAGTTCAGGATCCTATGGCTCCAATGTCATATTACCCTTATCCGTACACTACCGCTGCCCAATACCAATAACCTGCATACCAACCTCAGTATTAGCAGCCTCCACATGCTCCAATTTTGCAGAATCAATGACCTCTGCAAGATAACTGAAACCAGAGTCATGGTCAGGGAAGACATTATGATAAGAAGTGTCCCCAACGTGACCAGATCCCTGTATCGTATAATCAGTTGCTACTGTATCTTGTTCATCAAGGGGAAATTGTGCCAAAAGAAATACCACCAGTTATTTACCCCTATGGCCCAAAGTATAATCCTAATACTTCTTATGCATTTCATGTCGGCTATATAGGGAACTCAACCAAAGATTATGGGTTTTTCAAGATCAGGGTTCAAGAGTTGATTGATCAGAAGGTCTTGTCTTTCTCTGAGGCACGGCCCAATGTCGTAACCGACCCATTTCTAGATCACTATGGACAAGTTATGAATGCAATTAGTGGTTAAGATTTCTCAGACTCATTGTAGCGGGGTATTCGTTACCATTAAAGATATTGACTAAATCCAAGGTAAACCATACAAGTCGAGTCGCCACCGCACTTCTATTTATCCAAAGGAATGGTTAGAAAGCGAACAAAAATCTAAAAGTTTTATCGAATCAAAAACTAGTAAAAATGTCAGAGATCTGGGTAAGGGGGTTGGTTATGCAATGGGAAGGTTTTAAGCACCCAAAACACCCTAGGTACTCCTAGGGAGCCCTTTTCACACTTGTTGTAAGGATGGTACTTTGTGAAAATTTGTTTGTGCAAACATGATTGAAGAGATGAGAAAAGAAGATACAAGTTATTTACAATTTGTGTTTGGATGGATAAACCCATTGGCTACGTACCATCTTAAAAAAGATTAGGATCAAAACCTCGTAGTTCGGGGTAAAAAATCTCAAAACAGGTTAGTGAATTGATTGGTCGAAAAGCCTTAAGGTCTTTCGTTATCCAAGGGAGAAAACTCAACCTAAAACCACAAATCCACCATCTGAGGATAGCTTCAACATGCTAGTGAGGGGTTAACCCTATAATAAGCATGGAAGACTCATTGTCCATCACTAAGGATATAGGTGAGTATTATATCTACCTCAAGGATAACTCAAACCTAATAGCTAAAGGTTATGAAAAAAAATTTGATTAAGAAAGTGGCCATTAAAATCACAAAAGTATTTGAATGAGTTATATTTACCAATGAAGAGTATTTATAAAATATGGTCAAAGTTGACTTAAAGATTCAATTAAAAATAAGTGTTATGAAAAGAAAGTTTGAAAATCAAAAGCATAAGGCTTAGGTTTCTAATGTTTGAAAACAAGTGTTAAATGTTTGCACAAAAGTTTCTGCTTGGGTTAGAGTGGAGGGAAGAAGAAGAATGGCTAAAGTCCTAATCATACAAGAGATGAAGGATAAGTGTCGCAACCTAAAAAAGGGAATGCGAAAAAAACAACCGGCAAAAGAAAAGAAATGATAGAAGAGTCGCCACCGTGCGTTATTTATCCCAAAGGAGGGAAAGGAAACGCTCGAAGTAAATTTGGAAAAAGGAAAGGAAAAGACAAGGTCTCGCAACCAAATCTTGGGTTCGGGAGTCGATTATGCGAAGGGAAGGTATTAGCACCCCTACGCATCCGTAGTACTCTACGGGATCCACTCTTGTTGTTCTCGTCTAAAGGGTGTGGGTTTATCTAGTGTACTATTTACTAAAAGAGGGGTCAAAAGAAAATGACTCGCACGAATGTCGCATCCACTGCATACGTATCTCATATGATTATGAGAATCAGAGTCTTCGTAGCTCGGCTACCTATGGGTTAAAGAGGAGTGTGCTCGCTAAGACATCGCGTCTTATGCCTACGTATCTCATCTGGAATGAGAATCAGAGCAAACCGTAGTTCGGCTAACTAGGGGTTAAGGGTTGTGTTTTTTGGATGAACGACGTTACTACGCAATCTACCGGATGCTCGACCTTTGGAGACTTACTCGCCTGTAGTAGAAGGAGTTAACGTGTTCTTAGGGGAAGAAAAATCAATGAGTTTGTTTGTGTTTTAGGATGCTCATGCAAAAATGAAGTCCTAGACGAAGGAATAGTGCTACCTTAATTGACATGCAAACGAGAGACTATGCGAAGCCTAGCAATCCTATGGGGGGACGATCACACCATACAAAACAAACATGCATAAAGTAAACAGCCAACAAGGGGGCTCAAACATACAGGGGTAGGGCTTTAGTCAAGAGGGGTCATATCAACCTCGACAAACAAGCCATGGAAAGGTAATCAAATGGGCTCTTAACTACTAACACTGAAAGTCAGGGTGAACAGATCAAAAGGGTAACGAGGATAAGACCTCATAGCTCTTAACCCTGGACAGGGTGAGCTCATGACAAAAAGTGGGGATTCAGAAAGGTGCAACCCTCTCCACTGACTGACCGGACAAAAGATCTTGGGCTTTTGTTCTGAAGCCTTGACACGTAGTGCGAGCATAAAGAACAACACACAGAATAACGGGGGATTGACTGCTAATCCCTTTTATCCGTCAATTACCTCTTCATGGAGGTCTTTAGCACCGGTGCCTCTTCTTAGAGGTCTTTGGGCACAAAAGTAAACACACAAAAACATTGCCTCCTATCGAGGTCTTCCAGCTAAGAAAGCGGTAAAATGCGGGAAAGATGTAAAAGGGATCAAGAGATCTACCACACGGATAAAGATCCGAAGTAATAACAACTAAAGAAGCAAGAAACCCAATGATCTCTCAAACTAGCACCATCAAAGAAAGCAAGTCAGCACAGGTAATCGGAATAAATCTCCAAATGGTACTCCACAAATAAAGTGGAATACCAAGCAAGCTATCTCTTCAAGAGTCATGTGAACCCTCACAAAAACTCAACAAACACGTTAGAATAACAAAATGGGGGTGCAATCAAGAGTTGCACCAAACAGAAGAATCATAGCAACAACAGTGTCAGGTGAACAGTGCATGGATGCAATAGAAAGCATGTCATAAGGAACACAACACAGATTGGAGAGCAAACAGAAAAAAAGCTACTGTCGCGATCGCTACTGCTTCGCCTAGCGAAGGCTTAGCGAAGCGTCGCTGCAGGCTCGCCTAGCGAACGCCTGCGGGTTTTGGATTCTTCTCTGATAACAGTACGGTTTCAGAAATTAAGTGATGAAACATTCAAGGCATTGTTCTATATATTCATGCATATCTAAACCCGTGGGCAAAACTGAACGATACCCACTCTTCCAAATTCACCATAACACCTCATGCATTTAGAAATTTCAAATTGAAAGCATAAAATAATGGGAATAAGGCAAACCTGATTGGAGAGATCGAAAGAAATTGAATTGCACTGTTGGTTTGCAGAACAATCTTAGGGTTTATATGAGGTAGGATAGGTTCTTTGCAGATGAGTTCCCTTCAGTGTCCGGAGGCTGCTCGGAATTCTGTTAGCTCTTCTCTCTTTGTTCTCTCTTTGTTCTCTCTTTTTCTCCAGGTTTTGTTCCACTGAAACTTTAGAATTTATAACCTGATTTTCGTGGCTTGGTGGGCTCAAATGAGAGGTCCAAGTCCAAGATTTTGCTGTTATGTTTTTTTTAAAAACGCGTGCAGTTCGCCTAGCGAAGAACTTGCTCGCCTAGCGAGCATGACAGTTCAGATTCGCTAAGCGAACCATGCTGCTCGCCTAGCGAGCATGACAGCTCAGGCACAAACTTTTGCTCCTTCGAGATTAGGGTTTTGAATGATGAATAGACCCCATTTGGACATGTTGGAAGTAACTCAAGTCATTCCCTTGTGTTGACTGATCATCCAGATAGAACCCACAGATTGTCTTGGATGACGTTCAAGCTTCTTGGATTTGATTCTGATTGACATGATGAAATGCAATATGAAATGTTAAATGACCTAAAAATGAATGCATGAATGAGGGGGGAAAATTTGAGGTGCTACAACTGCCCCTATTCAATCAACTGGAGACCCGAAAAGAAGATAGCAGCGACTTTCACACTTTCGAGGTATCAAGTGATTGAATACGATAAAAGCCCGAAAATTTACACTGAAGTGAAAAAATGAAGTAACAACGCCTGTCAGAATCGGCCAAGAGGTGGTCTTGAAAAAGAATCCTTCTGGTATGGTGAGAGTCGGTATGAATATCGAAAAAGGATGTTAACCTGGATACCAAAATAAATGGTAACACAGAAATAACCATGGCCTGAATGCCGCTCCTCAGTCTGAATACTGGAAATGACTTCGATCTGAGCATCGGAAGATTTGAGATTATTAATATCGGTCTGAACACCGAGAGACTGGCCTAAATGCCACTTCGGTATGAATACCGGAAAATTTGGCCTGAATGCCGCAAGTTGCGTCGACTGAACGTTGGAAACTTCTTCGATCTGAACATCGGAAAATTGGCCTGAATGCCACTTCGGTCTGAATACCGGAAACCTGGCCTGAATGCCACAAGTTGCATCGACCTGAACGTCGGAAACTTCTTCGATCTGAACATCGGAAAATTGGCCTGAATGCCACTTTGGTCTGAATACCGGAAACCTGGCCTGAATGCCACAAGTTGCATCGACTTGAACGTCGGAAACTCCTTCGATCTGAACATCGGAAAATTGGCCTGAATGCCACTTCGGTCTGAATACCATAAACCTGGCCTGAATGCCACAAGTTGCATCGACCTGAACGTCGAAAACTCCTTCGATCTGAACATCGGCAAATTGGCCTGAATGCCACTTCGGTCTGAATACCATAAACCTTCATGCCTGTCAGCATCGGCAGAAATAGGGAAAATGATAATTGAGACGGCGCATGGGCCAACGACCCATGTTGGGGAAAACAAGGATATGTCATGAACAACCTTCAGTCTGAGTACTGGAAACAAGCTTCTGGTTTATCACTTGGGATACCGAGAATGTCTTATGCTTTACATGCGTATCTTTGAATTTTTGAATGGCGCAATGCTCCATGAAAATGGAAGTGCTATGCAATTTGAGAGGATGCAATGCAATATGATTCTATATGCAGGGATGCAAAATGCTAGGTTAGAGAGAACGCCAAGCTGAGGCAAGGAATTCTGTTGGGGAAATGATCACCATCTTCTGGACCCTGGCAAGGCTGCTGGAGATGCACAGCACAAAGAACTCTGTGGGGAAATGACCTGCCACACGGTGTTCTGGCAAATAACAAAATACCGAGGCTCTGACTGAGGAGAGAATGGCATTGAGAACTTGCTGTTGGGGAAAGTGACAATGGTTCTGGCAACCACAATCTGCGGGAGAGACGACTCGGCAGGGGAAACAAGCACTGATACGGTACCGAGATTCTGCTTCAAGGAAAGAGACCATGGGTCTGGCATTGGGATTATCGATCTGGCATCGAACTCTAAGGAGCAGCTGCTTCTGTTGGAAGATACAGTCTGGCACTATCAACTCCGCTGGGGATATACAGTCTGGCACTGTCAACTCTACCAGGGAGTGTATAATCTGAAACAACCGCTTGGGGGAGTACAACAGTGAGAGCCTGTTGGGGATAGAGGATTCCAACGCTCGGACCAGCTCTGCGGGGATAAGATACCAAATTCCAACTGTTGGGGAAAAACATCCACGATCATCAGATGGGGACTTTAAGAAGATGCCCCGAGTGTACCTGTTCTGAATAGACGATCCAAAGCACTTAAAATTTGCAATAATTTTTAATGTTTATTGAGCATGTACCTGTAAAGCTCTTATGTTTCATGATGCAATGTTTATCAAAAATTCGGGCGTCATTTTTGCAAACAAAACAGTAAAAAGAAAATAAAAACGGGGATATACTGAATAACATGATTTTATTGAGTGAATGGCCTCTGAATAGGCATTTACATCAGGAAGCAATCCCTGGAAAAAGGTAATCGCACAAAAGATAAAAACAGAAATTAATCTAATGGCAATGTGAAATGGATTTCTATCGGGTTCCAATTCTCCTATGACTCGCTCGTCTTCAAGATCCTCCAGATGATCAACTTTCTGAAAAGAGTGATTGGACTGTTTCCTACCCTTCAAAAATTTCCAGTTATCGACACAAGATGAGATTCAGAACTACTCAGAATGCAGTCATTCGTTTAATCCCTAACTTTTGCCTGGATCGCCCTTTTCGGGTTTTCAATCCACCGGGATACCCATTTTTGCCTAAGTTGCCCTTTCAGGTTTTCAACTTACCGGGTGTACAATCTTTTCATTTTTTAATCCCTAATTTTTGCCCGAACCTTTTCATTTTCTTGGTTTGTCGGGATGCCCATTTTTTGCCTGGACTATTCTTTTTATTGTCCAGCGGCTCTATTTTATGCGAAGTATTTTTTAACTGCGTCTGAGTTCACAGGTGAAGTGAAGTTTTCACCATCCATAGTTGCAAGCATTAAGGCTCCACCGTCAAAAACCTTGGTGACAATATACAGTCCGTCATAGTTAGGAGTCCACTTGCCCCTGTGATCTGTTTGAGGAGGAAGGATCCTTTTCAACACTAAATCCTCAACTTGGAAACATCGAGGACACACTTTCTGATCAAAGGCTCTCTTCATCCGACTCTGATACAACTGCCCATGACAAATGGCTGCCATTCGCTTCTCTTCGATAAGACTCAACTCATTGAACCTTGTTCGAATCCATTCAGCTTCATCTAACTTGACATCCAACATAACTCTTAGAGAAGGAATTTCCACTTCCACAGGTAGGACTGCTTCCATACCATACACAAGGGAATAAGGGGTTGCCCCGGTCGATGTACGTACTGAAGTACGGTACCCATGCAAGGCGAAGGGTAGCATCTCATGCCAATCTCTGTACGTGACGACCATCTTATGCACAATCTTCTTTATGTTCTTATTTGCTGCCTCAACAGCGTCGTTCATCTTAGGGCGATAAGGGGAAGAATTGTGATGCTGAATGTTGAAGTTCTGGCACAACTCCTTCATCATTTTGTTATTGAGATTAGAACCATTATCAGTAATGATTCTTTCGGGAATCCCATAATGACAAATGATTTCTTTCTTAATGAATCGGGCAACCACATGTCTGGTGACATTCGCGAATGACGCTGCTTCGACCCACTTGGTGAAATAGTCGATGGCAACAAGGATGAAGCGATGCCTATTGGAGGCGGTCGGCTCAATCTTTCCAATCATATCAATGCCCCACATAGCAAAAGGCCACGACGAAGACATCACATTCAAAGGATTTGGCGGCACATGTACCTTATCAGCATAAATTTGGCATTTATGACACTTCCGAGCATATTTGAAACAATCAGATTCCATGGTCATCCAGTAATAACCCGCTCTCAACAATTTCTTAGCCATTGCATGCCCGCCGGCATGAGTACCGAAGGAGCCTTCATGAACTTCCTGCATTAACATGTCTGCTTCGTGTCTATCCACGCATCTGAGCAAAACCATGTCGAAGTTCCTCTTATACAGAACATCGTCTTTGTTCAAGAAGAAACTGCCTGTCAATCTTCTCAAAGTCTTTATATCATTGTTGGATGCCCCTGCAGGGTACTCTTGGTTCTTCAGAAAGCACTTGATGTCGTGATACCAGGGCTTGCCATCAACTACCAGTTCAGCAGCAAATACATACGTGGACCTATCAAGGCGCATAACATCGATCCTGGGAGCATAGTTCCACCGAATCACCTTGATCATGGAAGATAGAGTAGCAAGAGCATCTGCCACCTGGTTCTCATCACGAGGTATATGATATAGCTTTACTATTGTGAAGAAAGTCAACAGTTTTCTCGTGTAATCTCTATAGGGGACCAGATTAGTCTGGAGAGTGTTCCAATCACCATTCACTTGATTGATCACCAGAGCTGAATCTCCGAAGATGTCCAGAGTCTTGATTCTCAAATCAATGGCTTGCTCAATACCCAAAATACATGCTTCATACTCAACTTCATTATTGGTGCACTCAAAAGTCAGACAAGCAGTGAAAGGCATGTGGGCACCTTTCGGGGTAGTAATGACAACACCAATTCCACTTCCTCTGGCATTGACATCCCCATCAAACAACAAAGTCCACTTTTCGTCTGGATCAGGTCCCTCCTCAACAACTGGCTCTTCGCAGTCTTTCGTCTTGAGGAACATGATGTCTTCATCTGGAAAATCAAACTTCATCGGCTCATAATCTTCAACCGGCTGTTGAGCAAGATAGTCTGACAGAATACTCCCCTTGATGGCTTTCTGGGATGTATATTGGATGTCGTACTCTGTCAGTACCATTTACCAACAAGCAACCCTTCCGGTGAGAGCTGGCTTCTCGAATATATACTTGACTGGATCCATCTTGGAGATCAATAAGGTTGTGTGAGTCAGCATATATTGTCTCAAACACTTAGCAGCCCATGCAAGTGCACAACATGTCTTTTCAAGCATTGAGTATCTCGATTCGCAGTCTGTGAATTTCTTACTCAAGTAGTAGATGGCATGCTCTTTCCTACCTGTCTCGTCGTGTTGACCGAGAACACAACCCATAGAATTGTCAAGTACTGTTAAGTACATAATCAGCGGTCTCCCTGGGACTGGAGGCATGAGGATAGGGGGATTCTGCAAATACTCTTTTATTTTTTCAAAATCCCTTTGGCAATCGTCATTCCACCTGATAGCCTGATCTTTTCTCAGCAACTTGAAAATTGGCTCGCACGTGGCTGTTAGGTGAGAGATGAACCTTGCAATGTAGTTCAACCTCCCTAAGAAACCACGAACTTGTTTTTCTGTTCTTGGCTCAGGCATTTACTGTATCGCTTTCACTTTGGCCGGATCCACCTCAATCCCTTTTTCACTAACAATAAAACCCAACAGTTTTCCAGATCTCACCCCGAAAGTACACTTGTTCGGATTAAGCCTCAGCTTGAATTTTCTCAAACGCTCAAATAGTTTCTGCAGATTCACCAAATGTTCTTCCTCCGTCTGAGATTTGGCAATCATATCATCAACATAAACCTCGATTTCATAATGAATTATATCATGGAAAAGAGTCACCATAGCTCGTTGATATGTTGCCCCTGCATTTTTCAGACCAAACGGCATCACCTTGTAGCAGAAGGTGCCCCATGGGGTTATGAATGTTGTCTTCTCCATGTCTTCTGGTGCCATCTTAATTTAATTATAGCTAGAAAAGCCATCCATGAAGGAGAATATCGAGAACTGAGCCGTGTTATCGACCAAAACGTCAATGTGAGGTAATGGGAAATCGTCCTTAGGGCTGGCTCTGTTCAGATCCTGGTAGTCGACACACATCCGTACCTTTCCATCCTTCTTAGGTACTGGAACGATATTTGCAACCCATGGCGGATAATTTGTAACTGCTAGAAACCCTGCATCCAACTATTTTTGCACTTCTTCCTTTATCTTGACAACCATCACTGGTCTTGTCCTTCTGAGCTTCTGCTTGACCGGAGGACAACCTTCTTTGAGAGGCAAGCGGTGTACCACGATGTATGTGTCAAGCCCTGGCATGTCCTGATAAGACCAGGCGAAGATGTCAACATACTCTTGTAGCAATTCAATCAGCCCTTTCTTCACATTATCTTCCAAAGCATCCCCTATCTTGATTTCTCTCTTGGCGTCCTCGGTGCCAAGATTAATCACTTTAGTAGACTCTTGATGCGGTTGAATGACCCTTTCCTCTTGCTTTAATAGCCTGGCAAGCTCTTCAGGGAGTTCATAGCCTTCATCACCCTCTTCTTCAGCTTGAAAGATTGGATTTTCAAAGTCGAAGCGAACCATAGCAGAACCGTTATCAATAGGATCCGGTGACGTGCATCTGCATGAGTGATGGTATGTGCTTATGAGCGTGAACAAGGAGTGAAAACTAAACAAAACATTGCCAAATATTTTTTTGATTTTTGAAAACTGCAAAAATAGAAAGACAGTGATAAAAAATATTTGAATGCAAAAACGTCCTTTATTTATGATAAAAAATGCAGGTGTCCACATAGATGAGCCCTACAATGAGTCATTACGCCCTGGGTGGAACGTAAGACTTGGATATGCATGAATAAACAAGAAAAATTACTCCTCCAGAAATAGTGACTTGGACAATCTCCTCGGAGGACCAATTGTTGATGACTTCACCCGGGATCCTCGGACGCACCCAATTATCGATGTTGCAATCACTATCCCCATCTTCATCGTTGACCGCAAAGACCTGGCCATACTGAATGATGCCAGCGCTGGAGAAAGTAATCGGCCCCTGACGAGTCTGAAGTGTTGAAGTTGTAGAAGTCAGAGCTGGCTGATACCCAATCCCGAACTTGTCTTCTTTCATTGGTAACTCCAACAGATGTCCCCAACCGGGGGCAACACCCAAATCTACCAAGGCTTGTGCCTGCTTGAAGGACGAGATAGAGGCACCTGTTTTAACCTCTTCCACCGGAGTTGTATCCTTGATCTGAACTGCCTCAAAGGCCTGACATGGGGTCTCATGAAATTCACCTTCTACCTCTACATACTTGAATGTAGACAGGTTACTGACCAGAATATCCTCCTCACCATAGATGGTGATAATCCTTCCATTGACTGGGAATTTAATCTTGTGATGTAAAGTTGAAGAGACTTCCCCAGTGTTGTGGATCCAAGGACGACCCAACAGGAAACTATAGGAAGGGCTGATATCCATCACATAGAAGACGGTGTTGAAGGTTTGTGATCCAATCTGAATTGGCAATTCTACCTCTCCGAACACCGACCTCTTAGAACCATCAAAGGCTCTCACAATGAGATTAGAAGGCTTCAAGACCAAACCCTCTACTTCTAACCTTGACAGGGCTCTCTTGGGTAGCACATTGAGAGAGGAACCTGTATCCACCAGGACATGTGATAACACGGTGTCTTTGCATTCCATCGAGATGTGCAAAACCTTGTTAAGGTTGCGTCCGGCTGGTGTTAAGTCAGAATCAGTAAAACCTAACCCGTTGCCTGCATGAACATTTGGAACGATCCCTTCCAGTTGGTTTACTGAGATCTCCTGAGGCACATATGCAACATTTAGGACTTTCAGTAGTGCCTCCCTGTGCGCCTCCGAACACAATAGGAGTGAGAGAATGGATATCTTGGACGGAGTTTGAATCAACTGATCGACTACCTTGTAGTCACTTTTCTTTATAATTCTCAAAAGCTCGTCCACATCCTTCACAAAAGTGGGCTCAGAACCAGCCTGAGGTGTAGAGGCACCCTCATTCACGACTTGCTTGCCTTTGGATTTCGCCGCAACATCGGCATTATCAACTTGGGTAGCGGGTGGTGAGAACAGTCTACCACTCCTGG
The DNA here is from genome assembly GCF_024323335.1 of Lathyrus oleraceus. NCBI lineage: Eukaryota > Viridiplantae > Streptophyta > Magnoliopsida > Fabales > Fabaceae > Lathyrus > Lathyrus oleraceus. Next base: position 205,555,839 of record NC_066583.1, on the reverse strand, counting down.
TGAATCGCCCGATTCCACCAACATTGTCCACTGCGGGACCTACAACTTCAAGTTCAGACTTCCGACCCTCTTCTACCTTCAGTGGCCGTTCCACCCCATGATCGTGCGTGTATACACCCCCCCCCATAATGCCAAGGAATGGCCCTTTCACTGGTGAAAGGTAAAGGACCAGGGGTTGTGATAGTCATAGTGGACGGTCGCGCTGGTGGCACCGGTTGCGCTTCTGCCACATTGATCTGATTAGTTGGGTAGAAAATGGTGATAGTATCAACACCATAGTCATACTCTGAAATCTCATTCATTGAAACATAAACATCTGAAACATTGGAATCAAGTTCAACTACATCAGAATCAACCCCATTGGAAAAATTAACTACATCATCATGGATTACAGAATCAGTAGGAACAACACCTGCGAATTCATTAGTAGCGTCTTCAAACACCTCTTCCTCAACCCCTTAGACAGACAAATCTTCAACCTGGAGGATACCTTTGTCGAGCAGGGCCTGGATACCCTGTTGTAGCTTCAAACAACCTCCACTCTGAGTAGCACAATCCAAACAACCCTTCCCACAACCGGGGAAAACATCGGCCTTCAACAAGTAGCCCTTGATATCCGACAACGGAGTCTTCAGCTTCAACACATCTTTGACGGGTCTGGCTTCCCCTTCCATCATATTAAAATTCGCACCACCATGCTGGGGCATGGGATTGTTGACAACATTCGGAGCCAGTGCAAGGTCGATGGCCTTTGAATCTATGAGGTCCTGAACTACGTGCTTAAAAGCTTTGCAGTTCTCAATATTGTGGCCAGGTGCCCTAGAGTGGAAGCTACACCTAGCGTTGGCGTCATATCCCACTGGAAGCCTACCAACAGGAGGAGGCAGAGTGCGTAACTGCACAAGTTGTAGTTGTTGAAGACTAGAAAGCAACTGAGCGTACGACATTGGAAGAGTTTCGAAACGCCGGTCCATCATCCTTTGCCTCTGTTGATAGGCGGGTCTGTTACCCGGTTGTTGTTGGTACTGAGTTTGCTGACGTTGTGGTTGTTGTTGTTGTAGTGGTGCTACAGCCGGAATGGTCACAGCCGCAACATATGGTTGTTGATGATAGTTCTGAAAGTTATTCATCTGGTTACCCCTGTTCCAATAGGAAGATATGGCATTTGCATCCCCTTCTCTCCTCTTCTGTCCCTGAATGACCGGCTTCTTCACCCCTGATGAAGATCCACTTCCACTTTGGATCTTGCATGTCTTCAAATAGTTCTCCACCCTCTCACCGATTGAGACTACATCAGCAAAGTTGGAGGCATTGCAACCCACCAGGCGCTCCAAGTAAGGTCCGGGCAGAGTGTTCATGAACATGTTAGCCATTTCCTTTTCCAACATAGGAGGTTGAACGCGGGAAGCTGTCTCCCTCCAGCGTTGAGCGTATTCCCTGAAGCACTCATTGCTTTTAAGAGACAAATTCTGAAGTTGAGTCCTGTCCGGAGCCATGTCTGCGTTATACTGATACTGCTTCACGAAAGCCTCCGCCAAATCCCTCCAGCAGTGGATGTGGGCTCTGTCCAACCTCATATACCATTCCAGGGATGCCCCAGCTAGGCTATCCTAGAAAAAGTACATAAGTAACTTTTCATCGTCAGAGTATGCAACCATTTTACGGAAATAGGCTTGCACGTGGGTTTTCGGGAAAGAGTTGCCATTGTATTTGTCAAATATCGGAACCTTGACTTTCGGCGGCACCCTCACACCTGGGACCAATCCCAAGTCAGCAACATCTACACCAAGAGCATTCTGCCCTTCTACAGCTTTCAGCCTCTCCTCTAATCTTCTAAACATGGGGTCCATGCCATGGCCCATGCCAAAGTCTTCCTGAAGCAAGGGGAACTGATTGTCCTGATCATCATGAATGGGTGGTTGATCAGGGTTGTTACGTGGGATCAGGATAGGCCCCGGCCCACTGGGTCCATTAACCTCTCCAGCTGGAGGATCAGTCAACGTCTCTGGTTGAGTAGTGGCGGGATTCCTCTGCATCATCTGCCTGAGCTCTTGCTGACCCTGAGCCACCCCTTGAACTACATCCATGAATTGGGTCATGCAGATCTTCATTTCGGCGAGCTCTGCTTGTAGGCTTTCCATTACTCTCTGTTGGTTTCTGCGGGTACCGTACCGGTGAATGCCTGAGTCAACTATCTTGCTAGTGGAACACCAAATAACATGAGAACACCGCAGCGGTACCTGTTATGCAAGATATGCAAATGAATATGTAAATGCAATGACATGTTTATCAATTCCAACGGGCATTCTACCCCCTTTATTCCAACCTCACATTTGATAAACAGTGTAAGAAGAAAACCCCGACTAGAATCAAGAAGAAGATGTAAACCCCTAGCAATAGATAAACATGTGTTAAATGATATGAATGCAAGATGATATGATGCAATGCAGTGACATGGGAATCAGGACTGCTGTATCTGCTTGAACATCTGTCAAGTTGCACTGTCTGAAGAGAAAACCACTGAGGAATATAATACAAGATCAAAACTCTGCTCCAGAAAACCGGGTTGGTTGAAGGTTAAGGTTTCCTGAATTTAGCCCGCCCCTCACTAGTGGGTTCTAAGAACAGAAGTTCGTCAGCTTCAGCCCTTCAGTCGAGAATAATACGTTTACCACTGAAGGTTTGACATTATTACGGGATAAAAGACCCCCACTAACTCCCCTCAAAAGGATATCCTAAAGCAAGTTTCCAGTCTCGGGGTCCTCGGATTGATCAACGAGAATGCGCCCACCAGAGCTAACATAAACGCGTCTCGGAGGAGAGGCCTCGACTGAGTTCTCGGGAAATGGTCACCAGAGTCGACGATTTCTAAAGGAACATCTGTCGTTATGGAACACCCATAGGACATAATATATCCAAAAGAAACCTCATCTGGGATGTGGGTCTCATGAATGACTTAACATAGCAACATGCCACGCAAGCTTCATGACTATCCACTCTAAAACCTGTGTGTACGCTCAAGCCTGGGTAGTGGGCTTATCTCATAGAACATCCCACCCCAACAAACAAACAACCCACCAGCAGAGCCAACAGATATAAGCAATGATATGTACACAAAAATGCAATAGGGTAAAGTAGGTAAATAAATAACTGTACAAAAGAATAAACACCCAACAAACAAGAAAACCACAAAAGCTAGGAGGGACTCGCATAGGGAAACCAGGGTCCCCAGCAGAGTCGCCAGCTGTCGCAACCTAAAAAAGGGAATGCAAAAAAAACAATCGGCGAAAGAAAAGAAATGACAGAAGAGTCGCCACCATGCATTATTTATCCCAAAGGAGGGAAAGGAAACGCTCGAAGTAAACCTGGAAAAAGGAAAGGAAAAGACAAGGTCTCGCAACCAAATCTTGGGTTCGGGAGTCGATTATGCGAAGGGAAGGTATTAGCACCCCTACGCATCCGTAGTACTCTACGGGATCCACTCTTGTTGTTCTCGTCTAAAGGGTGTGGGTTTATCTAGTGTACTATTTACTAAAAGACGGGTCAAAAGAAAATGACTCGCACGGATGTCGCATCCACTGCATACGTATCTCATCTGAATATGAGAATCAGAGTCTTCGTAGCTTGGCTACCTATGGGTTAAAGAGGAGTGTGCTCGCTAAGACATCGCGTCTTATGCCTACGTATCTCATCTGGAATGAGAATCAGAGCAAACCGTAGTTCGGCTAACTAGGGGTTAAGGGTTGTGTTTTTTGGATGAACGACGTTACTACGCAATCTACCGGATGCTCGACCTTTGGAGACTTACTCACCTGTAGTAGAAGGAGTTAACGTGTTCTTAGGGGAAGAAAAATCAATGAGTTTGTTTGTCTTTTAGGATGCTCATGCAAAAAGGAAGTCCTAGACGAAGGAACAATGCTACCTTAATTGACATGCAAACGAGAGACTATGCGAAGCCTAGCAATCCTATGGGGAGACGATCACACCATACAAAACAAACATGCATAAAGTAAATAGCCAACAAGGTGGCTCAAACATACAGGGGTAGGGCTTTAGTCAAGAGGGGTCATATCAACCTCGACAAACAAGCCATGGAAAGGTAATCAAATGGGCTCTTAACTACTGACACTGAACGTCAGGGTGAGCAGATCAAAAGGGTAACGAGGATAAGTCCTCATAGCTCTTAACCCTGGACAGGGTGAGCTCATGACAAAAAGTGGGGATTCAGAAAGGTGGAACCCTCTCCACTGACTGACCAGACAAAAGATCTTGGGATTTTGTTCTGAAGCCTTGACACGTAGTGCGAGCATAGAGAACGACACACAGAATAACGGGGGATTGATTGCTAATCCCTTTTATCCGTCAATTGCCTCTTCATGGAGGTCTTTAGCACTGGTGCCTCTTCTTAGAGGTCTTTGGGCACAAAAGTAAACACACAAAACCATTGCCTCCTATCGAGGTCTTCTAGCTAAGAAAACGGTAAAATGCGGGAAAGATGTAAAAGGGATCAAGAGATCTACCACACGGATAAAGATCCAAAGTAATAACAACTAAAGAAGCAAGAAATCCGGTGATCTCTCAAACTAGCACCATCAAAGAAAGCAAGTCAGCACAGGTAATCGGAATAAATCTCCAAATGGTACCCCACAAATAAAGTGGAATACCAAGCAAGCTATCTCTTCAAGAGTCATGTGAGCCCTCACAAAAACTCAACAAACACGTTAGAATAATAAAATGGGGGTGCAATCAAGAGTTGCACCAAACAGAAGAATCATAGCAACAACAGTGTCAGGTGAACAGTGCACGGATGCAATAGAAAGCATGTCATAAGGAACACAACACAGATTGGAGAGCAAACAGAAAAAAAGCTACTGTCGCGATCGCTACTGCTTCGCCTAGCGAAGGCTTAGCGAAGCGTCGCTGCAGGCTCGCCTAGTGATGGGCTAGCGAACGCCTGCGGGTTTTGGATTCTTCTCTGATAACAGTACGGTTTCAGAAATTAAGTGATCAAACATTCAAGGCATTGTTCTATATATTCATGCATATCTAAACCCGTGGGCAAAACCAAACGATACCCACTATTCCAAATTCACCATAATACCTCATGCATTTAGAATGTTCAAATTGAAAGCATAAAATAATGGGAATAAGGCAAACCTGATTGGAGAGATCGAAAGAAATTGAATTGCACTGTTGGTTTGCAGAACAATCTTAGGGTTTATATGAGGTAGGATAGGTTCTTTGCAGATGAGTTCCCTTCAGTGTCCGGAGGCTGCTCAGAATTTTGTTAGCTATTCTCTCTTTGTTCTCTCTTTGTTCTCTCTTTTTTTCCAGGTTTTGTTCCACTGAAACTTTAGAATTTATAACCTAATTTTCGTGGCTTGGTGGGCTCAAATGAGAGGTCCAATTCCAAGATTCTGCTGTTATATTTTTTTTAAAAACGCGTGCGCTTCGCCTAGCGAAGAACTTGCTCGCCTAGCGAGCATGAAAGTTCAGACTCGCTAAGCGAACCACGCTGCTCGCCTAGCGAGCATGACAACTCAGGCACAAACTTTTGCTCCTTCGAGATTAGCATTTTGAATGATGAATAGACCCCATTTGGACATGTTGGAAGTAACTCAAGTCATTCCCTTGTGTTGACTGATCATCCAGATAGAACCCACAAATTGTCTTGGATGACGTTCAAGCTTCTTGGATTTGATTCTGATTGGCATGATGAAATGCAATATGAAATGTTAAATGACCTAAAAATGAATGCATGAATGAGGGGGGAAAATTTGAGGTGCTACAGCTGCCCCTATTCAATCAACTGGAGACCCGAAAAGAAGATAGCAGCGACTTTCACACTTTCGAGGTATCAAGTGATTGAATACGATAAAAGCCCGAAAATTTACACTGAAGTGAAAAATGAAGTAACAACGCCTGTCAGAATCGGCCAAGAGGTGGTCTTGAAAAAGAATCCGTCTGGTATGGTGAGAGTCGGTCTGAATATCGAAAAAGGATGTTAACCTGGATACCAAAATAAATGGTAACACAGAAATAACCATGGCCTAAATGTCGCTCCTCAGTATGAATACTGGAAATGACTTCGATCTGAGCATCGGAAGATATGAGATTATTAATATCGGTCTGAACACCGAGAGACTGGCATGAATGCCACTTCGGTCTGAATACCGGAAAATTTGGCCTGAATGCCGCAAGTTGCGTCGACTGAACGTTGGAAACTTCTTCGATCTGAACATCGGAAAATTGGCTTGAATGCCACTTCGGTCTGAATACCGGAAACCTGGCCTGAATGCCACAAGTTGCATCGACCTGAACGTCGGAAACTTCTTCGATCTGAACATCGGAAAATTGGCCTGAATGCCACTTCGGTCTGAATACCGGAAACCTGGCCTGAATGCCACAAGTTGCATCGACCTGAACGTCGGAAACTTCTTCGATCTGAACATCGGAAAATTGGCCTGAATGCCACTTCGGTCTGAATACCGGAAACCTGGCCTGAATTCCACAAGTTGCATCGACCTAAACGTCGGCAACTCCTTCGATCTGAACATCGGAAAATTGGCCTGAATGCCACTTCGGTCTGAATACCGGAAACCTTGATGCCTGTCAGCATCGGCAAAAATAGGGAAAATGATAATTGAGACGGCGCGTGGGCCAACAACCCATGTTGGGGATAACAAGGATAAGTCATGAACAACCTTCAGTCTGAGTACTGGAAACAAGCTTCTGGTTTATCCCTTGTTTGACTGATCATCCAGATAGAACCCACAGATTGTCTTGGATGACATTCAAGCTTCTTGGATCTGATTCTGATTGATATGATGAAATGCAATATGAAATGTTAAATGACATAAAAATGAATGCATGAATGAGGGGGGCAAATTTGAGGTGCTACAATAAGAAACAAGACCACAAATGGAGTTCCTCTCTTGAGATCATATTGATGATCCATGTAGCTCCCATCCTTTGGAATATACAAGCAAAATAAGTGTAAGCTCAAGCAATCAACATAATCAAACAAGCTCTTAGAAAATCCCCAATGGCTCTTGTATCTTTCACTTTGAATGATCATGGCAATGGTTCTTCAATTTGGCTCACATAGGATTCCCTAGCACAAAAGCACACACATCAAAGAGTTCTATGAAGTAAATCAAGAATGGCCAATAGTGAGTTTAGAGATTTGGTCCTTCTAATCCATCTTCAACATTAGGCATTTTTACTCCATTTTTGTATAGGGAATGTCCTAGAAACTAAGTCCATTTGTCCATTTTCGCATTTGGTCCACAACAATCAAAACAAAACACAAGCACAATAATATATACACAATTATGTGCTCAAGTGAGCAAAAGGCAAATTGCATTAATATAAACATGTGCTCAAATGAGCAAAGGAAAAAGCAAATGAATTATATATACAAGAATAGTAAATTGCATAAATGTAAAGAGAAAGAATTAAATGTTAATGGTTAATGGTTAGTGTTAGAGTTAGTGTGCCATAAGGAAATTTAGCGCTATGTTAAGCAATCGTAATTGGACTTATGTAGAAGTCACAACTATCTGAGGCCGGTCAATAATAATATGGGCAACAACACAAGTTAGAGATTTTGATTAGTGAATCAAACTCCTACAACTTGCCATGCCAAAAAGAAGATGAGAAATGATCTTGTATTGGTTTAGGTTCTTTGTATGATTAGGAAGCAACCTATCCTTAATGCAAAGCCATTCACTTGATCCATGATAAAGTTGAATTAGATTTGAATCAAGGAAGGTTAAACCTCCATGTATCAATGCTAACCGCCAATCTTTAACTCATTGATCAAAAAAAGAAAGAGAAGAAGAAGAAGAAGAATGAATGAATGAAAATTCAAGTACATTAATGAAAATGGAATAGGATAATCAACAAGCATTGACCAAAGATAGAGAAGATCAAGGTCAAACAATAGAAAACAGAAGCAAAATGAAGATTAGAAGTCAAGAAACAAATAAAATATTTTTGGTATTTTTCAATATTTAAAATAAAACTTGAATTAAAATAGTAAAGAAAGGTCAAACTTCAAACTCACTTCAAATCAACTTTCAAAAGTCCAAGTGAATTATCCCAAAGTTCAACAAGGTCAAACAAAGTTTGACAAAAAATTTCAGCATTTTTAGAAGTCAGAAACTATTCTAAATCAATTAAAAATGCATAAAAATAATCTAATTGAACTAAAATCTCAAATAAATCTCAAATCAATTAATAAATTGATGAGAATATTTTTCATAGATCTATCATCATTCAAATAGGTTGGAAAAATATATTTGTATTTTATGGATATCAAAAACTATTTTAAATGAATTAAAAATAACCAGAAAAGAGAAAATTCCTAAAAGATATCAAATGATAAAATAAGAAATATTAAAAATCATTTTTAGAAACTAGAAATTAAAAGGAGAAAAATGAAATTGGTCTCATATTTTTTGGACCAATAATGAAGGAGATATAGATTTTTAAAAAGAAATGGAATTAAATGAAATAAAAGAAATAGAAATCAGAAATTAGAAATGATGGAAAAGCGTGGACCGTCTGATGATCCCTCATTAATTGACGTGGATCATCACGCGGCTAGGAAGCGCGCGTTCACCATATGCACAAGTCAACTGAAGCGCATCATGCCATTAAAATAGTCATAACAATGAACGTACTAGATTACATCTGGAAAAACAAATGGAAGGCCCAGATTTAATCTGGAGACCAGACGGTGGCCAGTGCCACCGTCTTCTCCGGCCAACTTCAGGCCAAGCTTCAAGTTGCAGAGAAACAAATGTTCATGAAAAGCCACGATCCAAATACCAATCGAAAGCTGGGGGTGATGTACATCACCCCTGTACTAACCAAATCCACTCTAGGTTTCTACATTAAGAGAAATTAGAGATGGAAAATCTGTGGTGTTCAAATGAACTTAATGGATTTTGAAAATTAAAAGCTCAAGAATGTTGCCTCTATGCAGAGGACTTCAGATCACACAATAACAACAAGAAATAACCAGTATATGAATAGATTCTAAGAAATTAAAATGTGAGGTAAACCTCTGATTAGCAGAGCTTGGAGTCACAATTCCTTGATATGGATGCTTGTAGTTCACTCTATGGATCAAGGAGAAGAAGGCTAAGGAACTTTAGATCTCAGAAAACAATCGAGGTAATTGAATTCTAGATATGAAATTTGAGAGAAAAATGAGAAAGTTCCTTTGGTGTGAGGGCGAGGGTTCAATTGCACAACATTTAGGGCGCCTTCAGGTTCGTGAAATGAAGAGAAATAACATTGTATTTATAGGCAAGGCAAGCTAAAATGCATGATCATTCCATTGCATGAATGGAAAGGGTCTCCATGCATGGGCCTGTATAGGCGCATGGAGAGCCCAATTCCACTTGGATTTGGTAGCTAAGCAATAATAGAATCAAATTGGACGTGCAAATTATGCATAAACACCTCATGCAATGCAAATTTAAACGATTTTCCAAAATGTGCCATAATGTTCATGTCTTCGAAAATGGCTCTTCCAAACTTAAAACACCACCTCATGAATAATGGTTGGAAAGCTTTTTGCATGAGGATTAAATGTTATGTTGATAAAAACTCCATTTGAGCCTTGGAAATTGATGAAAAGTGGTCATGAAGTGTAGGGTGCAAAACATGTACATGTGAGATTTTCAAAATTGGCCAAAGTTCAAGCCCTTATGTTTCAATGATTCAAGCTCCAAATGACAAAATTTTCAATATCAAAGTTGTAGATCGTTTCAAGACAATCAATTTGGACTTACAGTTTGTATCATTTGGATTTTTGATGAAGAAGTTATGGGCACTTGAAGTTGGACTTTTTCACATTTCAATGCATTTGGTCCAAAGTGACCTATAATTGTTTGCATTATCACATGTATTTATTTTAGGATTTTGAAATTTTTCTAAACATAACATTTGAAGTAGACATCTTAAGCTTTCCAATTCATTTGATCCAACCTCAAAATCATGAAAAATGAAGGAGTTATGTCCTTGGGAAGTTGACCAAAAATTAGGGTTTCAGTCAAAATGACCTATAATGTCTTGGAATGGATGATGACCTTCCAAGCTTCAAATCAATTTTTTATGAATATTAAAGTTGTTCATATGGTTCTTAAGAACATTGTTTCTCTTGGGGTCATCTCCATTTGGCAAACAAATAAAAAGTTAGGTCTCAGTGTATTTCAAAATAGTCAGATGAATTGACTGATCAACTTCTCAAGTCCAAACCTCATATCTTAATGAATTGGTGATTGAGGACAATCAAATATGATAAAATATGCATGAAATATTGAATTAAATAACTTCCCTTGATTTCATTTTATCATGGGTTGAGGTTGCTTCATGAGCAAGGCACAGTTGATGAACAGATGAATTAGGGTTTCCTTGGGAAACAAGCCTCAACCCCCTTGATTTGCTTTGATCAAAATGATGAATTGAGATACTTGGGAGGCATATTTTATGGATGAGAGCTTTGGGAACCATTGCCATGCTTGCTTTCATCTTCTCTTGACCATATCACTGCACATAGGACCTCCTAGAAGCTTTGGATCTTGTGATGCTCAAGCTACAAACAAGAGATGTTAGTGACATATTTTTGTGCTTTTGGTTAGTAAATAAAAATGAGAAAAGCAATAATATACAATTCAAGCATGCTTGGTTATCTCAAACCAACTCTCAAGGGATCCCACCCAAATGTAAGGAGCCAAGATGCTTATGATCCTTGAGGCAAGATGTAAATGCAATGTTATGATGCCATGAGGGATCTTAGGGTCAAAATTAGGGTCTTACAGATGCCCCTATTTAAGGTCATTCTAGCCGGAGATATAAAGGTTAAAATCTTCATCTCGGCGTGGTAGAATGGGCTTAATTAATAACAAAGAGACGAATTTTGTTCCCTAAGAGACCTCATGATGCAAATGTATGTATGCAAAAGGTAATACTTTGTGGAGATATGTGTCCACAAAGAGAAAAGAAATTAGGGGAAACTGACAATCCATAATGAGTAACACACTCAATGGGACAGAGACTCTGGGAACTCCCTGGGGAATAAAAAGGGGAATAAAATGCGTGAGCAGGTCACGACTTAAGACTTGCTGAGACACGAGAGGAATTCCATGAAAAAAAATCAATGGGAAGACTCGAGCTGACTCAGAGATGCATGTATTGGGGAATGTGCCAATATAGCAAAAATTATCCATAAAGAATACTTCAGATGAAAATATGGACTCCGATGGGGAAAATCCACTAAGGGAGTTTACTGGGAAATGTCCAAACAGGACTCATCTGAGGAAACAACAGGATGAGGTATTACCGGTTACTGGGTAATAAGCTCATTGAGACATGTGATCAAAACACCGGTATAAGGGTGAGAGAACAACATGCTCGGGGAGAATGAATATCTAAGACCGGTATGAGGGTGAGAGATATCAAACATCCAAAATCATCTGAGGAAAACCTAAAAAGGTATATTTCAACTCAAGAAATCTGACTCCACAGGAGACAAAAAGTCATAAAAGGGAGCAGAAGGGAAGGAACACCAGGGATACCGGTTACTGGGCATATAATAGGTGACCAACCAAGCGTGAATTGGGGAATATTTCCAAGACACTCATCATCCAAGAGGGCTGAAAGAGAAAACTCGATTACAAGATGGATATTCGACTCCACAAAGGGGATACGAATCTTACTCGACTGGGGAAGAACAAAAGACTTCGACCAAAGAGCGCATGAGATATATTATCTATTACCGTCAGAAGGTAGATAATATACTCGCATGGAAGATTATCCACAACCGGTTACTGGGTTAACAAAGGATAAATCGACCAAAAAGAAAGGACATCGGGATACCGAATACTAGGTATAAAATGATGACCAATCAAAGGGAGAAACAAACATTACCAACCAAGGGTAAATGAAAGATGACTCGCTGGGGATACATTGACAAAGGCAATGATCCGGGAGATATACTTAAAAGTGAAGGAATATCAATACCGAATATTGGATAGAGATAACCAACAAAGAGGGGATTACATCTACCAAAAACTAGGTAGAAAACCACGGAAGAGTAACCGTCATTGGTTAGGATGAACAAAAAATAAGGTTAACTCTGCAAGGGGATAAAATAGGGTTTACAGCTACCGGTATGAGGCTAGAAAACCATATAAATAGGACTTACGACTACCGGTTACTGGGTAGAAGGCCACAGACTCCGACGGGGAAAAGATGGACAATTACTGGTTACTGAGCAATCATTCATCTAAAACTCGGGGAAGTGCAGGGGAAACAACAAAAGCAGTCAGTCTAGGAACAAGCTAGAGAGACACTATGAAACAAGACTCAACCTAATGAGGATATATCTCAGGGGAGAACTCCATCCCAATATATGTGTTGGGAGGAAACTGAAATAACAGTCATCCACGAAGGCTTAACTCAGTGGGGAATATGGAAGAAAGGATAAACACTTTCTGCCTATGAGGCTGACTCTACATGGGGAGATTATACACAACCATATGCTTGGGGAAATATGTGCCACCAAATAGCAGGAGACAACAAACAAAGATATATATGGCAAAGAATGCAACATGAATATCTAGATGTCCAAATTATGCATGTATATGTGTGGTTTATGTATGAGGAATGTTGACAAGACAACCATATCTAACACAAACAGGTCCAAGGATCAATGGACAAACATCTGGTACTACATCTCAAGAGAGAAAGCCAGGCCCACTGGAGAACATCCAATCTGATGGGGGCAACAGATACCAGGAAACAAAGATCTATGCAGGGAAAGGAGAATCAGTCACTCCAACTGGGGACAGGATCAACACACGGATAAAATCCACCGTAGAATCAACACTACTGGGGAAATTATCGAAGGGGGAAATGAAACTCTGTGGGGAACAACCACCAATCAGAAGGTTTCATAACCAACACATCTTCTTGCATTGCTGAAGAGATCATAACTGTCGAGGAGAAAGGGAACACTACTCCGCTGGGGGAAAGAAAGATAAACATCTTCATCAACCACTCTGCTCGGGAGGAACCCACAAACGGGCTCTGATCGGGCAATTCCACTAGGGAAGTATTGCTAATGACTGAATCGGGGATTACCCGTAGGCAACTACTAGAGATACCCTGATGGCGACCATACTGGGGAATAAAAGTGGGATCAACCCTGCGGAGGATGGTCGAGGAGCAAAATTGCTAGAGATCAAGTCCACAGGGGAAGAGTTACAAATCAAACTTGATGATAATTCCGCTCATGTTGGGGATTTCCTGCTCACTCTAGCGGAGAGTTTTCTGACCTGAGATGAGGGAAAACCAACTTCTTCGAAAAGATTAAGCATTTCAGTTTATCAATCTATAAGGGATTTTAGGTCAATCCACGCAAGGGATGACAACTATATAATTGATAACACAAATGCTAAATCCAACCTCACTAGGGAGCTAGTAGATTAAGACCAGACTTTCAAACTCTCTGGGGATTTGGTGATGCATAATCTTCTTCTGCACTCGCGGAGGAGACAACCTAAAAGATAATGAAGAGGATACAAGTATGCTGGGAATATGAACAAATGTCTTACCCTTTTGGAGATCATACCATCCTTGGGAGAGCACTGAAGACGTCCCAAGTATCCTTTTTGTCATTGTGAATGTTCACTTTGTTTAAAAACAATTTAATGAAAATTTTATTTATTTTAAAACAATGATATTTTTCAATTAAAACATGCAAAACATTTGTTGAACAGAAACAAATAAGAGTGCAAAGAATTGGATAAAGGCTCAAATTTATTTGATGGAATGGTAGTCTGCAAATGGCAAGACTCCATGGATCTTTACAAATTTGAAATTGGTGATATATATTGGAAAAGGGATACATTGAACATAATGACCATTTCTCCACCAACTCTGAATCCGATGTATTTGAAGCTTCAGTTGACGATGACTGAGCGAGAATCTCTGACAGATGACAGCTTGTAGAACAAAATCTTGTCAGGGTGCAGTTACTTGCCAAATCCCTAATTTTTGCCTAGATTTCCCCAGGGTTAGGTACTCAATCTAGCGGGATGCATACTCATTTTTTATGTCTCTAACTTTTTCCTGGATCGTCCTTTCGGGTTTTCAATCCACCGAGACGCTCATTTTTGCCTAAGCCGCCCTTTCGGGTTTTTAACTTAGCGAGCTATTCTGTCTTTATTTTAGGCGAAGTATTTCTTGACTGCATCTGAATTCACAGGACGAGTGAAATTCTCCCCATCCATAGTTGTAAGTATCAAAGCACCGCCTGAAAAGGCTTTCTTGAGCACGAGGTCGCCTTCTCAGAACACACGAGGCTTAACCTTCTTATCAAAGGCTTTCTTCATCCTTTGCTAATATAACAGACCATGACACATGGCAGTTAATCTCTTCTCTTCTATCAAATTCAGTTGGTCATAACGACTCTGAACCCATTCAACATCAGTCAACTTGGCTTCTATCAAGACTCTCATTGATGGGATCTCCACCTCTACTGCAAGCACAACCTCCATGCCGTATACAAGGGAGAAAGGGGTTGCCTCTGTTGAAGTGCGAACAGATGTACGATATCCATGCAAAGCAAATGGCAGCATCTCATGCCAATCTTTGTACGTAACAACCATCTTCTGGACAATCTTCTTGATATTCTTATTAGCAGCTTCAACAACCCCATTCATCTTGGGTCTGTAAGGAGAAGAATTATGATGTGCTATCTTGAACTCACTACACAATTGTTTCATCATCTTGTTGTTCAAGTTAGATCCATTATCGGTAATGATCTTATCTGGCACACCATAACGGCATATGAGCTGATTCTTGATAAACTTCACAACCACCTGCCTGGTCACGTTTGCATATGACCCCACTTCAACCCACTTGGTGAAGTAATCAATAGCTACGAGAATAAATCTGTGCCTGTTGGACGCTTTCGGCTCTATCATGCCAATCATGTTAATTCCCCACATGGAGAAAGGCCATGGTGATGAAATCACATTCAGAAGTGTCGGGGGAATATGAATCGTATCTGCATAAATCTAACACTTGTGGCATTTCTTCACATATTTGCAGCAGTCAGACTCCATTGTCAGCCAATAGTAGCATGCTCTCAATATCTTCCTAGTCATGGCATGTCCATTGGAATGAGTACCAAATGAACCCTCGTGGACCTCAGTCATTAACAGGTTTGCTTCGTGTCTATCCACGCATCTGAGCAGAACCATGTCAAAATTTCTCTTATAAAGCACATCGCCATTGAGGTAGAAACTTCCTGATAATCTCCTCAAAGTCTTTCTATCTTTCACAGATGCCCCAGGCGGGTAAATCTGGCTTTGAAGAAAACACTTGATATCATAATACCATGGCTTATCATCTTGCACCTCCTCTACTGCAAATACATGAGCTTGTCTGTCCAAGCGCATCACAGTGATATTGGGAACTTCATTCTAGAGTCTAACCACAATCATCGAAGCAAGCGTAGCAAGTGCATCTGCCATCCGATTCTCGTCTCGACGAATATGATGGAAACCAATCTCTGTAAAGAATGTTGAAATCCTCCTCGCATAATCTCTATATGGGATGAGGCCAGGCTGATTCGTCTCCCATTCACCCTTAATCTGATTAACAACAAGGGCCGAATCACCATAAACATCAAGATGCTTGATCCTAAGATCAATACACTCTTCCAACTCCATAATACAGGCCTCATACTATGCTATATTATTCGTGCATTTGAAAGTTAGACTTGCTGTAAAAGGAAAATGTGTGCCCTGAGGAGTAATAATCACTGCCCCAATACCATTTCCATATTGATTTACAACGCCATCAAACACCATGCTCCATCGGGAACCAGGCTCTGGCCCTTCATCGAGCGTAGGCTCATCGCAATCTTTCATTTTCAAATACAGAATCTCCTCATATGGGAAGTCATACTGAACTGACTGATAATACTCAATTGGTTGATGTGCCAAGTGGTCAGCCAATATACTACCCTTTATCGCCTTCTGAGCTCGATACTCAATATCATACTCAGACAACAACAACTGCCAACGGGCGATCCTCCCAGTTAAAGAAGGCTTCTCGAAGATATACTTGATTGGATCCATTTTGGATATCAACCAAGTTGTATGATTTAACATATACTGGCGTAAGCGCTTAGCAGCCCAAGCCAAAGCATAGCATGTCTTCTCAAGCATCGAGTATCGAGACTCACATTCGGTGAACTTCTTACTCAGGTAGTAGATATTATATTCTTTCTTCCCTGTTTCGTCTTGCTGACCTAGGACACAACCCATTGAGTCTTCAAGAACTGTTAGATACATAATCAATGGCCTCCCTTCAATAGGTGGAGACAAAATCGGAGGCTTAGACAAATACTCTTTGATACTGTCAAAGGCGTTTTGGCAATCCTCGGTCCAATCATGAGGCTGATCTTTCTGGAGGAGCTTGAATATCGACGCACACGTGGCAGTCATGTGGGATATAAATCTGGAAATATAATTCAAGCGGCCAAGAAAACCTCGGACTTGCTTCTCAATTTTGGGTGCAGGCATCTCTTGTATTGCTTTGACCTTTACAGGATCAACCTCAATACCTCTCTCGCTGACAATAAAGCCCAATAACTTGCCGGAACGGACTCCGAATGTACACTTGTTAGGATTCAGACGAAGCTTATACTTCCTCAAACGCTGGAAAAGCTTCAACAAGTTCTCTACATGTTCAACCTCCGTCCTTGACTCTGCAATCATATCATCAACATATACCTCGATCTCTTTATGCATCATATCATGAAACAAGGTAGTCATAGCTTGTTGATACGTGGCTCCGACGTTCTTCAAACCGAAGGGCATCACTCGATAACAGAATGTTCCCCAAGGTGTGATGAATGTTGTCTTCTCCATATCCTTGGGTGCCATCTTTATATGATTATATCCGGGAAATCCATCCATAAATGAGAACATATTGAATTTATATGTATTATCTACCAACATATCAATATGTGGTAGAGGGAAATCATCTTTCGGACTAGCTTTATTCAAGTCTCTATAATCTACACACATTCGGACTTTTCCATCTTTCTTAGGCACGGGCACAATATTGGCCACCCATTGAGGATATGTAGAAGTCACCAGAAACCCCGCATAAATTTGCTTCTGAACTTCTTCTTTGATCTTCACTGCCATATCAGGATGAGTTCTTCTGAGTTTCTGCTTCACAGGCACGCACTCAGGCTTCAAAGGAAGGAAATGTTGCACGATATCAGTATCTAGACCAGGAATGTCTTCACAGGACCAGGCAAAGACGTCGACATATTCTCGTAGCAACTCAATCAACCCCCTCTTAACATTTTCTTCAAGGAGTGCCCCAATCTTCACTTCTCGCACACAATCTTCAGACCCCAAGTTGACTGTTTCTAGATTCTCGAGATGCGGCTGAATGATCTTCTCTTCATGCTCAAGTAGATGGGTAATCTCGTCAGGAATCTCTTCAACATCATCTTCTGCCTCAAATACAGGGAACTCAAAGTTGGGAGATGGTGTTGGATCATTATGTTCAATGGGTTTGATCAACCTGCATAATGATTTCGGATATAAAAGAAATTTTAGAATTCAAACAAGTCAAATCATTATGCAGATGAAAAGATTGATTTTATTCTATTTTTAGGATTTTATGTGATCACCAATTTCATGCAAAAAGCAAAAAGTGAAAATAAGTGGAAAAACAAACATTTAACATGAATTTATTGAATGAAAATATCATTGTATTTATGAGCCAACAATGTCATCACTCCTCCTTTTGGCATGGGAGAAGGGTTTTTGAACAAAATGAACATTACATTGACTTATGGACAACTGTTGGAACATCAACAGCGACCCAATTATTGCAAACCCCTCCAGGGATGACAAAGTTGCCAGAATCTTCCTCTGCATCCTCTTCCTCAACAACAACATCTTCCTCATCTTGAACAGTGTGGATGAATCCACCACTCTTAAACAGCCCATGCTTGTTGAAAGCGCCAGAAGAATACCCTATGCCAGCCCGAGATTTGTTGTCTTCCAGCTTGATCATTTGCCCCAATCCAGTAGTTGTACCATGCTCAATGGCCAACTTAGCATCATTGTAGGACACAAATGAAGAAGTTCCTTTCTTAGTAGGCTCAACAATAGATAAAGCTTATAACAGTGTCCCAACTTCATCCTTAGCATCTATGTAAGAAAAGGAAGACAAATGGCTAACCAGGAGAGCCTTCTCTCCCCCTACCACCACCAGCTTCATGTTTTGACAAATTTCAGTTTCTAGTGTAGGGTGGATGTCACGGCGCCTGCCTCGTGAATCCATGGTCTGCCCAACAAACAACTATATGATGGGTGGATATCCATGACCTGAAAAGTGATCTGAAAATCACTTGGTCCAATCTTGACTGGGAGTTCAATATCTCCAATCACAGTTTTGCGGGATCCATCAAAAGCTTTAACCATTACTCCATTCTGCCTCATGGGAGGCCCTTGATATGACAATCTAGCCAAAGTGGATTTCGGAAACACATTCAGTGATGATCCAGTGTCCACCAGCACATTGGACATGGCATCATCCTTGCAGCTCATAGAGATTTGTAGTGCCAAATTGTGGTCTCTTCCCTCCTCAGGGAGATCAGCATCACAAAAACTCAAATTGTTACAAGCGGTAATGTTTGCAACAATACTGTCAAATTGTTCTATTATGACATCATGATCTACATACGCCACATCCAACACCTTCTGCAGAGCTTCACGGTGTGGTTCTGAATTCATCAACAAAGATAACACAGAGATCTTTGATGGCGTCTGTAGAAGCTGATCTACAACGTTGAACTCACTCCTTTTGATGAGCCTTAGCATCTCATCACAGTCATCTTTCACGGTGCCACTCTGGCCAGCAGAGACAGGAGCTCTTACAACGGAGGCAGGTTTATCGGCAGCAAGTGTCGAATTCAAAGCAATAACAGCATTCCCAACCGGACGCACAACATAGTCAGCAACATCAGCCCTTCGGACATCAGTTAGGGCTTCGGCGGAGCCAAGAAAACACGACCATTACGGGTTAGGCCGCTGACATCAGCAATATTAACAACAGAAGTAGAGAGCAGGGGCACCTCCTTCCCATCCTCCAATGCCACAACATTGTATCGATAGGGGACCGCTTTATCAGAAGAGTATGGCACAGGGCCAACTGGTTTAATAATCAAAGAGGGAGAAGCCTTTTGCTTGCTACCATCATACCGGATGACAATAGGCTCAGGGATCCGAAATACATGAGATATCACATTGACTTCATCATCGTCATCAACATTTTAATTCTGAAGTATCTCAATGACTCCTTCATCCAACATTTCTTGGATGTCTTTACGGACTTGGTGACATCCCCTTTGATTGACAGTGCAGACACGACATCTGTCATGGTCGTGCTCATAATGACTGTATTCACACAACAGTCTGTGCATCTCGACCAAAGATTGTCGAATATGGCTGACATATTTGACTTTATATTTACCAGGGCAGCCCTGGACCATGTTGATGGAGGATTTCCCATGCTCGGGCAATGGGTTCTTCTTCACATTGGGACCTACGTCCTCAAAACACATGATACCACATCTCACAAGGTCTTGAACCTTGGTCTTCAGTGGGTAACAGTTTTCCACGTCGTGTCCGGGAGCACCGGAATAATAAACACAGTGTAGTTCGGGCTTATACCACCACTGAGGGTTGGTAGGTATAGCCGATGGGTCTCATGGAGTAATCAATTTCCTCTCTATCAAAGAGGGATACAATTCTGCATAGGTCATAGGAATAGGATCAAAGGTGACCCTTTTCCTCTCATAGTTTGTACTAGCTTGATTGTTGTTTCGAGGCTGGTAGGCCTGTTGTTGAGGACGATGCTGTTGATGTTGCTGTTACTGGTTATTATTATGCTGATATTGCTGATTTTCTCTGAAAACAGGTGCTATGTGAGCCACCTGATGCTGATTACCGGTAGGACGCGCGGTCTTCCTCCTTACTGAGGGTCTTCTAAGTTTAACATGGGAGGTCACAGCATGTGCCTCACCATCTTTCTTCTTTCCAAACGTCCCATATTGTTTGGCAGAAGAGCCTTCTTCTCTGGTCAGGCGCCCTTCCCTGACTCCTTCCTCCAGACGCATCCCCATGTTCACCATCTCGGTGAAATCAGAAGGAGCACTGGCAAGCATTCGCTCATAGTAGAATGAGCTCAAGGTCTTCAAGAAGATCTTGGTCATTTTTTTCTCCTCCAGCGGGGGCACAATCAGTGCTGCTAACTCTCGCCACCTCTGGGCGTACTCTTTGAAAGTTTCCTTATCCTTCTGGGACATGGCTCTCAATTGATCCCTATCGGGAGCCATATCCATATTATACTTGCATTGCTTGACGAAGGCCTCGCCAAGGTCATTGAAGGATCGGATGTTTGCACTGTCCAAGCCCATATACCATCTCAGGGCAGCACCAGACAAACTGTCCTGGAAATAATGAATAAGAAGTTGATCATTATCGGTCTGAGTCGACATCTTCCTAGCATACATGACCAGGTGGCTGAGAGGGCAAGTATTTCCCTTGTATTTTTCAAAGTCAGGCACTTTGAATTTTACAGGGATTTTGACGTTTGGGACCAAGCAGAGTTCAGCAGCAGACTTGCCGAAGAGGTCCTTTCCTCGGAGAGTTTTCAATTCCTTGCGGAGTTCAATAAACTGATCATTCATAGCATCCATCTTTTCATAGACATCTGGGCCCTCAGACGGCTCAGAATGGTAGATGGTGTCGTCTACGCTAGGCATAATATGCACGACAGGAGGTGGAATGGCAAGGACCGGGCTAGATGCCGGTAGAGAAGCAAATGTAGGAGCAGGACCCTCAGGAATAAAGTTGGGAGGCATCCCCCAAGGAAACCTGGCTGGCATAGTTGTCGGTGCAAAGTGGGCGTTGGCCGCAAACACGGTTGATGAGGCAATCTCGGAGATGACTGTCCTCTGGGGAGGAGTTAAAGGTGTCGGAGACGACTGGCTTTGGGCAGCCATGAAAGACTCCATTAGGGCAGTCAATCTGGCTACTTCCTCCTTAAGTTCACGGTTCTCTTGCTCCAAATGATCCATTAGTCTTGATGTGTTGGCTCGGGTGTAGTACTGGTGAGTTAGCTTGTCTTCAAAATAGATGAAGAACACAGAGTTAGACCATAGAACAAGAAGCCTGGAGCAAAACCTGCTTATGCACATGATGCATGAAATGCTTGTGCATATGATTTGTTTTTATTTAATCAGAGGAACTTTAGAGTCCTATTTGCAAATATTGAAAATATTAATCATTTAGACATATAGTGAAACATCACATCAATAATATCTGGAAAATATTTTTACACCAAAAAAGTACAGTCTTGGTAACCAACTACAATACGAGAGAAGGAAAATGAACATCCTATGGAACCCTAGAAGCAATCGTCTAAAGCTCTGGAGACTGGAAGATAAGTTGCACGAAGCCTCTTCACCTCCCTCTCATAGGCTGCCTCCATATTTGCCTTCTCTTTGGCGAGTCGATCGTACTTCCTCCTCAAGAACTTGGAAGACTGAGGAAGAAGAGAAGTCAATGCATCATCAGGCTCATCAATAACCTGGTGCTCAAGGAACTCTATCAAAGCATCCTTCTCTCTAATCTGTTGAAGCATCTCCTCTCGTTCACGGATCTAGGCACGTGAATGGTCTTCGTCTCTCAACTCCTCTACTCCTTGGTCAGGGAGGGTTGAAAGCCCAGCCACAACCAAAGGTGTAGGTCTTGGATAATCATAAGGCAAGAGGTACTCGGAAGCTCTCCTCCTAATCCAAGAGGTATAAGGTTCCAAAGCAATACAGTTCTTCGGACCCAACTCCTTCCTTCCCTTCCTATGGATCTTGCGCCAAGTGCGGACCATCCTGCCCTTCAAGTTTTGGGGATATTTACCCTCCTGAAAGAACCCACCCTCTAACAGAATGCTATTAGGTTTATCCTTTAGGGGGAACCCAAGCTGACGACGTGCCAAAATAGGGTTGTAGTTAATCCCACCACATGTACCAAGAAGAGGCACATTGGAGAATTCACCACAAGAGTCTATAATCTGCACACCATCATATACACGGTTGTACCAAAAGATGTCATCATTAGTGAGAGACATAAGTCTCGTGGACCACCGTAGACATCCTTTGTTCTCCTTGAAGGCGACCGTCAGCGGCAAGTGCGAAATAAACCACTTGTACAGCAGAGGCAAACAACACACAATGGTACCTCCACCCTTTGCATTCCTCATATGCAAAGAGAAGTAAGTGTCACCCAACAGAGTCGGAACGGGATTAAGAGTAGAGAAAATCCTAATAGCGTTCAGATCCACAAACTTGTCGATGTTGGGGAATAACACTAGCCCATATATGAGAAGTACAAATATGGCCTTATAGGCGTCCTCACTCATGGCCTTCCCATGCATAATAGCTTGGGCAATGAGGAACTCAGAAGGAAGACCTTGAATTCCACCTTTGGTAGTCATATGAGCACCAACCAGAGATTCATCTATATGCAACATATCAGCTATCTCTTGAGAAGTAGGAACACTCTCTAAGCCACTGAACGACAATTGGTCTAGGATAGGTATACCCACAAGGTAGGCATACTCCTCAAGCGTGGGCAAAAGCTGGAAATCCGGAAACGTGAAGCAATGGTACAAGGGATCATAGAACTGCACCAATACACTCATCAATCCTTCGTCCACCTGAGTAGCCAGAATAGATAGAAGCTTCCCATGACGAGCCTTGAAACCCAAGGGATCTAATACATAGGATGTAAAATTCCTTAGCTTTTTCAAGTCGGGTTGTCTGAAACTGTACTTCTTCGTATTCCTTCTTTGTCTTTCCATGTCTGAAAATTTGCAAATAGACCTCTTAAGTTCCTTGAAAATTTTCTCATTATTGATGATATGGATGCAAATGGGTGCATGAATGCATGAATGCAACAATCACACTCAAGGATCAAGCAAAGCACACCACACAAAGGTCATGGGATGGATCATGTCATCCTTAATATCAATCATCCATTTTGGTGGATTATGGTTTGCACCTTATCAACACCCAAGTTCTATTCATATTAAGGATACAAGAACGGATCAACCATGAATCAAGGGTTTGTTGCAAGTCACGAGCATGGAGTCTCGGTTAAGAACCACCCAAAGGGAGTGTACTAGGGTTAAACCTGTCAAACATGTTCTACAAGAGGTTCCCATAGTCATCATCCCATCTTTCAGATATTATCGGATAAACGACTACTCGTATTCCAAAAATATTCTCAAGAGAGACTCTTATGAGTGTAGTATTATGTAACAATCGTATCAAATCTTACACTTGAACGACTTTCACACTACATCCTAAAGATAGGCCAAGATGGGCTTGGTAAACTAAGGTCCTTGGCTTCTAAGGTCTATATTGGAAAGAGTAATGCCTAACCACGGCTACTCGTGTGACATTATTGATCCCAACATGACCTCCACCAAGAGAATGGGCTTGCAAGTCAACTTGCTAAGGAATAACTCCACACAAGTTGACAAGACTATGTCGTTCTCCTATCCTAAGTGCACTTGAGTTCGGGTATAAAACTCATCTCACAAAGATTACCAAGCATACAAGGAATTAATATATCAAGCAATTTATACATTACATACAATACAGTAATCCCAAATTTCACAAAAATATGTTACAAAATAATATACAATACAATACAACACAAAAATGTGAAAAGTAGGAAAAACCCACTAGGCAAATATCCCCAGCAGAGTCGCCACTTTTTTGTAGCGGGGTATTCGTTACCATTAGAGATATTGACTAAATCCAAGGTAAACCATACAAGCCGAGTCGTCACCGCACTTCTATTTATCCAAAGGAATGTTTAGAAAGCGAACAAAAACCTAAAAGTTTTATCGAATCAAAAACTAGTAAAAATGTCAGAGATCTGGGTAAGGGGGTTGGTTATACAATGGGAAGGTTTTAAGCACCCAAAACATCCTAGGTACTCCTAGGGAGCCCTTTTCACATTTGTTGTAAGGTTGGTACTTTGTGAAAAAAAAATTGTCCAAACATGATTGAAGAGATGAGAAAAGAATATACAAGTTATTTACAATTTGTGTTTGGATGGATAAACCTATTGCCTACGTACCATCTTAAAAAAGATTAGGATCAAAACCTCGTAGTTCGGGGTAAAAATCTCAAAATAAGTTGGTGAATTGATTGGTCCAAAAGCCTTAAGGTCTTTTGTTATCCAAGGGAGAAAACTCAACCTAAAACCACAAATCCACCATGTGAGGATAGCTTCAACATGCTAGTGAGGGGTTAACCCTATAATAGACACGGAAGACTCATTGTCCATCACTAAGGATATAGGTGAGTATTATATCTACCTCAAGGATAACTCAAACCTAATAGCTAAAGGTTATTAAAAAGTTTTTGATTAAGAAAGTGGCCATTGAAACCACAAAAGTATTTGAATGAGTTATATTTACCAATGAAGAGTATTTACAAAATATGGTCAAAGTTTACTTAAAGATTCAATTCAAAATAAGTGTTATGAAAAGAAAGTTTGAAAATCAAAAGCATAAGGCTTAGGTTTCTAATGTTTGAAAACAAGTGTTAAATGTTTGCACAAAAGTTTTGGCTTGGGTTAGAGTGGAGGGAAGAAGAAGAATGGCTAAATTCCGAATCATACAAGAGATGAAGGATAAAAAACAAGACCACAAATAGAGTTCCTCTCTTGAGATGATATTGATGATCCAAGTAGCTCCCATCCTTTGGAATATGCAAGTAAAATAAGTGTAAGCTCAAGCATTCAACATAATCAAACAAGCTCTTAGAAGATCCCCAATGACTCTTGTATCTTTCACTTTGAATGATCATGGCTATGGTTCTTCAATTTGGCTCACATAGGATTCCCTAGCACAAAAGCACACACATCAAAGAGTTCTATGAAGTAAATCAAGAATGGACAAGAGTGAGTTTAGAGATTTGGTCCTTCTAATCCATCTTCAACATTAGGCATTTTTACTCCATTTTTGCATAGGGAATGTCCTAGAAACTAAGTCCATTTGTCCATTTTCGCATTTGGTCCACAACAATCAAAACAAAACACAAGCACAATAATACATACACAATTATGTGCTCAAGTGAGCAAAAGGCAAATTGCATTAACATAAACATGTGCTCAAATGAGCGAAGGAAAAAGCAAATGAATAATATGTACAAGAATAGTAAATTTCATAAATGTAAAGAGCAAGAATTAAATGTTAATGGTTCATGGTTAGTGTTAGAGTTAGTGTGCCATCAGGAAATTTAGCGCTATGTTAAGCAATCGTAATTGGACTTATGTAGAAGTCATAACTATCTGAGGCCGGTCAATAATAATGTGGGCAACAACACAAGTTAGAGATTTTGATTAGTGAATCAAACTCCTACAACTTGTCATGCCAAAAAAAAGATGAGAAATGATCTTGTATTGATTTAGGTTCTTTGCATGATTAGGAAGCAACATATCCTTAATGCAAAGCCATTCACTTGATCCATGATCAAGTTGAATTAGATTTGAATCAAGGAACGTTAAACCTCCATGTATCAATGCTAAACACACACCTTTAACTCATTGATCAAAAAAAGAAAGAGAAGAAGAAGAAGAAGAAGAATGAAAATTCAAGAACATTAATGGAAATGGAATAGGATAATCAACAAGCATTGACCAAAGATAGAGAAGATCAAGGTCAACTAATAGAAAACAGAAGCAAAATGAAGATTAGAAGTCAAGAAACAAATAAAATATTTTTGGTATTTTTCAATATTTAAAATAAAACTTGAATTAAAATAGTAAAGAAAGGTCAAACTTCAAACTCACTTCAAATCAACTTTGAAAAGTCCAAGTGAATTATCCCAAGTTCAACAAGGTCAAACAAAGTTTGACAATTTTTTTTAGCATTTTTAGAAGTCAGAAACTATTTTAAATCAATTAAAAATGCATAAAAATAACCTAATTGAACTAAAATCCCAAATAAATCTCAAATCAGTTAATAAATTGATGAGAATATTTTTCATGGATCTATCATCATTCAAATAGGTTGGAAGAATATTTTTGTATTTTTTGGATATCAAAAACTATTTTAAATGAATTAAAAATAACCAGAAAAGAGAAAATTCCTAAAAAATATTAAATGATAAAATAAAAAATATTAAAAATCATTTTTAGAAACTAGAAATTAAAAGGAGAAAAATGAAATTGGTCTCATATTGTTTAGACCAATAATGAAGGAGATATGGATTTTTAAAAAGAAATGGAATTAAATGAAATAAAAGAAATAGAAATCAGAAATTATAAATGATGGAAAGCGTGGACCGTCTGATGTACCTCATTAATTGACGTGGATCATCACGCAGCCAGGAAGCGCGCGTTCACCATATGCACAAGTCAACTGAAGCGCACCATGCCATTAAAATAGTCATAACAATGAACGTACTAGATTACATCTAGAAAAACAAATGGAAGGCCTAGATTTAATCTGGAGACCAGACGGTGGCCAGCGTCACCGTCTTCTCCGACCAACTTCCGGCTAAGCTTTATGTTGCAGAGAAACAAATGTTCATGAAAAGCCACGATCCAGATACCAATCGAAAGCTGGGGTGATGTACATCACCCTTGTACCAACCAAATCCACTCTAGGTTTCTACATTAAGAGAAATCAGAGATGGAAAATCTGTGGCGTTCAAATGAACTTAATGGATTTTGAAAATTAAAAGCTCAAGAATGTTGCCTCTATGCAGAGGACTTCAGATCATACAACAACAACAAGAAATAACCAGTATATGAGTAGATTCGAAGAAATTAAAATGTGAGGTAAACCTCTGATTTGCAGAGCTTGGAGTCACAATTCCTTGCTATGGATGCTTTCAGTTCACTCTATGGATCAAGGAGAAGAAGGCTAAGGAACTTTAGATCTCAGAAAACAATCGAGGTAATTGAATTCTAGATATGAAATTTGAGAGAAAAATGAGAGAGTTCCTTTGGTGTGAGGGTGAGGGTTCAATTGCACAACATTTAGGGTGCCTCCAGGTTCGTGAAATGAAGAGAAATAGCATTGTATTTATAGGCAAGGCAAGCTGAAATGCATGATCATTCCATTGCATGAATGGAAATGGCCTCCATGCATGGGCCTGTACAGGCGCATGGAGAGCCCAATTCCACTTGGATTTGGTAGCTGAGCAATGATAGAAGCAAACTGGACGTGCAAATTGTGCATAAACACCTCATGCAATGCAAATTTTAATTATTTTCCAAAATGTGCCATAATGTTCATGTCTTCGAAAATGGCTCTTCCAAACTTAAAACACCACCTCATGAGTAATGGTTGGAAAGCTTTTTGCATGAGGATTAAATGTTATGTTGATCTAAACTCCATTTGAGACTTGGAAATTGATGAAAAGTGATCATGAAGTGTAGGGTGTACATGTGAGATTTTCAAAATTGGCCAAAGTTCAAGCCCTTCTGTTTCAATGATGCAAGCTCCAAATGACAAAGTCTTCAACATCAAAGTTGTAGATCTTATCACATGTATTTCTTTTAGGATTTTGAAATTTTGCTCAACATAACATTTGAAGTAGACATCGTAAGCTTTTCAATGCATTTGATCCCACCTTAAAATCATGAAAAATGAAGGAGTTATGTCTTTGGGAAGTTGACCCAAAATTAGGGTTTCAGTCAAAATGACCTATAATGTCTTGGAATGGATGATGACCTTCCAAGCTTCAAATAAATTTTTGATGAACATGAAAGTTGTTCGTATGGTTCTTAAGAACAGTTTTAATCTTGGTGTTATCTCCATTTGGCAAACACATAAAATGTTAGGTCTCTGTGTATTTCAAAATAGTCAGATGAATTGACTGATCAACTTCTCAAGTCCAAACCTCATATATTAATTAATTGATGATTGAGGACACTCAAATAGGTTCAAATGTGCATGAAATGATAAATTAAAGAACTTCCCTTGATTTCATTTGATCATGGGTTGAGGTTGCTTCATGAGCAAGGCATAATTGATGAATAGATGGATTAGGGTTTCCTTGGGAAACAAGCCTCAAGCCCCTTGATTTGCTTTGATCAAAATGATGAATTGAGATACTTGGGAGGCATATTTGATGGATGAGAGCTTTGGGAACCATTTCCATGCTTGCTTTCATCTTCTCTTGACCATATCACTGCACATAAGACCTCCTAGAAGCTTTGGATCTTGTGACTGCTCAAGCTACAAACAAGAGATGTTAGTGACATATTTTTGTGCTTTTGGTTAGTAAATAAAAATGAGAAAAGCAATAATATACAATTCAAGCATGCTTGGTGATCTCAAACCAACTCTCAAGGGATCCCACCCAAAGGTAAGGAGTCAAGATGCTTATGATCCTTGAGGCAAGATGTAAATGCAATGTTATGATGCCATGAGGGATCTTAGGGTCAAAATTAGGGTCTTACACTCATTTATCTCTTCAGAGGATTATCAAGTCTAGCAATATCATATTATTCAATCATGTCTCATTTGTAATTTTATCTTATTTGTTGTTAATTTGTAAAACTTGTCTGGTTTTCAGATGATAATAATAATGAAATAAACATGCATGTTTATTTTATTTGCCTGTATGCTTTTGAAAAAAATTGTGATGATGTAAGGCACTGTTAAAATCTCGTAACATCAGAGACATAAGGAAGTTAATCTTTACTCAACCCCTTTGGACCTTGAAGCATGAGTTTCTTTCTTTACACATAAAACCCTCATGTTTAACCAGGGGTGGGGTAGTCTTGAGTTAGTTTGACCTTGCGTTCAAAACTCAGAAGGAGAATATCCCATGAAGTGATCAATCATATCATATCCCTCTCAAAAGGATGGAATCAAAATTTCATAATGGTTATCCCTTACCAACAAAAGGAGTGAGATAGTCACGAACCTTGCAATAAATTAAACAAGCAAGTGTCATGGTATTTGCACCAATATAAAAAAAAGATGAAACAAAATGATAATCAAAAGTAAATCAAAAGCCCGCTAAGTCAAGAACTCTAAAACAAGTTACTTAGGCAAAAATTAGGGCATCCTGGTGGACTGCGAACCCAAAAGGATCAGTCCAGGAAAAATAAGGGAAAGAAAAAAAAAGAACAAGAGGATAAATAACAAAATCCTCAACAAGAGCAAATCTCTGTGGTTGCAAACAAAAGCAAAAAGTGAGTGATTGTCGCTCCAAACTCTCATTGGGTTCCATAACCATCTATGATATTTAAAATCCTTTTTTGAAAGATGAACGCTTGTCTCAAGTAAACTGAACGTAGGACTAGAGGATATCACGGAGAATGGGTGGGTTAGAATAGGTTTTGAGCCTTATATCCTTTCTTTCTGAAACCGTGAACCAGGCCACATTACTACCCTCAAAAGACCAAATTGAAGTATGGTTTATTTCGAAAGCATATTATGGTAAGATCGCGTCAAGCCGACTCCTAAAGATTTTCTTGTCAATTGTATTGGTGCTAATATTGCATTATAATTGGTGATTCATTCACTATATGTCATAATCCTAGTGAACATATTTGAGTTCCAAACCTTGCATGAGCATGACGTTGCAATTATCATTTTCAAAATGAGCATGTGTACTTGTGAACAAGCACTTGACATCAAGAATGCTTACACAAATGGGAAGGTTGAACGGTTTCCTGATATCCCATAGCTTAGATCTCTTAAAGAGTCATTCAATATGGGGCAACCACATCGAGATTCTACAAATCTCTCTGAATCATCCGGATATGGGCAAAGTTACTTCAAGGCTCATATTGGGGCAGACCACCTTAAGAGCATGAGAAGTCAATCACTCCCAGAACTGCTTAACCAAGAGAAAACAGTTTCAAGATGATGGGGCGAGCCAGCTTGAGACACTCAGATGATGAGACTGCTTCATAACATGTGACTGAGGTAGTTGGTGCAGATATTCAATATATTGGGGCAAAGGCAGGCTATGCAGGTACAAGCTCTCTCCATGTTTCAGACATGATCTAGAGGTGTGACAACAACTGTTAAGCTTGAAGTAGGTGTCGGAGAATCACGTCTACATGACCATTATCCTAGCCTAAAGTTCCCACCTCCCTCTATATGAGTATCTGGCTTAACCATTGTATGAATCGTCATCATATATTAATCACGTCATTTCACTCATCCGTATCATTCATCTAGCATATCGTAAAGTCGTGTGTGCAATTCAAAGGAATCAAAGCCTAGTATTTTATCGGCATCTTCAAATCCCAAACTTTCCTGGTACCTTTTAAAACCAGCTGGTTTGACACTTCCTTCAAAATCCAACTTGCTTGGCATCTTTTAAAGCCCATCTTTCTCGGTATCCTTTTCCAACCATTAGGGTTGATGATCTTTTGTTTCCAACCTTCATGGTTATTGAATCTTTTTCCAACCTTTACAGTTGAGGATATTTTGTTTCTAACCTTCATGGTTGGTGAACCTTTTTTCAATCTTCAGGATTGATAAACCTTTTTCCAACCTTTAGGGTTGATGAACCTTTTTCAGCCTTCATGGTTCATAATATTTTCCCAACCTTTAGGGTTTTTAAACCTTCTTTTAACCTTCATCATTGATAACATCTTCTTATCCTTTAGTGTTGATGACATTTCTTCTTTTTCAAACCTCTGTGATTGCCTTTGTGTCCAGTTTTTGAACTAAGAATTCAATTTTAAAACCCCATGTTTGCAAGGGTATTCTAATAACTTTTATGTTTAAGCTTATGGGCTCCATGTTCTCATATCAAAGGCTAGCATACATCGCTTCATGTTTCATAAAATAATAAAACATACATATAGCTTGCATATCATGATACTCATTTGCAATTACCATCCCCATAGTACATCAAAAAAATCCCAATAGATGAACCTGTAAAAGTCAAACAGCCATCCCTATATCCTATATGATTGTCCTCAACGGGTAAATTTTTGGTTACTTCGGTATTTAAGCCATTCATACCTTGAATATCCGAAAAGCTCTTGCAATTCGACCATTCAGGTTTAAGTAGATTAAATAGGAGCAATTGTTGTACACAAAAAATTTCCCTCCCTTTTTCATCTTGTCACTCAACCTATGACTTAGGATTCACCTGCACACATTCATCTTTATTCATATGAATCATGCATTCATATTAATACAAGCGTCATAGATTCAATGTTTGTGGTTAATTAAAACTAGGGTTTTGCCTGAGTATTGGAGTTTGGCTCATCATGTGAGGGGAAACCCTAATTTCATTCTCTTTTAGACTTTGGTTCAAGAAGGTCACAATCATGACACTCATTTTTGCATTCAAACCCTAATTCCTGACTTTACTGTTCTTGGGTCTCATAAACTGTCACCTGTAAATCATGAAACCATAGTCAGAGAGATTTGGTCCTAATACCCATAGGACTTGACTTTTCACCTTGTGCTTGTTTGAAACCCTGATTCATCGGGAATAAGGGTTTTACTATTATATCATGTATCATTTATTATCCACATGCCTGCATAGTGAGTATTTCATCTGACTCAAGTCTTGGCTCAAGCATACATGCCTTGAGTCATGCCTCATAGTTGACTTTGGTCAGTTGTTGACTTTTTGGAGAATAAATTGACCAAAGTCAACCATCCATTTCATAGGTCCTTTTGATAATGATCATCCATATTTGGTTTGAGTTATGCATTGAATTCATTAACCATTGGTATGTCTTCCCATTTAATCTTTCTTTAACCATCTTTCAAATTGATTTTTTTTAAGTTTCCATTTCAAATCATCTCCCATAACTTTTCACTACACGCTCATATCCATTTATACTTTCCATGTTGAATACTTTCACATTCAATTTTAATTAACATTTCAAAAACTTTTCAAATCAAGTCAAAACCATTTCAACAATTAACCTTTTCAAGTCCAATTTCAAATTAACATTTGGAATCATTTGACATTAACTATTCAAAACCATTTCAATTGATTTTTCAAGACTTAATTTCAAATTAATTTTTAATAACATTTAATTCCATTATTAGTCAACCTTTATTGTTATTCAAATCATTCAAGTTAACCATCCAAGTCTATCCAATTTCATATGTCAATTCATTCCAATATTCAAAGATAGCATATTGTTACAATCCAAAGAATCGATAATTCAATCAATACACATTTAATTATATTCAATATTATTCTTTGAATTTAAGCATACCATATCCAATAATATTCAAACAATCCTCTATTTTGCATTCAATTCCTCCATAACTTGTCCAAATTTCCACATCAATGTAATTCATATCCATTCAATGTAAAATTCCATTTCATTTTTACTAACATTTAAACAATTCAAATCAGGAATATCAAACATTATACACCTAATCTTTCATTTACACTACATTTAATCCAAGTAATACATTGTTCATTAATTCAACATCAATATAATTTACATAATACTCAATACAAGTCAAAGTTCATTTCCAAATACATAAAACCATTCAACAACGATTCCAAATAACAAGACCAATTCGATTCTAATCTTGATTCATAACCTAATAGCTAAAATTCGTTAAAACCGACCAAGGCATTTAACTAGAAGCTCATAATAGCCACTCCAAATTAGCTAGCACTACGAAGGTTTTAAAAAAAATTGTGACAGCGGTGCAATTAATTCAGCCAATAATAGCATGACGTTCAAACCAGCACAAAAACACGCAATTCAGTAACAAAACTAATATAATGGTTCATTCAACATTCACAAGTCCATAATTAACATTAACCAACAAAATTACCCTCAAACCTTCACATTCCAACACCAAAACAAAATCTTTAATAGGGCCAAGTAAGTGACATAACCTTAAAACAATCCATAATACACATTGAACTCCACTTCCCTAACCAATTAAGTTCACTAACACTGACAATGCATTCCATACCACAATTGTTTTCAAAGTTTCCAAACTAACCATTCCACATTTATAATTTCATCTCATAATAGAAAATGGGAAAACCAAAATCAACAAATCAACCAATTCATAAGAGAATTGGCTTTTCAATCCTAACTTCTATTTATAACCGAATTTTGAGTCCTAATTGTAAGACCCCAATTTTGACCCTAAGATCCCTCATCCAATTTCATCATAAGCATTAACATTGAGATCATACCTTGGCATCCTCCTTACCCCTCTTTCATTGGGTTTGTTTTGGGAGAGATCATCAAGCACTATGTGATTGTATCATACTTGTATATTATCATTTTACTAACCAAAATACCAAAAATATATTTTTGTATTTGCCTACCTCTTTTGTAGATAGGGCATGATCATCATTGATCTATCAAGTTCATATCCAGGGTTTGAGACCCTCATGACAAAGAGCACAACCATGAATTGATCCAAGAATGTTTATGAGCATGATATATAAGTTCCATTGATTCCTACATATTACATTGATCAAGTTTTCTTCAAGAGTTTAGATGTGATTTGCCTTGGAAACCCTAGTTTGACTGGGTATCTTGAGTAACTTCTCCAACAAGCTATCTCACCAATTGATAAAATTTATTAAGGCACACTTTAAAATTCATCATCTTATGCATACATGATCTACCATGAACCAAGAAATTCCAAATAATTGAAGGTTAGCAAGTTGGTTGATGGTGGTTGGCCATATGAATTCATCAAGTCAAAACTGGGTCTCCCTAGACCATATCTCATACAATTTTTACCATATGAAAATTATTCCAAGAGAAAATTTAATCTAAATGATATTCCAAACAACTTTCATTGTGAGACCTAGAGCTAGTTTTGCTTGGAAAATCATTTTCTATGTTGAAACATTATAGGTCATTTTGTCTAAACCCTAATTTGAAAGTCAACTTCCCAAGGTCATAACTTGCTCAATTTTCATGATATGAAATATTTATAAGTTTAAAAATCAAATTCAAGATGCCTACTTCAACTTGGATGTTTGGAGTGATAGCAAATTCAACTTTTATGAGCATGTGATATGAGGATACATTATAGGTCATTTTTGACCTATACCATTGAACAAGTGATTTTTCTCAACTTCAAAAATGCATAACTCTATCATTCTAAATCCAAATTACATGAAATTGGTGACCATTTTGAAGGTCTAAGAAATAGATATAACTTTGATAAAGACACTTTTCTCATTTGAAGCTCACATAAAAAGTTAAGTAAAGTGGAATATTGAGATATATGGCTTGTCACTTAGAAAAAATTTTAACATGTTGAAATTTCGAAACTTCCACCTCAAAATTCTCCATATTACAAGCTCCAAATGAAAAAGTGTTACACATCAAACTTGTTCCCCTTGATCCAATCTTTCCAAAGAATCCAAGTTCATGCATTTTGGATGAAGATTGCTAGGTTTACGCATGGCTTTAACAGGGCTGCTTCATTGGAAAGAATCAAATTTACAAACTCCATTTCAACTTGCCTTGCCATTCAAGCTTCATTCAAACTTCAAGTTGAATCATTTTGGACCTTAATGCATTGCATCATGGGAATGTACATGCCCATGCACTCGTGCCATCCACATTGCCAATTTTGGACAGATTTTGAAGTGTGCAAATATCATTTCCTTTGGCTATAAATAGAAGGTTTCTGAGCTCATTTGAATCACACTTTGCACGCCAACTTTCCCCCCATTGAAACCCTCTCATTCTAAAGGAAAACCTGAGAAATTTCAATTTGAAATTTAAGTTTGAATCTCAACTGTTGGAGATTCAAGAACTCCATGATCCACAGCCTTGCAACCTCTCCAATCACTTCCTATTAGCTTCTCAAGTGTGATCAGATCGTGTTTGGAGCAAGGAACATCAAGAACTGCATAGCATTGAAGGTAATTTTCAGAAAACTTCATCTCTTTGATTCCCACTCAATTCCACTCAATTCTCTTGGATGTTTGGTTATCTGAAGTCCTACCAATGTAGGCAAGAAGATTGAGTTGCTTAGACGTCAAATCGAAGCAACTCAGTTGATACACCTCAAAATCCAACTCCTCATATCTTTCTATATATGTGGAGTTAGTTAAAATTAAGGTCAGATTCGTGCTCTACGCTTTTTTTTCTTTCTGATCATCTCCTTTATTATTTTGGTGATGGTTGAAGGTGGACCAGTCCGGTGAGGTCCATCGGAGAAGAAGACCGGAGCTACAACTCCGGCCGTGTGTTGGCATGTCTCAAACCATAGGATCCTTACAAAACGTTTTAATCTCGTGCGTTGGTTTTAAATACCATCCCTGCAGCGCATTGACTAGTGTCCACTATGGAACACGCGTCGAGGACCACTTGATCTGCCACGTCAATTAAT
This sequence comes from Lathyrus oleraceus, assembly GCF_024323335.1. Taxonomy (NCBI): domain Eukaryota; kingdom Viridiplantae; phylum Streptophyta; class Magnoliopsida; order Fabales; family Fabaceae; genus Lathyrus; species Lathyrus oleraceus. Next base: position 205,520,358 of record NC_066583.1, on the reverse strand, counting down.
GAGGGAGATCAAGTGGTCCACGTTTTTTGCTATTTTCTGATTTTCATTTTAATCCTTTTATTTTCATTAATTCATATTAATTTTGATATTGATCCAAAAAATATGAGAGTTTCACCAAAAAATTTCAAATGATTTCCTCTTTCATATTTTGAATTAAAAATATTTTTAAGTCTTTATAAATTCTATAAAAAAATCTCCAAGGTCCTTTGACCTTGTTTGACCTATGATAAATCTCATGGCCATTTCTTTGGTATTTTGATGAGGTTTTAGGAATTTGACAAACCATATTTTATTTAAATGTATTATTTTAGTCTTTTCAATTTGAATAAATTCCAATTAATTGTGTTGACCAATTATGATGACTTGTTTGAGTTTGACTCTTTTTGTTGGGCCTTAGCCAAGGTTGATTTGACTTCGTCAAGTTAATATCATTGGATTTAGGGGATTGATGGAATATACTTTCCATCTCCCAAAATGAATGGATGATATTAATTTGGTAAAAGTCCTCCTTTCACCAATTTGAGTTTTGATCCATTCCCCTCCCTCTTCATCTCATTCCCATTCTTTATGCATACATCTCATTTGGCCTATGATATCTCAAAGTCCTAAGGCTAGTAGATGGAAAAATCAACATAAGTATGGATGAGATTAAGCCACCTCTTTTGCATATTCTTTTTGTGTGTGGTATGTTTAATGAGCATAGTCCATTATACTATGTCTCTGACATGCATTAACACCAAAATTCTATTGCCCGACCTCAAATAGTTGTGACTTCTACATAAGTCCAATTACGATTGCTTAACATAGCACTAAATTTGTGACACAAAAGGCATAGCATTCTAGTTAGTGAGATTTAAGTCTCCCCTATTTCATGGTATTGTATGGAAACTTGGCCTTTTTTCCTTCCTTTGGAAGATGTCTTGACTCAAGGATCCATGCTTGTGATAAGTGGGTTGAGTGTTCTCCAAAGAATGACTTAAAAATGAAAAGGAAAAGTAAAACAATACTAATTTCTAACTCATTAACAACTAACTTTTAATTTCAAGCCATTTACTTTAATGTCATTTAATTTTAGTCTTTATTCATTTGCCATTATTCATACCATTTTAATTGTTTATGTTAATGCAATTTTTACTTTGTCCACTTGGACCATATTGTGGGATATATTCCATTTTGTGTATACTTTGGTTGTTTGTGTGGTCTTTGACCATTAATGTACATAATAACAACAAAAATACTAAAAAACTTTTGTGTGGACTGTTGACTTGATCTTGAATAAATGGACTTAGAACTTAGGCAACATTCCTATGCTAAAGGACTTGGCCAATGTCAATCTTCATGTAACCAAGTGCTTATAATCTGAAACTTCATTTGATATATCTTTGAAGATCCCTTTGAGTTCATCTGTAATATGATCATTGTGAAGCTGTTATTTTGAACCTGTGATTTGTGCCATCTTGGAATTCATCTTATGCATGGGAAACTTTAAAGAAGATCATGGAGTGGCTAAAGCTTGGATGTGGCTATCTTTATTTGATGCCTTGCTCTTCAAGATTGATATAATTGCGCATTTGTGTGTTGCTTGATTCTAAATGTCCAAGGGAATTTGGGTTTCTATTGACATTCTTGTCTATTGGATTGTTACCCATTGGTCAGATCTTTTCAACCCTTAACTTTTAATTTTGTGCGTAGGATTAGTCTCTTCATCTCCTCCCCACTTCTTTAATTTCAAAATCTCTCCCTCTTTTTTTTTTAAACTTCTTTGTTTGAACTTGCTATTTTCTAAACTTTGACCACTTTGCAAACTAGAAACTTTGGCCTTATGCCATTGCATTTTCAAACTTCTTTTCTTAATCAAACTTGTAAATAAACTTAATTATACTTGACTTAACTTTCAAAAAGCCAAAAAGAACTAACTCATTCAAACCATTTTTAGGCTTTTGTGCTTTTCGAACTTAATTTTGTTAAAAGAAATGCATCCACTTTGAAATTTATATCACAAACTACGAGGTTTTGATCCCTCATTTTTATATTGGTAGGTAGGCACAAGTCCGAAGGTCTTGTCAAACACAAAAATATAATTAATGAATTATTTTCTCATCCCCCCATTCTATTTGTTTGTAAACATAATTTTGTACCAAATACATATGCACACAAAAAGGGCTCCCTAGGAGTACCTAGGATACTTTTGGTGTTAATACCTTCCCTCTGTGTAGCCAACCCCCTTACCTGTAATCTCTGACGTTTTATTAGTTTTGATTTGAAAACTTCTTACTTTTGGGTTTTGTTCGTACTTTTCCCTTTTCCCTTGGAAACAATAAAAGCACGGTGGCGACTTTGGTTTTATTGATGTCTAGCTTATTCATAGCTTGATGATCATGAATTTACCGCTACAGAAATTAAGTGGCGACTATGGCGAGGAGTATTGTCCAGTGGGTTTAGCCTATTTTTTGCGTGTATATATTGGTATATATGTGATGTTTGTGTATATGTATGTGTGATATAATCTGCTTGTTGTGCTTGGTGATCTTTGAGTGGTGAGATAAGCTTTAACCCAAACTTGAGTGCAATTAAGATAGGAGGATGGTATAGTCATGTTCGACTTGTGTGGAGTAGTCCTTAACAAGTTGGCTTGAGATCCATCTGCTCAGTGGAGACCCTTTTGGATTTGGAAATGTCACACAAGTTTTTGTGGTTAGGCATTACTATCTCTAATTTGGGTCCGAGAAGCTCAGGACCGTAGAACATTTACCCCCTCTTGGCCTATTTAGAAGGTAGTGCGGAAACTGTTCAAGTGTAGACTTGATAACAGTTGTTACGCGATACTACACTTAAACGAGTTTCTCTTGAGAATATTATAGGTCGATGAGTCAGTCATCTTAACCTGTAATATCTGATAGATGGAATTAAGACTCTGGGAACTTTTTAGAACATGATCTACATGTTTTTATCCTTAGTTCACTCCTTTGGGATGGTTCTTATCCAGACTCCATGCTCGTGACTTACAACAAACCCTTGATTCTTGGTTGATCCGATTAAGTCTTGTCAATATCAATGGAACTTGGGTGTTGATAAGGTGTAAACCATAATCCACCAACATGGATGGTTGATCTTGATAATGACTTGATTCATCCTTTGACCTTTGTTTGTTTGCCTTGTGTATGATCCCTTATTTGTGATTGTTGCATTCATGCATTCATGCACATCATAACATTCATCACACGAAAATTTCAAGGAACTGAGGTATTATTTGCAAATATTTTCAGACCATGGATTGTGGACGAAGGAACACTAAGAAGTACAGTTTCAGATGTATCGATTTGAAAGAGTTGAGGAAGCTAGCATCTTTTGTATTAGATCCCTTGGACTTCAAACAACATCATGGGAAGCTTTTGTCTATCTTGTCTGCCGGTATGGTTGAAGGAGTTTTGAGTGTGCTAGTGCAGTTCTATGATCCTCTCTACTCTTGTTTCACTTTCCCAGATTTTCAGCTTGTGCCTACATTGGAGGAGTATTCTCATCTTTTGGGGATACCTGTTTCTAGTAGAGTACCTTTTAGTGGATTGAAGGAGATTCCCCGATCTAGTCTTATTGTTGAAGCTCTTCACTTGAAGAAGTCTGAGATAGAGGCTCATTGGGTGAAGAAAGGAGGATTATTTGGGTTGCCATATGATTTCCTCATCAAGGAAGCTAATGCTTTTGCTCAAGCCAGTAGTGTGGACGCTTTTGAAGCTATCTTTGTGTTGCTCATCTATAGATTAGCTTTGTTCCCTAACATTGACGGTTTTTTTGATGTTAACGCCATTAGACTTTTCTTGATTGGGAATCCCGTGCCTACTCTGTTGGGTGATATGTATTTCTCTTTGCATATAAGGAATTCTAAGGGTGGTGGAACTATCGTCTGGTGCATTCCTCTTCTGTACAAGTGGTTTATTTCACACTTGCCTCAGACACCTGCTTTTGTGGAGAACAACCAATGTCTACGGTGGTCTCAGAGACTTATGTCTCTCACTAATGATGATATAGTTTGGTATGATCCGTCTTTGAGAAGTTTGGAGATTATTTATAGTTGTGGTGAATTCTCTAATGTGCCTCTCATTGGTATACAAGGAGGAATTAACTACAACCCTGTTTTGGCTCGTCGTCAACTTTGGTTCCCCTGGAGAGATTAACCTAATAACACTTTGGTAGAAGGTCTTTTCTATCAAGAGGGTAAAGATCCCCAACATTTGAAGCAGAAGATTGTGCATGCTTGGCATAATGTGCATAGGAAAGGAAGATCCGAGCTTGGTCCAGGCAATTGTGTAGCTTTGGAAGCTTACACTCTTTGGGTGAATAAGAGAGCTTTGGAGTTGGAGATGCCCTATCCTTGTGAAAGACCTATATGTATGGTTGTGGTTGAGCCATTAACTCTCCCTAACCAAGATGTAGAGGAGTTGGAAGGCGCGCTCGCCAAGATGAAGCAAGATAAGGATATGTGGGAAAAGCGTTTCCGTCCTTTGAGCAAGAAGCATGAAGAGTTATAGTTGGAGTCTAAGGACAAAGGTGCATTTATTGAATTACTTGAAGACCGAGTGACAAAGAGACAGAGAGAGCCAGAGGTTTCATCCTCTAGCATGCCTCATCCTTCCGTTGCTTGGAAGAAGATTGTTGATCAGCTTGTCCTCGAGAAGACTCAGATGAAGACTTCTTTTGAGACCGAGATCCGTAGCATTCGAAGGAAGTACGCGCCTTCAGCTAGGTCTTCTAACATTGTTGTTAGGGATCCTTAGGATGACTAGTCTCCTTTTCTCTTGTATTTTTCATTTGGTTTATGAAATTGTACTCAGTGTAATCCTTCCAATTATATAAATGAAAAGAGATTTTTGGTCATATAAAAATTATTGCAATTGTTGATATATATATATTTGCAAATGATATAGTAAGTTCCTTGAAAACAAAAATAAATAAAGAAGCATTGCATTTCATGCATCATTTGCATAAGCAGGTTTCTCTTTCGCCAGATGTATCATTGGTGTTTCTTCTGTGCTTTAGCCAAGCTGACTCATCGGTACAACACCCGCGCCAAACACCTAAAAATTATGGAGCATCTAGAGCAAGAGAGCTGAAGGACGAGATCGCTCGCCTGACTGCCATGATGGAGTCAGTTCTTGCTGCTCAGAGCCAAGCTTCTCAACGCCTGTAACTCCTCCTCCTTAGAGGACTATTATTTTAGAGGTGGCTACCTCTACCATGCCTGCTGCTACCTCTCACTTTGCGCCCACTATGCCTGCCGGATTCTCGTGGGGAATGCCTCTGAAATTCATGCCTGAAGGCTTTGCGCCTACTTTTTCTTCCATGCCGGCATCTAGCCCGATCATGTGTGTGCCACCTCCCGTTGTGCACACCTTACCTCGTGTAGAGGACACCATTTATCACTCCGAGCCGTCTGAGGGTCCAAATGTTTATGAGAAAATGGATGAAATGAAGGATCAGTTTCTTGAGCTGCGCAAGGAATTGAAGACGCTAAGGGGTAAGGACTTGTTTGGAAAGAGTGGTGTTGAGTTATGTTTAGTGCCCAACGTCAAGATCCCGGTGAAGTTCAAAGTGCCTGACTTTGAAAAGTACAAAGGGAACACATGTCCACTCAGTCATCTAGTGTTGTATGCTCGCAAGATGTTTACTCAGACTGACAACGATCAACTGCTGATTCACTACTTCCAAGACAGTCCGACTGGTGTTGCACTTAGATGGTATATGGGATTAGACAGCGCAAGCGTTCGTACTTTCAATAACTTGGGAGAGGCTTTTTTCAAGCAATATAAGTACAACGTGGACATGGAGCCTGATAGAGACCAGTTGAGGTCTATGTCTCAGAAGGATAAGGAGACGTTTAAAGCGTATGCGCATAGATGGAGGAAATTAGCTTCCCAGATCACTCCTCCTTTGAAGGAAAAAGAGATGACAAAGACCTTTCTGAAAACTCTGAGTTTATTTTATTATTAAAGAATGATTGCTAGTGCCCCCAATGACTTTACCAAAATGGTAAACATGGGGATGAGGCTTGAGGAAGGAGTCCGAGAGGGACGTTTGTCGAAAGAAGAAGCATCGTCAAGTAAGAGGTATGAAAGCAATTTTGGGAAGAAAAAGGACAATGAAGCGAATGCAATAAGCAGTGGGAGGCAGAGGATGCCTCAGATAAGAAGGAATCAACCATCCCGTCAACATCACCATCAAGTATCTTCAGTCATTCCAGTTTTCTCTAATAATCAATCAACATGAGTTCTACAACAACAATGTCAACAACAACAACCGCAACAACGAACGAACACCTACAACAACAACAATACCAACAACAATCATCATCAACAAAACTTTGAGAGGAAGAAGGTCTCTTTCGACCCGATTCCTATGTCTTATGCAAAATTATACCCGTCTTTGGTTCTCAAGAACCTAATCCAACCAAGAAACCCGCCGCAAATTCCAGAACCACTTCCGTGGTGGTACAAGCCTGAGCTCCATTGTGATTTTCATCAAGGAGCACCCGGACATGATATAGAGAACTGTTATTCGCTCAAGTATGAGGTTCAGAAGCTGATGAAGAGTGGAATGGTGTCCTTCGAGGACCGTGCGCCGAATGTGAAAGAAAATCCACTACCTGTCATGGAAACTCTTCTGTGAATATGGTGGATGGTTATCTTGGCGAGTTTAAGGTTTTTGATGTGCGTTTTATCCGAAGATCCTTGGTGCAGATGCATAAGGATATTTGTATGGTGAGTGATTGTGAGCATGACCATGATGGTTGTGCTGTTTGTAGTATTAATTCAAGGGGTTGTGAAAAGGGACATCCAATGATTCAAATTGTTAAATATCATCATGTAGATGACGAAGTGAATGTCATAGTGCCCATTTTCAAGCAGCCAGAGAGATTGCTAATTCAGTACGACAGCAGCAACAGTAATAATGTCAGCAACAAATCAGTATCACCGTTGGTTATACGGTTAGCAGGCCCAGTCCAGTATTCATCTGATAAAGCTATGCCATATCAGTTTAATGCTACAATGATAGAAGGTGGTCAAGAGGTCCCATTACCTACGACTAGCTATGTGGTGAGCATTGTCGATGTTACCAAGGTGACCCACAGTGGTCGAGTGTTTGGGCCAGTATTCCCAAAGGATAAGGAAGAATTAGTTGTTGTAAAGAAGGTGGAAGTGCCTGTTGTAGATCCAGTTGGTGCTTCAAAGAATAAGTTTGGTGAATCCAGCGACTTGAAGGCTAACGATGATGATGAAGTACTTCGGTTAATCAAAAGGAGTGAGTTTAATGTGGTGGAGCAGCTGCTCCAAACCCCCTCAAAAATCTCAGTGTTGTCTCTGCTCATGAATTCTGAAGCGCATAGAGAAGCACTACAGAGAGTTTTGGAACAATCATTTGTAGAACATGATGTTACAGTGGATCAATTCGATCATATCGTGGCTAACATCACTTCTTGCAATAATCTTAGCTTCTGTGATGAAGAACTCCCTGAGGAGGGCAGAAATCATAATCTGACTTTGAACATTTCTATGAATTGCAAAGAGGATGCTTTGTCTAATGTGCTTGTTGACACCGGGTCGTCACTAAATGTGCTTCCAAAGTCAACTCTATCAAAGTTGTCATACCAAGGAGCGCCTATAAGGTATAGCGGTGTAATCATCAAAGCTTTTGACGGTTCGTGCAAAACAGTTATTGGTGAAGTGGACCTTCCGGTTAAGATAGGTCCGAGTGATTTTCAAATTAATTTTCAAGTAATGGATATCCACCCGGCCTACAGTTGCTTGTTTGGAAGGCCATGGATCCATGAGGCAGGAGTTGTTACCTCCACTTTGCATCAGAAACTTAAATTTGTGAAGAATATGAAGCTTGTGATTGTTGGTGGGGAGAAGGCGTTGTTGGTTAGCCACCTGTCATCTTTCTCTTATATTGAAGCTGAGGATGAGGTTGGAACTCCGTTCCAGGCCTTATTTGTTATTGCTGAAAAGAGAGTTGGGGCACCTATGTCCTCATTGAAAGATGCCAAGAAGATTGTTGAAGAATGCAATGTTGATCAGTGGGGGCGCATGGTAGAGGTCTGCGACAACAAAGGCAGAACCGGTTTGGGGTTCCAGAAAGGTTCATCAACCGCAAGGTCTGAAGATATGCAACTTAGCTTCTGTAGCGAAGAGTTCATTCATGGCAATGAACAACATTTAGTTGTTGTGCTAGAGGACAACAAAGAGGAAAACTGCACCAATTTTGTGACGCATGGAAAGGCTTGCAACAATTGGACTACTGTTGATGTTCCTATTATTTTGCATCGATCTAAGTAATTGCTTTTATATGTTTTAAAAATTCTTCTCCTATGCCTAAGGGATAAGTGAACATTGTTTGGGCATTTTCAAAATTGATCATCAATAAAATTAATTCTATTCATCCATATCTATGATATTTTATTTTTACTTTTTGCTTTATTTTGAAAATGGTAATCACAAAAAAACATAAATAAACTATATTATTGTCCATCTGCATAATATTTGGTCACAAATCCACTTCTCTAAAATCAAAATATCAAATCATTATGCAGGTTGGTTCCTAACCCCATGGAATACAATGATCCTTCTCCTTCTCCAAATTTTGAATTCCCTGTGTTTGAGTTCGAGGAGGAAAGTGACGAAGAAGTGAGCGATGAATTGTCTCATCTTCTTGAGCAAGATGAAAAGATCATTCAGCCATTTGAAGAGCAGATTGAGCTAGTCAACTTGGGTTCCGAGGATGATGTGAAGGAAGTCAAGATTGGGTCTCGCCTGCATCGAGATGTCAAGGAGGGGTTGATTGATCTTCTTCGAGAGTATTCAGATGTGCTTGCTTGGTCCTATCAAAACATGCTTGGTTTGGATTCTGAGATTGTGGAGCATAGATTTCCATTGAAGCCAGAATGCCCTTCAGTCAAGCAGAAGTTGAGAAGAACGCATCCTGATACGGCTGTGAAGATCAAAGAGGAAGTGCAGAAGCAGATTGACGCCGGTTTCCTTGTAACCGCTGAGTATCCGTAATGGGTGGCCAATATTGTGCCTGCCCCAAAGAAAGATGGAAAAGTCTGCATGTGTGTCGACTATCGAGATTTGAATAAAGCCAGTCCGAAAGATGATTTCCCTCTGTCACACATTGATATGTTGGTAGATAATACTGCTAAATTCAAAGTCTTTTCGTTTATGGATGGATTTTCCGGATATAATCAGATCAAGATGGCACCCGAAGATATGGAGACAACCACATTCGTTACACCTTGGGGGATATTCTGTTATAGAGTGATGCCTTTTGGTCTAAAGAATGCTGATGCAACTTGCCAAAGAGAAATGACTACTCTTTTTCATGATATGATGCATAAAGATATTGAAGTTGAAGGTGAGAAAAACAAGAAAGGGGGGTTTGAATTGTTTGTAAAAATAAGCGCTTTTTCAAAATGAAAACCACACAATGATTTTATACTGGTTCGCTTATAACACAAAGCTACTCCAGTCCACCCGGCCAAGGTGATTTCGCCTTCAACAAGGACTTAATCCACTAATCTTGAAAGATTACAAACAAAGTCTAAGAGAAAGATCTCTTAGTCCTCTCAAGTATACAGACTTCACAGAGTCACTTGAGGAAATAAACAAACAATAGATAAAAGATTTATGTAATCTAGAGTGCTTCTAAGAAAGCAAATATTACAGTATTAAGAACAAGAGTTTTTCACGTTATAAGCAAAAGCTTTGTGAAGATTTTTAGAGAGCAAGAGTGTTTTTCTTGAGCGTTGATGTTTCAGTATAATTTTGGCTTGTTGGCTTGCTGATTTTTTCAAAGTTGATTGCAGCCCATTTTATATATCAGTTGAAGCAGTAGTTGAAACTGGTGGATATTAAAATGAATTTACGCCATCACTTAAATAGCTTCTGCAGGATAACTTTCTCTCCTTGAAATGACTACTTACCACAAGTAGTATCTTCTTTATTGAAATTGGAGATTAACGTCTCTTTCTTAATTAGGAAAACCATTTGCAAATCTTTACTTGACTTTAACGTTACTCTTTCATGATTAGCAATTCCATGCTCAGAGTATTTGTATTTCTGGAGAATCTTAGAATCTTGCTTCTGATGTTAATCTCTTGTGAGTTCAGATAGTTTCTTCAGATAGCGCTGATAACTTCTGGAAGTTAGAGATAGCGTTGTTCAGAGTCAGAACATCTAGAGCTTACTTCTTGTTCAGATGCTTCTGATACTTTGCTGTTTTGCTCAGAGTTAGACTTTCTTGAACGTGTTTCCACTTCAGATGCTTCTGATCATATGATAATATGCTTCTGATCTGGTTCTGTATCTGATGACATCATCAGATTTCTTCCTTCTTTCTTTAGAACCCTGCACACTTAGAAACTTTTCGTTAGGGTGCCATTTTTGGTTTCATCCTTTGTTATCATCAAAATCAAGGAATCTGTTGTAGAACAATTTTTGTTCTTACAATCTCCCCCTTTTTGATGATGACAAAACAAACTTAATTAGCAGATGAAACATGAATAATATCAGATCAGATAGACAGAAGCTCCCCCTGAGTTAGTGCTAGGGAGTTCAGAAGTTCTTACCAGAGCTTCCAAGCAATGAGGTTTCTGAAACTTTCTGCAATTTCTTAAGTCCAAGTTAGATAATTTTATTTTTAAGAAAAATATGTTGCAGAGTGTTTAAGGTATTAGACAATATTTTCATCAGAGCTATTAATGACTTCTCCCCCTTTTTGTCAGAATCAAAAAGACATAGTAAAAAAAAAAAATAAGTAAAGAGAAAAACTTGTATTCAGATAAAAGCACAAAGGCAACAAGAAAACATCAGATTCAGAGAAAATAAAAACAACAGGCAAACAAAAATAAATCCTAAGTGCCTAAGGGTTCGGAGGCGGAGGCATTCTCTGAAGCAACATAGCAAGCATGTTCTGGATGTTGTCGTTGACAGTATCTTGCTTGTCCATTCTGGCCCGGAGTTCATTCTGATCTTGCTTAAGTTCTTTCAGAGTCTGAAGAACCATAGGGATAACAGAAGAGGACTCTCCTAGAGTCAGAGCCTGCTGTGCTTCAGCTTCAGCAGCAGCTTGTGCTTCTGCATCCGCCAGAGCCTTAGCTTCAGCTTCCTTAATCCTTAGGATTTCAGCTTCCCTTGCTTTTTCTTCTTCAAGTCTTCTTGCTTCTTCAGCTTCTCGCGCAAGTCTCTCTTCCTATAGCCTTCTGGCTTCCTCAGCAGCTTCTCTGGCAAGTCGTTCCTGGAGTCTTACCTCAGCATCTCTGATGTAGCCATTTCTGACTTGTTCAGAGATATTCTTCAGCCTAAAAGCCTCAGAGGTCATCCAGCCAATGACTCTGTTCCAGTGTGTCCTTACAGAGGCAGGATCATCACTGACTTCAGAGTTAGTGGTCAGAGACTTGATCTTTTGTACTGAAGCCCCTGCAACCAGCATGATGGATTCATCAAGGGTAGGTACAGAAAGGTCAGGTTCAGAGGTAAGAGGTGGAGATGTTGGAGGGCTGAGATTTAGAGTTAGAGGTTCTGGTTCAGTTTCTGATTCAGGTTGAGGTTCAGATGTTTGGGGTGAAGCGTAAAGAGGATTTAAATCTAAAGGTTCAGTTTCAGTTTCAGATTCAGGTGCAGCAGAGGTGTTTGGTGGGTTGATAGCAGAAGTGGGATGGTCAGAGGGTTGGTCTCCAGAAGATTGTATTTCAGAAGTAAGGGTAGTTGTTTGTTGTGGTGGTGAAGTTGTTTCAGGTTCTGTTGGTTGTTGTGAAGCGAATTTTTGAGCATAAATCTGAGCTATGGTTGGGGAGTCAGGGTCAGAGTATTCTTGGTCAGAGGAGATAGAAACATATGGGGGTGATTCTGGTTCTGAGGATGATGAAGAGGAAGTGTTTTGGTTTATTTGTTCAGGTTTAGAAGGAGGTATGAATGTACGGGCGATATTTAAAACTGGTGAAGGCTGAGAGGTTCTGATGGTTGAAGGTGGAATTTCAGAAGTTGTATAAATTGGTGGTGTTGGGAGAGGATTAGAGGAAGGGGTAGAGGAAACCATCGGAGCAGTAGAGCTTGATTCCATTTCTTGAGAGAAGTTAAAGACTTGTTGTTGTTGAGCGTCCATGGTGAAGAAAAAGATGAAGATTGAGAGTTTTGCAGAGAATGCTTCAGAGAGTTTTAGGGTTTTTGAGTGAGTGAGAGTGATAAGTGTGTGAAATGTGAGAAAAGTGTTTATATACTCTAAGTAAAACACATGCAAAACGACACATCAAAATGCGTTAGCACAATTTTCAATTTAGCACGCTTGGGGGAAAAATGATTACAGCTAATTAATGAATGTCTAATCCCAACAGTACGCACACTGCTCAAGGAGATTTCAAACGTTCTGACCTTTGAATTTCTTTTGACAGCTGTCTAGAAGTTCTAGGGTTAGACGCTTAGTGCTCCACGTGTTGATGTATCTGATCTTCAGGAATACCAAAAGATTGATTCCTGGAGATTTCTAACTCAGATATCTTCTTAACTGGTAGAAGTATCAGAGTCAGAGGCAGAAGTGTATTTGTTTTTATCAGAGTCTCATTTTACATTTTCAGAGCCATACTTCACTCAGGGCAATTTTTAATGTTCAGATGTTCTAAGATAAAAAGAAATCTATCTTCAGCTAGAGGCTTAGTAAAGATATCTGCCCATTGATGTTCTGTATCAATGAACTTCAATGTTACTATCCCTTTCTGAAAATAGTCTCTGATAAAATGATGTTTTATTTCAATGTGTTTGGCTCTGGAATGTAGAATGGGATTCTTACTTAAACAAATAGCAGCAGTATTATCACAAAAAATAGGAATGTTACTCTCAAAGATTTGCAGATCTTCTAACTGATGCTTCATCCAGAGCATCTGAGTTGTGCACAGTGACGCTGAGATATATTCTGCTTCTGCAGTTGATAGAGCAATTGTTGATTGTCTTTTGCTAGCCCAGGATATCAGATTGTTTCCCAGAAGCTGGCAATTTCCAGAAGTGCTTTTTCGTTCTATTCTATCTCCTGCATAATCTGCATCACAGTAACCCGAGAGTCTATACTCTGATGTTTTCTCATACATCAGGCCCAGGTTAGGAGTTCCTTTCAGATACTTAAGAATTCTCTTAACTGCTGTTAAATGAGATTCTCTAGGATCTGATTGGAATCTGGCACAAAGACAGACGCTAAAGAGAATATCAGGACGAGTAGCAGTCAGATAGAGAAGAGAGCCTATCATACCTCGATAGAGCTTCTGACAAACCTTGTTGCTTACCTCTTCCTTTTCAAGAATGCAAGTTGGGTGCATGGGAGTTTTTGCAGAGTTGCATTCAGTCATGTCAAACTTCTTCAGAACGTCTTTAATGTACTTGCTTTGATGAACGTACGTGACTTCTGGAGTTTGATTGATTTGAATTCCCAGAAAGAACTTTAGTTCTTGCATTAAACTCATTCGAAATTCTGCCTGCATTAACTTAGAAAATTCTTGGCAAACAGAGATATTAGCAGAACCAAAAATAATATCATCAACGTAAATCTGGCATATCATGAGATTATTATTAAGGTTTTTACAGAAGAGTGTAGAATCAACTTTCCCTCTGATAAAATTTTGTTCCAGAAGAAAATTGCTTAAACGTTCATACCAAGCTCTTGGAGCTTGTTTAAGTCCATATAAGGATTTCTTAAGTTTAAAAACATGTTCTGGAAAATTTGAATTTTCAAAACCTGGAGGTTGGTTGACATACACTTCTTCTGATATATAACCATTAAGGAATGCACTCTTGACATCCATTTGATATAATTTGATAGAGTGATTAATAGCAAAAGATACAAGAAGACGAATAGATTCTAACCTCGCGACTGGAGCAAAGGTTTCATTATAATCAATACCTTCTTGTTGACTATAACCTTGAGCTACCAGTCGAGCTTTGTTTCTGACGACTTCTCCTTTCTCATTCAGCTTGTTTCTGAATACCCATCTGGTTCCAATGACGTGAATGCCTCTGGGTTTAGGAACGAGATCCCAGACATCATTCTTTGAGAATTGATCTAATTCTTCTTGCATAGCTGCCACCCAGTCGTTATCCTGAAGTGCTTCATCACAAGACATAGGCTCAAACAGAGACACTAGTCCCAAAGGAGTATCTTCAGAGGTCCTGAAGGTAGATCTGGTTCTGACAGGTTCGTCCTTGTTTCCCATAATCAAATCTTCAGATACATTGATACGACTTTTAACTTTCTTTGGGATTTCTGGAGATTTAATTTCTTCAGAGTTCTGAGTGGCAGTTGCTTCTGGAGTTTTATCAGATTCTACAAGAGTGATTTCCAAATCTGCAAACTTTTCAACTAGCTTTGACTTTTCAGGGTCAAGCTTATCATCAAATCTGACATGAATTGATTCTTCCACAATTTTGGTTTCTGTGTTGTATACTCTGTAGCCTTTAGAGCGTTCTGAGTATCCTAACATAATACCTTTCTGTACTTTGGAATCAAACTTGTTCAGATGTTCTTTAGTATTTAATATAAAGCAAGAACATCCAAAAGGATGAAAATATGAAATGTTTGGTTTTCTTCCTTTACACAGTTCATAGGGAGTCTTTTCTAGAATAGGTCTTATAGAGATTCTATTCTGAATGTAACACGCTGTATTTACAGCTTCTGCCCAAAAGTGCTTTGCTACATTAGTTTCATTGATCATGGTTCTGGCCATTTCTTGGAGTGTCCTATTCTTCCTCTCTACAACTCCATTTTGTTGTGGAGTTCTAGGGCAGGAGAAATCATGGGATATTCCATTAGAATCAAATAATTCTTCAAAATCATTGTTTTCAAATTCTCCACCATGATCACTTCTGACTCTAATAATTTTAGAGTCAAATTCTTTTTGCACTTTGGAACAGAAACTAGTGAATACAGAGTGAGACTCACTCTTGTGCTTTAGGAATTTTACCCATGTCCAGCGACTGTAATCATCAACAATGACTAGTCCATACTTCTTTCCATTAACTGATGCTGTTTTCACAGGACCAAATAAGTCAATGTGAAGAAGTTCCAGAGGCTTAGAGGTAGAAACAACATTTTTCTTTTTAAAAGATGTTTTTGAAAATTTTCCTTTCTGACAAGCTTCACACAGAGCATCTGAAGAAAACTTCAGTTTAGGTAGGCCTCTGACTAACTCGAGTTTAGTTAGCTGAGAAAGTTTCCTCATGCTAATGTGGCCCAAGCGTCTATGCCATACCCATTGCTCTTCGTGAACTGACATTAGACATTTAACATTTTGATCTTTTAGATCAGAAAGATTTATTTTGTAAATGTTGTTTTTCCTCTTGCCTGTGAAAAGGACAGAGCCATCGTTCTGATTAATGGCTTTACATGTTTTTTGATTGAAGATTACATCATAACCGTTATCACTTAATTGACTTATGGATAACAAGTTATGCATTAATCCTTCTACATAAAGGACATCAGATATAGAGGGAAGAGTACCATTACCAATAGTTCCGGAGCCTCTGATCCTTCCTTTCTGATCTCCTCCGAAACCTACGAATCCAGCATCTTTAAGTTCCAGGCTTTGGAACATAGACTTTCTTCCCGTCATGTGTCGCGAGCATCCAGAGTCCAGGTACCATGACTGGTGTCTGAACTTTGCTGCATAGGATATCTGCAACATAGACAATCTTATCCTTTGGTACCCAGAATCTCTTGGGTCCTTTCAGATTAGTTTTCCCAGAGTTTCTTATAACTTTGGGTTTTCTAGCATTTTTAAATTTTTGTTCTTGTGTGTGTGTGTAATGATATGAAAAGGGAGACTTAAGTTGGTTACTGGTAGAAGTTTTATCTTCCTTAGGATCATACCCAATTCCCTTTTTATTGTTCTGACTAACTCCATAAATCATGGATGCCATAATACTCCTATCTATCCCATTTTTCAGAAATTCTTGAAAGGCTTCTTCGTATTTATAAATTATTTTATTTGAAGTTTGTGGTGCTTGAGACAACGCTTCTTCTAATTCTAAGCTTTTTCTTTTTGCTCCATCTCTTTCTAGTGTTAAAGATCTGATTGTATCTTCTCGTGCTAGAATTGTCATCTCAAGTTCACTACATTCTTCAAATTTTGCTTTAAGACAGCCTTTAATGTTTTTAAACTTTTGTTTTAATTTCTGATATGAGCTAAGAGTTTCTGACAAACAAGATTCTAGATCAGATCGAGAAAGTTCAGAAAATACCTCTTCAGATTCTTCATCTGAGCTACTCCTGGATGTGGTAGCCATAAGTGCCACATTGGCCTGTTCATCAGAGTCAGATTCTGATGATCCAGATTCACTATCATCCCAGGTAGCCATCAGTCCTTTCTTTGTCCTGAAGGTATTCTTCTTGAAACTTTCTTTTCTAGGGTTGTCCTTTTTTAGCTTGGGGCATTCATTCCTGTAATGACCTGTTTCTTTACATTCATAACAGGTAATATCTTTGTTAGATTTACCTTTTGAAATTGATTCAGATCGATCCCCTCTGGGTCTTGGTCTTCTGAAGTTGTTGTTCCTCTTCTTCCAGAGTTGCTTAACTCTTCTGGTTAGTAGGGACAACTCTTCTTCATCATCAGAGTCTTCTGGTTCAGAGTCGTCAGTATCTTCAGTTTCTGCCTGGAGAGCTTTGGTTCTGTCAGGTTTCCGTCTTTCAGATCTGGACTTTAGCGCTACAGACTTGTTCTTTTTCTGAGGCTCATCTTCCTCTAGTTCTATCTCATGGCTTCTGAGAGAACTGACAAGTTCTTCAAGGCTGATATTGTTCAGATCCTTTGACAGCTTCAGAGCAGTAACCATAGGTCTCCATTTCTTTGGCAGACTTCTGACTATCTTCTTAACATGATCTGCAGTTGTGTATCCTTTGTCTAGCACCTTGAGACCTGCAATAAGAGTTTGGAATCTAGAAAACATAGCCTCTATAGCTTCATCATCTTCCATTTTGAAGGCTTCATATTTCTGGATAAGCGCCAGAGCCTTCGTCTCTTTGACTTGGGAGTTTCCTTCATGAGTCATCTTCAGAGAGTCAAGTATATCTTTGGCTGTCTCTCTGTTGGTGATCTTTTCATACTCGTTGTAAGATATAGCATTTAGGAGTATGGTTCTGGCCTTGTGATGATTCTTGAAAACTCGTTTCTGATCATCTGACATCTTACTTCTGGGAACTTCAGCTCCATCCTCTGTGACAGGAGGTTTGTATCCATCTGTGACAATGTCCCAGAGTTCAGCATCATAACCCAGAAAGAAACTTTCAATTCTATCTTTCCAGTAGTCAAACTTTTCTCCATCAAAAACAGGAGGCTTAGCATTGTAACTATCTTTTTCATTTGAGTGGGCCATAGTTTTTCTCGTACTGGATCTCTCTACACTGTTAAGTGTTTGATTAGAAAATCAATAACAGAGCCGGAGCTCTGATACCAATTGAAGGTGAGAAAAACAAGAAAGGGGGGTTTGAATTGTTTGGAAAAATAAGCGCTTTTTCAAAATGAAAACCACACAATGATTTTATACTGGTTCGCTTATAACACAAAGCTACTCCAGTCCACCCGGCCAAGGTGATTTCGCCTTCAACAAGGACTTAATCCACTAATCTTGAAAGATTACAAACAACGTCTAAGAGAAAGATCTCTTAGTCCTCTCAAGTATACAGACTTCACAGAGTCACTTGAGGAAATAAACAAACAATAGATAAAAGATTTATGTAATCTAGAGTGCTTCTAAGAAAGCAAATATTACAGTATTAAGAACAAGAGTTTTTCACGTTATAAGCAAAAGCTTTGTGAAGATTTTTAGAGAGCAAGAGTGTTTTTCTTGAGCGTTGATGTTTCAGTATAATTTTGGCTTGTTGGCTTGCTGATTTTTTCAAAGTTGATTGCAGCCCATTTTATATATCTGTTGAAGTAGTAGTTGAAACTGGTGGATATTAAAATGAATTTACGCCATCACTTAAATAGCTTCTGCAGGATAACTTTCTCTCCTTGAAATGACTACTTACCACAAGTAGTATCTTCTTTATTGAAATTGGAGATTAACGTCTCTTTCTTAATTAGGAAAACCATTTGCAAATCTTTACTTGACTTTAACGTTACTCTTTCATGATTAGCAATTCCATGCTCAGAGTATTTGTATTTCTGGAGAATCTTAGAATCTTGCTTCTGATGTTAATCTCTTGTGAGTTCAGATAGTTTCTTCAGATAGCGCTGATAACTTCTGGAAGTTAGAGATAGCGTTGTTCAGAGTCAGAACATCTAGAGCTTACTTCTTGTTCAGATGCTTCTGATACTTTGCTGTTTTGCTCAGAGTTAGACTTTCTTGAACGTGTTTCCACTTCAGATGCTTCTGATCATATGATAATATGCTTCTGATCTGGTTCTGTATCTGATGACATCATCAGATTTCTTCCTTCTTTCTTTAGAACCCTGCACACTTAGAAACTTTTCGTTAGGGTGCCATTTTTGGTTTCATCCTTTGTTATCATCAAAATCAAGGAATCTGTTGTAGAACAATTTTTGTTCTTACAGAAGTATATGTCGATAACATGATTGCTAAATCAATTGATGAAGAGGAACATGTTGAGCATTTATTAAAGTTATTCCAGCGTTTGAGGAAATATAAACTCCGCTTGAATCCCAATAAGTGTAGTTTTGGTGTTTGTTCTGGTAAGTTGTTGGGCTTTATTATTAGCGAGAAGGGTATTAAAGTTGATCCTACCAAGGTCAAAGTAATACAAGAGATGCCTGCGCCCAAAACTGAGAAGCAAGTCAGAGGTTTTCTCGGCCGCTTGACTGCCAGATGTGCGCCGATATTCAAGCTTCTTCGTAAAGATCAGTCTTGTGATTGGGCCGAAGACTGCCAAAAATCTTTTGACAATATCAAAGAATATCTGTTTGAGCCTCCGATTTTGTCTCCTCCTGTTGAAGGAAGACCGTTGATCATGTATTTGACTGTGCTTGATGAGAGTATGGGTTGTTTTCTTGGTCAGGAAGATGAGACTGGAAATAAAGAATTTGCAATTTACTACCTCAGAAAGAAGTTCACCGACTCTGAGACTCGGTATTCTATGCTTGAGAAGACTTGTTGTGCATTGGCTTGGGCTGCTAAGCGTTTGCGTCAATATATGTTGAATCATACCACTTGGTTGATATCCAAAATGGATCCGATCAAGTATATATTTGAGAAGTCTGCTTTAACTTGGAGGATTGCCTGTTGGTAGATGTTGTTATCAAAGTATGATATCGAATACCGATCTCAGAAAGCGATCAAAGGTAGTATTTTGGTTGACCATTTGGCTCACCAACCGATTGAAGATTACCAGTCAGTGCAGTATGACTTTCCTGATGAAGAGATTTTGTACTTGAAAATGAAAGATTGTGATGAACCATTGCTTGAAGAAGGGCCAGAACCTGGTTCCCGTTGGAGCATGGTATTTGATGGAGTTGTTAATCAATATGGAAATGGCGTTGGGGCAGTGATCATTACTCCTCAAGGCACGCTGTAAGACCCTAATTTTGACCCTAAGATCCCTCATGCAATTTCATCATAAGCATTAGCATTGGGATCATACCTTGGCATCCTCCTTACCCCTCTTTCATTAGGTTTATTTTGGGAGAGATCACCAAGAACTATGTGATTGTATCATAGTTGTATTTTTATCATTTTACTAACCAAAATACCAAAAATATGTCTTTGCATTTGCCTAACTCTTTTGTAGGTAAAGCATGATCCCATTGATTTATCAGGTTCATATCTAGGGTTTGAGACCCTCATGGCAAAGAGCACAACCATGAATTGATCAAAGAATGTTTAAGAGCATCATATATGAGTTCCATTGATTCCTACATGTTATATTAATCAAATTTTCTTCAAGAGTTTGGAGGTGATTTGCCTTGGAAACCCTAGTTTGACTGGGTATCTTGAGTTACTTCTCCAACAAGCTATCTCACCAATTGATCAAATTTCTCAAGGGACACTCCAAAATTCATCATATTATGGATATATGATCTACCATGAGCCTAGAAAGTCAAGAGAATTAAAGGTTAGCAACTTGGTTGATGGTGGTTGGCCAGATGAATTCATCTGATCAAAACTGGGTCTCCCTAGACCCTATCGCCTACAATTTTCACCATATGAAAATGATTCCAAAAGAAACGTTACTCTAAATGACATTCCAAACAACTTTTATGTTGAGACCTAGAGCTAGTTTTTCCTGGAAAATCATTTTCTATGTTGAAACATTATAGGTCATTTTGTCTAAACCCTAATTTGAAAGTCAACTTCCCAAAGCCATAACTTGCTCAATTTTTATGAGATGAAAGATTTCCAAATTGCACAATAAAATTTAAGATGTCTACTTAAACTTTGAAGTTTGTAGTGAGAGCAAATTCAACGTTTATGAGCATGTGATATGAGGATAAATTATAGGTCATTTTTGACCTATACCATTGAACAAGTGATTTTTCCAAACTTCAAAAATGCATAACTCTATCATTATAAATCCAAATGACATGAAATTTGTTATCATTTTGAAGGTATTTGAAATATATACAACTTTGATGATGACACGTTTCTCATTTGAAGCTTACATAAAGAGTTAAGCAAGGTGGAATATTGAGATATATAGCTTGACACTTTGAAATGTTTTCAACATGTTGAAATTTCCAAACTTCCACCTCAAAATTCTCCATTTTCCAAGCTCCAAATGAAAAATTGTTCAACATAAAACTTGTTCCCCTTGATCTAAGCTTTACAAAGAACCCAAGTTCATGCATTTTAGAGAAAGATTGCTAGGTCTGCGCATGGCTTTAACAGGGTTGCATCATTGGAAAGAATCAATTATACAAACTTCAGTTCACAATGCCTTGCCATTCAAGCTTCATTCAGACTAAAATTTGAATCATTTTGGATCTTATTGCATTGCATCATGGGCCTGTACATTCCCATGCACTTGTGCCATCCACATTGCCAATTTTGGACAGATTTTGAAGTGTGCAAATATCATTCCCTTTGGCTATAAATAGAAGGCTTCTGAGCTCATTTGAATCACACTTTGCGCGCCACCTTTTCCCCCCATTGAAACCCTCTTATTCTAAAGGAAAACATGAGAAATTTCAATTTGAAATTTGAGTTTGAATCTCAACTGTTGGAGATTCAAGAACTCCAGGATCCACAACCTTGCAACATCTTCAATCACTTCATATTAGCTTCTCAAGTGTGATCAGATCGTGTTTGAAGCAAGCAACATCAAGACCTACATAGCATTGAAGGTAATTTTCAGAAAACTTCATCTCTTCGATTCTCACTCAATTCTACTCAATTCTCTTGGATCTTTGGTTGTCTGAAGTCCGACCAATGTAGGCAAGAAGACTGAGTTCTTAAAGGTCAAATCGAAGAAAGGAAGAAGACTAGAGTTAGTTAAAATTGAGGTCAAATTCGTGCTCTACGCCATTTTTTCTTTCAGATCATGTCCTCCTTTTTTATTTTGGTGATGGTTGAGGGTGGACCAGTCCGGTGAGGTCCACCGGAGAATAAGACTGGAGTTATAGCTTCGGCGATGTGTTGGCATATCTCCAGACCACAAGATCCTTTTCAAACGTTTTAATCTCGTGCGTTGGTTTTAAATACTATCTCAGCAGCGAATTGACTAGTGTCCATTATGGAACGCGCGCTGAGGACCACTTGATCTGCCACCTCAATTCATGAGGGAGATCAAGTGGTCCACGTTTTTTGCTATTTTCTGATTTTTATTTTAATTAGCTTATTTTCATTAATTCATATTAATTTTAATATTGATCCAAAAAATATGAGAGTTTCACAATAAAATTTCAAATAATTTCCTCTTTCATATTGTGAATTAAAATTATTTTTTGGATTATTATTAATATTTTTCATGATTTAATTGATTTTATGATTATTTTTAATTGTTTAAAAATACTTTTCAGTCTTTAAAAATTTTGAAATTTTTTCTCCAAGGTCCTTTGACCTTGTTTGACCTATGATAAATCTCATGGCCATTTCTTTGGTGTTTTGATGAGGTTTTAGGAATTTGACAAAGCATATTTAATTTAAATGTATTATTTTAGTCTTTTTAATTTTATTAAATGCCAATTAATTGTGTTGACTAATTGTGATGACTTGTTTGAGTTTGACTCTTGTTGTTGGGCCTTGGTCAAGGTTGATTTGACTTTGTCAAGTTAATATCATTGAATTTAGGGGATTGATGGAATGTACATTCCATCTCCCAAAATGAATGGATGATATTAATTTGGTAAAAGTCCTCCTTTGACCAATTTGAGTTTTGAACCATTCCCCTCCCTCTTCATCTCATTCCCATTCTTTATGCATTTATCTCATTTGGCCCATGATATCTCAAAGTCCTAAGGCTAGTTGATTGAAAAATCAACATAAGTATGAATGAGATTAGGCCATCTCTTTTGCATATTCTTTTTGTGTGTGGTATGTTTCATGAGCACAATCCATTATACTATGTCTCTAACATGCATTAACACTAAATTTCTATTGCCCGACCTCAAATAGTTGTGACTTCTACATAAGTCCAATTACGATTGCTTAACATAGCGCTAAATTTGTGGCATAAAAGGCATATAATTCTAATTAGTGAGATTTTAAGTCTCCCCTCTTTCATGGTATTGTGTGGAAACTTGGCCTTTTTTTTATTTCTTTGGAAGATGTCTTGGCTCAAGGATCCATGCTTGTGATAAATGGGTTGAGTGTTCTCTAAAGAATGCCTTAAAAAATGAAAATCAAAAGCAAAAGAAATACTAACTTCTAACTCATTAACAACTAACTTTTAATTTCAAGCCATTTACTTTAATGTCATTTAATTTTATTCTTTACTCATTTGCCATTATTCATACCATTCTAATTGTTTATGTTAATGCAATTTTCACTTTGTCCTCTTGGACCATATTGTGTGATATATTCCATTTTGTGTATACTTTGTTTTTTTTTGTGGTCTTTGACCATTAATGTACATAATAACAACAAAAACCCTAAAAAACTTTTGTGTTGATTGTTGACTTGATCTTGGACAAATGGACTTAGAACTTAGGCAACATTCCTATGCTAAAGGACTTGGCCAATCCCAATTTTTTGTAACCAAGTGATGGCAATTTGAAACTTCATCTGATACATCATTCAAGATCCCTTTGAGTTTATCTGCAACATGATCATTGTGAAGCTATTATTTTGAACCTGTGACTGTTGGAATTCATCTGTTACATGGGCTAATTTGAAGAAGATCATGGAGTGGCTAAAGCTTGGATGTGGATATCTTTATTTGATGCCTTGCTATTCAAGATAATATAATTGTGCATTTGTGTGTTGCTTGATTCTAAATGTCCAAGGGAATTTGGGTTTCTATTGACATTGTTGTCTATTAGATTGCTACCCATTGGTCAGATCTTTTCAACCCTTAACTTTTAATTTTGTGCATAGGATTAGTCTCTTCATCTTCTCCCCATTTCTTAAATTTCAAAATCTCTCCCTCCCTTTTAAAACAAAAAATCTTTGTTTGAACTTGTTTTGTTCTAAACTTTGACCACTTTGCAAAAAGATAGAAACTTTGGCCTTATGCCATTGCATTTTCAAACTTCTTTTCTTAAATCAAACTTGTAAATAAACTTAACTAAACTTGACTTAAAATTTTAAAAAAGCCAAAAAGAACTAACTCATTCAAACCATTTTCAGGCCTTTGTGCCTTTCAAACATAAATTTTGTTAAAAGCAATGCATCCACTTTGAAATTTGTATCACGAACTACGAGGTTTTGATCCCTCATTTTTATGTTGGTACGTAGGCACAAGTCCGAAGGTCTTGTCAAACACAAAAATTTAATTAATGAATTCTTTTCTCATCCCCCATTCTATTTGTTTGTAAACATCATTTTTGTACCAAATGCATATGCACACAAAAAGGGCTCCCTAGGAGTACCTAGGACACTTTGGGTGCTAACAAATTCCTTTTGTGTAACCAACCCCCTTACCTGTAATCTCTGACATTTTATTAGTTTTGATTTGAAAACTTCTTACTTTTGGGTTTTGTTCGTACTTTTTCCCTTTTCCCTTGGAAACAATAAAAGCGTCGTGGCGACTCTTGTTATTTGATATCTAACTTATCCATAGCTTGATGATCATGAATTTACCGCTACACACGCATCTAACATTTACAGCTAGATTGACTTTCAAGTGTACGAACTATATGGCAGAATATGAAGCTTGCATTATGGGGCTTGAAGAGGTCATGAATCTCAGAATCAAGTATTTAGATGTCTTTGGAGATTCCGCTTTGGTTGTAAATCAAATCAAAGGTGATTGGGAGACGAATGAACCCGGTTTGGTACCGTATGGAGATTATGCGAGGAGGATTTCAACTTTCTTTACAAAGGTTGAGTTCTATCATATTCTTCGAGATGAGAACCGAATGACAGATGCTCTTGCAACGTTGGCGTCAATGATTGTAGTGAAGTATTGGAATGAGGTTCCCAATTTATTGGTGATGCGTCTTGATAGACCAACTCATGTGTTCGCTGTTGAAGAAGTCAGAGACGAGAAGCCGTGGTATTACGACATGAAATGTTTCCTCCAAAGTCAAATTTACCCTCCTGGGGCATCTTTGAAAGATAAGAAGACTTTGAGAAGATTAGCCGATAATTTCTACTTGAATGGTGATATACTGTACAAGAGAAACTTCGACATGGTTTTGCTCAGATGCGTGGATAGACACGAAGCAGACTTATTGATGACTGAAGTGCATGAAGGTTCCTTTGGTACTCATTCCAATGGACATGCAATGGCAAAGAAGATGTTGCGAGCAGGTTACTATTGGTTGACAATGGAATCTGACTGTTGCAAGTTTGGGAAGAAATGCCACAATTGAATGTTATTTCTTCCCCATGGCCCTTCTCCATGTGGGGAATTGATATGATTGGGATGATTGAGCCCAAAGCTTCGAATGGACATCGTTTCATTTTAGTGGAAATTGACTACTTCACAAAATGGGTTGTAGCGGCATCGTATGCAAGTGTAACCAAGCAAGTTGTTGTAAGGTTTATCAAGAATCAAATCATATGCTGTTATGGTGTGCCAAGTAAGATCATTACTGACAATGGATCAAACTTGAATAACAATATGGTGAAAGCTCTTTGCAAAGACTTTAAGATTGCACATCATAATTCTTCTCTCTACAGACCTAAGATGAATGGGGCTGTTGAAGCTACAAATAAGAACATTAAGAAGATTATTCAGAAGATGGTTGTCACGTATAAGGATTGGCATGAAGTGCTCCCGTTTGCTTTGCATGGGTATCGAACATCCATTTGCACTTCAACAGGGGCAACCCCTTTTTCTCTTGTATATGGTATGGAAGCAGTACTCCTAGTAGAGGTTGAGATTCCTTCATTAAGTGTGCTCATGGAAGCCAAGTTGACTGAGGTTGAATGGTGTCAGACCAGGTATGACCAGCTGAATTTAATTGAAGATAAAAGATTAACTACCATGTGTCATGGTCAGTTATATCAGTAGAGGATGAAGAAAGCTTTTGATAAGGAGGTCAGACCTCGGGTATTCAGAGAAGCTGGCCTTGTGCTCAAGAAGATGTTGTCGTTCAAACCAGATTCTAAGGGAAAATGGACTCCTTTTCAGGCGGTGCTTTGATTCTTACAACTATGGATGATGAAGAGTTCACCCGTCTTGTGAACGTAGATGCAGTCAAGAAATACTTCGCCTAAAAAAAGAAAAGAACAACTCGCTAAATTGAAAACCCGAAAGGGCGGCTTAGGCAAAAATGAGCGTCTTAGTGGATTGAAAACCCGAAAGGATGATCTAGGCAAAAATTAGAGACATAAAAACGGAATGAATTTCTCGATAAGTTGAGTACCCTACTTTAGGGAAACTTATGCAAAAATTAGGGATTATGGCAAGTAACTGCAGTCTGCCGATCGTCCAGTTGTAGAAAGACTTTGTTGGGCACAAGGGTTGACGTCGATTCATCATCCTAATAGCAGTCAAGAGCACAATGGATATCAAGAGCTGGTAGAAGGATTAAGGATCATTTGTATTCAATGTAACCCTTTTCCATGTAAATTACCATTTTCAACTTTGTAAAAATCTATGGAGTCTTGTCATTTACAGACTACCATCCCATTAAATAAAGTTGAGCTTTTGTCCAATTGTTTCTACTCTTATTTACTTCAGCCAATAGTTTAAATTTCATTATGATCATTTTGGAAATTTAAATTTTTTTAATCAAAATCTTTTTTTTCTTAAAACATATAAAAACAAGAATTTTTCAAAGCAATTAAAAGGGAGTATCAACATCACTTCAAAGAGCAGCAAGTCCTTAAGTGCTAAGCATCAGAGGTTCCCCAAGCATTTAACCCTTCGGGTATCCCTAGTTGTTTGGGTGGATCCGGTTCCCCTACGGAGTGTTTGTTCCTTAGCAAAGTTCTGATTCTTTTCCCCAACTTAGTTGGTTGATTCAGTACCTTGCGACGTGTTATTTCCCCGACAGAGTTTCTGTGTTCCCCAACGGAGTTTGTGTTTCCTCGGAAGGGTTGATCTTTAGCAGAGTAAGGTGTTTTCCCCAGTAGATCGTGTTGGTTCCCCCCACCAATCGCCATCCGACTCGCTCCCAGTCAGAGTTTCCTCCTGGTTTCTAAGCAGTTATTTGTGTTTATCCTCTGTATGGTTGTCTCCCATTTGATATGGTGTTTGTAAGACCCTAATTTTGACCCTAAGATCCCCCATGACATCATATCCTTGCACATTGCACTTGCCTCAAGGATCATAGCATCTTGGCTCCTTAACCCTAGGGTTGGGACTTGTGTGAGTAGTTTGAGACCACCAAGCATGCTTGAATTGTATATTATTTATTTTCTCATTTTGTTTACTAACCAAAATCACAAAAATATGTCACTAACTTTGCTTGTTTTGTAGCTTGAGCAATCATAAGATCCAAGGCTCTTAAAAGACCCTATGCTCATTGATATGACCAGGTGAAGGTGAAAGCAAGCATGAAAATGGTTCACAAAGCTCTCAATCATCATATATGCCTCCCAAATATCTCAATTTGTCAATTTGATCAAAGCAAACCAAGGGGCTTGAGGATTGTTTCCCAAGGAAACCCTAATTCATCTGTTTATCAACTGTGCCTTGCTCATAAAGCAACCTCAACCCATGGTCAAATACAATCAAGGGAAGTTCTTCCGTTCATAATTTCATGCATATTTGAGCTTATTTTAGTGTCCTCAATAATCAATTCATCAAGATTTGAGGCATGGACTTGAGAAGTTGATCAGTCAATTCATCTGACTATTTTGAAGTACACTGAGACCTAACTTTTGATGTGTTTGTCAAATGGATATGACCCCAAGATAAACAATGTTCTTAAGAACCATATTAACAACTTTCATGTTCATCAAAAATTGACTTGAAGATTGGAAGATCATCATCCATTTCAAAATATTATAGGTCATTTTGACTGAAACCCTAATTTTGGGTCAATTTCCCAAGAACATAAATCATTCATTTTTCATGATTTTGAGATGGGATTAAATGCATTGGAAAGCTTAAGGTGTATAATTCATTGGTTATGTTGGACAAATTTTCATATTCCTAAAATAAATACATGTGATAATGCAAAACATTATAGGTCACTTTGGACAAAAAGCATTGAAATGTGAAAAAGTCCAACTTCAAGTGCCCATAACGTTCTCATCAAAAATCCAAATGATGCAAAATTTGAGTCCAAATTAATTGTCTTGAAAAGATATACTACTTTGATGTTGAAGGTTTTGTCATTTGGATCTTTTACCATTGAAACAAAAGTGCTTGAAGTTGGCCCATTTTGGAAACTTTCACATACACATGTTTTGCACCTTGCCCTTTATGATCAATTTTCACCAATTTCCCGATTCCAAATGAAGTTTTGCCCAACATAACAATTGATCCTCATGTCAAGAGCTTTCCAACCATTACCCATAAGGCTATGTTTTATTTTTGGAAATGCCATTTTCGAAGAGAAGAACATTTTGGTGCATTTTTGGAAACAAGTTGAAAACACATTGCACAAGCTGATTGTATCATTTCTGCACGACCATTTCATTTCCATGTGATATCAGCATTCATTTCCAATTGGAATTGGGCCCTCCATGCGCCTGTACAGGCCCATGCATGGAGGACCTCTCCATTCATGCACATGCTTTGTTCATGCATTGCAGCTACCATTTGCTATAAATAAGTGCACAAGGCTTCACAATTGGATAACCTAAAGGCGCCTGTTATGCTGCAAGAATCCCTCCATAGCCTCACTTAAATGAACTCTCTCTTTTGTTTCAAATTTTCAGATCTGAATTTCAATTTCATTGATTGATTTTCAGACTCATAGTTCGTTAACCTTGCTTCATCTTCATCCTGAGATCATACTGCAAGCAAAAGCTTTGAAGAATCGTGCTCTCAAGATCCATATTTCAGAGGTGGATATCCAAACTTATTTTCTTCGAAACTCTTTGTTTATAACTTGTTTCTTGCATCTATTGGGTTGGCTGAAGGCCTCTCATCAGAGGCAATTCATTTATGCTTTGAATTTTGAAATTCCATCAAGTTTCAGTTGAACACCATATTTTTCAATCTCTGATTCCTCTCTCCATGGAAGTCTAGAATGGAAATAGATGGCACAGGGGTGATGTACATCACCCCAGCTTTCCATTGCTGTATAGATCGTGGCTTTTGGTTGAGGTTGCCATGTCTGCAACTCTCACCGGGACCAGAGGTCTCACCGGAGAAGACGGTGGTGTACACCACCGTCCCAACTCCAAATCAAATCCTGACTGTGCGATCTCTTTTCCAGATCTAATCTGGATCTTTCTTTCTTATGACTTTTTTAAAGGCCAAGTGTTTCGCTTTGACTTAAGTGTTTGGTGGACGCGCGCATATGATCCGTCTGATGCGCCAGCTCAATTAATGAGCTCCTGATCCAACGCCTCACGTTTTTTATTTTTTATTTATTTCTGATTTTAATTTCCATTTTATTTCTTTTATTCCATTTCATTTCAAAAAAATCATATCTAATTCATTATTGGTCCAAAAAATGTGAGACCAATTGCATTATTTCTCTTTTAATTTCTAGTTTCTAAAAATGATTTTTAATATTTTTTTTTATCATTTGATATTTTTTATGAATTTTCTCTTTTCTGGTTATTTTTAATTCATTTTAAATAGTTTTTGATATTCAATAAATACAAAAATATTTTCTCAACCTCCTTAAATGATGATAGATCTACGAAAAATATTCTCATCAATTTATTAATTGATTTGAGATTTATTTGAGTTTTTAATTCAATTAGGTTAATTTTATGCATTTTTAATTGATTAAAAATAGTTTCTGGTTTCTAAAAATGCTGAAATTTTTTGTCAAACTTTGTTTGACCTTGTTGAACTTAGGATGATGCATTTGGACTTTCCAAAGTTGATTTGAAATGGATTTGAAGTATGACCTTTAATTGTTTATTTTAATTCAAGTATTATTTTAATTTTGAAAAATACCAAAAATATTTTATTTGTTTCTTGACTTCTAAGCTTCATTTTGCTCCTGTTTACTAATGTTTGACCTTGATTTCATCTATATTTGGTCAATGTTTGTTGATTATCTCACTTGATTTCCATTAATGCACTTTCTTATTCATCATCTTCTTCTTTTTCTTCTTCTTTTTTCTTTTTTTTGATCAATGAGTTAAAGATTGGTGGTTAGCCTTGATGTATGGGAGGTTTAACCTTCCTTGATTCAAATCTAATTCATCCTGATCATAGATCAAGTGAATGGCTTTGCATTAAGGATAGGTTGCTTTCTAATCAAGCAAAGAACCTAAATCAAGATCATTTCTCATCTTCTTTTGGCATGGCAAGTTGTAGGAGCTTGATTCTCTAATCAAGATCTCTAACTTGTGTTGTTGCCTATATTTTATTGACTAGCCTCAGATAGGTGTGACTACTATATTAGTCCACTTACGATTGCTTAACATAGCGCTAAATTGCCTTATGGCACACTAACACTAACACTAACCATTAACCATTAACATTTAATTCTTGCACTTTACATTTATGCAATTTAATATTCTTGTACATATTATTCATTTGATTTTTCCCTTTGCTCATTTGAGCACATGTTTATGTTAATGCAATTTGCCTTTTGCTCACTTGAGCATATAATTGTGTATATATTATTGTGCTTGTGTTTTGTTTTGATTGTTGTGAACCAAATGCCAAATGGACAAAAGGACTTAGATTCTAGGACATTCCCTATGCAAAAATGGAGTAAAAAAGGCCTTAATGTTGAAGATGAATTGGAAGGACCAAATCTCTAAACTCATTCTTGTCCATTCCTTGTTGACATTATTGAACTTTTTGATGTGTGTTGTTCTTGTGCTAGGGATTCCTATTTGAGCCAAAATTGAAGAACCATTGCCATGTGCATCTAAAGTGAGAGATACAAGAGCCATTGGAAGATTCCTAAGAGCTTTGCTTGATTGATTGATTGCTTGAGTATATACTTATTTGCTTGCTTATTCCAAAGGATGGGAGCTACTTGGATCATCAATATGATCTCAAGAAGGGAACTCCATTTGTGGTCTTATTTCTTCTCCTTCATCTCTTGTATGCTTAGGACCTAGCCATTCTTCTTCTTCCCTCCACTCTAACCCAGGCCAAAACTTTTGTGCAAACATTAACATTTGTTTTCAAACATTAGAAACCTAAGCATTATGCTTTTGATTTTCAAACTTTCTTTTCATAACACTTATTTTGAATTGAATCTTTAAGTCAACCATGACCATATTTTGTAAATACTTTTCATTGGTAAATATAACTCATTCAAATGTTCTTGTGGTTTCAATGGCCACTTCTTATTAAAAAGTTTTCATAACCTTTAGCTATTAGGTTTGAGTTATCCTTGAGGTAGATATAATACTCACCTATATCCTTAGTGATGGACAATGAGTCTTCCATGCTTATTATAGGGTTAACCCCTCACTAGAATGTTGAAGTTATCCTCACATTGTGGATTTGTGGTTTTAGGTTGAGTTTTCTCCCTTAGAT
Organism: Lathyrus oleraceus; assembly: GCF_024323335.1. Taxonomy (NCBI): domain Eukaryota; kingdom Viridiplantae; phylum Streptophyta; class Magnoliopsida; order Fabales; family Fabaceae; genus Lathyrus; species Lathyrus oleraceus. The sequence goes on along the minus strand of NC_066583.1, from coordinate 205,489,194 downwards.
AACAAAAGACCTTAAGGCTTTTGGACCGATCAATTCACCAACTTGTTTTGAGATTTTTACCCCGAACTACGGGGTTTTGATCCTACCTTTTTAAGATGGTACGTAGGCAGTGGGTTTGTCCATTCAAACACAAAATTGTAAATAATTTGTACATTCTTCTCTCATCTCCCCAATCATGTTTGCACAAATAACTTTCACAAAATACCAACCTACCTTACAACAATTGTGAAAAGGGCTCACTAGGAGTACCTAGGATGTTTTGGGTGCTTAAAACCTTCTGATTGCATAACCAACCCCCTTACCCCGATCTCTGACATTTTTATTAGTTTTTGATTCGATAAAACTTCTCGGTTTTTGTTCGCTTTCTAACCTTTCCTTTGGATAAATAGAAGTGCGGTGGCGACTCGACTTGTATGATTTACTTTTGATTTAGTCAATAAATCTAAAGGTAACGAATACCCCGCTACAGAAAAGTGGCGACTCTTCTAGGGACATTTGCCAAGTGGGTTTTGCCTACTTTTCATATTTTGTTGTATTGTAATGTATATTATTCTTGTGACATATTTTTGTGCAATTTGGGATTATTGTGTTGTATGTAATGGATGAATTGCTTGATATATTAATTGCTTGTGTGCTTGGTGGTCTCTTGTGAGATGAGTTTTATACCCGAACTCGAGTACACTTAAGATAGGAGAATGGCATAGTCTTGTTGACTTGTGTGGAGTTATTCCTTAACAAGTTGACTTGCAAGCCCATTCACTTGGTGGAGGTTATGTTGGGATCAATAATGTCACACGAGTAGTCGTGGTTAGGCATTACTCTTTCCAATATAGGCCTTAGAAGCCAAGGACCTTAGTTTACCAAGCCCATCTTGGCCTATTTTTAGGACGTAGTGCGAAGGTCGTTCAAGTGTAAGATTTGATACGTTTGTTACGCGATACTACACTCATAAGAGTCTCTCTTGAGAATATTTTTGGAATACGAGTAGTCGTTTATCCGATAATATCTGAAAGATGGGATGATGACTATGGGAACCTCTTGTAGAACATGTTTGGCAGGTTTAAATCCTAGTACACTCCCTTTGGGTGGTTCTAAAACCGAGACTTCATGCTCGTGACTTGCAACAAACCCTTGATTCATGGTTGATCCGTTCTTGTGTATCCTTAATATCAATGGAGAATTTATTGACTCTTGTGGTGAATTTTCCAAGGTTCCTCTTCTTGGTACATGTGGTGGGATTAACTACAACCCTATTTTGGCACGTCGTCAGCTTGGGTTCCCCCTAAAGGATAAACCTAATAACATTCTGTTAGAGGATGTATTCTTTCAGGAGGGTAAAGATCCCCAAGGCTTGAAGGGCAGGATGGTTCGCGCTTGGCGCAAGATCCATAGGAAGGGAAGGAAAGAGCTTGGTCCGAAGAACTGTATTGCTTTGGAACCCTATACCTCGTGGGTGAGGAGTAGAGCCTCCGAGTACCTTATGCCTTATGAGTATCCGAGACCTACACCTTTGGTTGTGGCTGGGCCTTCAACCCTCCTTGACCAAGGAGTAGAGGATTTGAGAGACGAAGACCGTTCACGTGCTTGGATCCGTGAACGAGAAGAGCTACTTCAGCAGCTTAGAGATAAGGATGCATTGAGAGAGTTTCTTGAGCATCAGGTTATCGACGAGCCTGATGATGTGGTGACTTCTCTTCTTCCTCAGTCTTCTAGGTTTTGGAAGAGGAAGTACGATCAACTCGCCAAAGAGAAGGCAGATATGGAGGCAGCCTATGAGAGGGAGGTGAAGAGGCTTCGTGCAGCTTATCTTCCAGTCTCCAGAGCTTTAGACGACTGCTTCTAGGGTTCCATAGGATGTTCATTTTCCTTCTCTCTTGTATTGTATTTTGGTTACCAACACTATACTTCTTTGGCGTAAAAATATTTTCCAGATATTATTGATATGATATTTCCATATATGTCTAAATGATTAATATTTTCAATATTTGCAAATAGGACTCTAAAGTTCCTCTGATAAATAAAATAAATCATATGCACAAGCATTGCATGCATCATGTACATAAGCAGGTTTTGCTCCAGGCTTCTTGTTCAATGGTCTAACTATGTGTTCTTCATTTATTTTAAAGACAAGCTGACTCACCGGTACTACACGTGAGCCAACGCTTCAAGAATGATGGATCACTTAGAGCAAGAGAACCGAGAACTCAAGGAGGAATTGGCCATATTGACTACCCTGATGGAGTCTTTCATGGCCGCCCAAAGCCAGTCATCTCCAACGCCTTCAACTCCTCCCCATAGGACAGTCATCTCTGAGATTGCCTCTTCAACAATGCCTGCCGCCAGTGCCCACTTTGCGCCAACTGCTATGTCAGTCGGGTTTCCTTGGGGGATGCCCGCAAACTTTGTTCCTGAGGGTCTCGCCCCCACGTTTTCTTCTCTGCCAGCATTTAGCCCGGTCCTTGCCATTCCACCTCCGGTCGTGCATACTATGCCAAGAGTAGACGACACCATCTACCACTCTGAGTCGTCTGAGGGCCTAGACGTATATGAAAAGATGGATGCTATGAACAATCAGTTTCTTGAGCTCCGCAAGGAACTCAAAACTCTCAGAGGAAATGACCTCTTTGGCAAGTCTGCTGCTGAACTCTGCCTAGTTCCGAATGTCAAAATCCCTGTAAAGTTCAAAGTACCTGACTTTGAAAAGTACAAGGGAAATACTTTCCCTCTCAGTCACGTGGTTATGTATGCGAGGAAGATGTCGACTCAGACCGACAATGATCAGCTCCTCATTCATTATTTCTAGGACAACCTGTCCGGTGCCGCCCTGAGATGGTATATGGGCTTGGACAGCGGGAACATCCGATCCTTCAATGATCTTGGCGAAGTTTTCGTCAAGAAATACAAGTATAACATGGATATGGCTCCCGATAGGGATCAATTGAGAGCCATGTCTCAGAAGGACAAGGAAACTTTTAAGGAGTACGCCCAGAGGTGGCGAGAACTAGCTGCACAGATTGTGCCTCTGCTGGAAGAAAAAGAAATGACCAAGATCTTCTTGAAGACCTTGAGCTCATTTTATTATGAGCGGATGATTGCCAGCGCTCCTTCTGATTTCACCGAGATGGTGAACATGGGGATGCGTCTGGAGGAAGGAGTCAGGGAAGGGCGTCTGACTAGAGAAGAAGGCTCTTTTGCCAAACGATATAGGGCATTTGGAAAGAAGAAAAATGGTGAGGCACATGCTGTGACCTCCCATGTCAAACCCATAAGACCCTCTGTGAGGAGGAAGACTGTAACACCCTTCTAAAATACCCCAACTATTTAATTAAAATAGCAATATATCAATCAGAGTAATTATGCCCTGAAGGGTGTCACACAATCACTTCACACCAATCATCAAAATATCCTGTCATGCTCGTTTATTTAATTAAAATAAGACACTTTTGCATAATTCACAGCGGATACGAAATAACAACATTCAAATCATGTACTACATTACAGGTAAAGTTGTTCAACAACCAAAAGAAAACATAGTAAAACATCCCATCCCGATGTTACATCTACCAGAGCATGACCCACTAAGGACTACACTAGACTCCCAGGACTAGCTTCTATTCAATCACTGCTCGTTACCTGAAAACATAATTGTAAGGGTGAGTCCTCCAATCGATATAATAAGCATTATAAAACATCATGTAATGCTAAGTAATTTAACACATATCATCACCCTAATCAGATTACACATATACAGCAACGGCAATATCAACTCATAATCATCATCATCATCATACTCAAACTTAACACAACCATAAAACACACGTATAATATTGGAATACATCCATTCATATTATACGCCATACATACATACGTTATGCAATGAGACTCCATGCATGCGGTACCGACTATTCGTGAACATATAGTTTAACCTCACCGACCAAATCCAGGTACGCCTACCAAGCTCACTAGTCCCATTCATTTGAGACCTAGTGACTCACATCACTAATTCCTCACCATGGGAATTAGCTACCACCCCAAGGGCTATGCTATGCACGCTAAATCACCTAGCATGCAAACATCAACAACAATTCACAATAACTCATCACTAATTCCTCACCATGGGAATTAGCTACCACCATAAAGGCCACAACATGCATGCTAATCACCTAGCAATGCTACATCATCAACAACAATTCAAGAATAGATATATGCTCACACTCTAAGCCATAAAACAGTCTATTCACAAATGCACACATAACTGATACATTCACAGCATCATGCATACCATCACACATCATCAGTATTTTATCACATAAGCATATCATATCATGCCAAATAACAACCACAGTATTAGCACACTCTACTAATACCTATACTACTCACAACAACGGGGAATGTTCCCTAATATATCATACATCAGCTAAATCACATTACTCGGCTGAACAGCTAAAACTGCACAACAACAACTCAGGAAAATCACAAGTCTGCCCATACGCGTACTGCCTAGTCCCATACGCGTATGGCCCATTCCTCAGCCAAATCCCATACGCGTAACACCATCTCATACGCGTATGCTACGCGTACCACTTCCCCATACGCGTACCAACAGAGACCAAACTACGTTCAAAACATCATCTTCCTCATCCATACGCGTATTGCCTAGTGCCATACGCGTACCATGCCATCTCATACGCGTATTGCCTAGTGCCATACGCGTATGACCAGAAACCAGACTTCCAGTTCTGCTATGGCTTTCTCTGCTACGAGATCTATCCAATTCAACCTTCCACAGTCCAATTTTTCACAATAATCGTTCATATCATCTAACACGAATCATAACCTATTCGATCTCACAATTTCTAACACTATTGCATCTAATTCCTACGAATTTCCTTCAATTTTAATCCAGATTCGTTCATCCCAAAAGTTCACAATTTCAGCATAATTATTCCAATCAGAGGTAAATCAATGGTTTATCACTACCCATGACATATTATCCCATAATACCCATTAATCGACGATAAACCCCCCTTACCTGAGTTAATCCGGCAAATCTCTGAGCTTCAAGCTTTTCCTTCCTTCAACCCTTGTTCTCTAGCTTTCTTTGCCCTTTTCCACTTTTCTGCCTCTTTTCCCTTTTCACGTGAAAATAACTCTTTTTACCAAATGGAACCTTTTTACTGATTTCTACTTTTATTCCAATACTAACAAAATAATCCAATAATAATAATCCCAATAATATTCCAATAATTATTATTCCAATAATAATAATAATTCCAATTATTTAATTAAATTAATAAATATATTATTAACTCAATTTAAATAATTATCTTATTTTATCGGGGTGTTACAACTCTCCCCCACTAAAAGAGTTTTCGTCCTCGAAAACATACCTCAAGTGAATAACTCAGGATAAGACTCCTTCATCTGACTCTCAAGTTCCCAAGTCACATTGCCACCTGCCGGTCCGCCCCAAGCTACCTTTACCAAAGCAATCTCTTTACCCCGCAACTGCTTCAACTCTCGATCCTCGATCCTCGATCCTCATAGGTGATGTTTCAACAGTCAGGTTATCTCTCACCTGTACATCATCTACTTGGACCACATGCGACGGATCAGGAATGTACCTCCTCAACTGAGACACATGAAAAACCTCATGTAAATTTGCAAGTGACGGCGGTAAAGCGATACGATAGGCTACTTCCCCTATCCTCTCCAAAATCTGATAAGGACCAATAAATCGAGGTGTCAACTTCTTCGACTTCAAAGCTCGACCAACCCCAGTTATCGGAGTAACACGAAGAAACACATGATCTCCCTCTTGGAACTCAAGTGACTTCCTCCTCTTGTCGTGATAACTCTTCTGACGACTCTGAGCAATTCTCATCTTCTCCTGAATCATCTTAATCTTTTCCGTAGTTTGTTGAACAATCTCCGGTCCAACCACAACACTCTCACCGGATTCATACCAACATAAAGGTGTCCGACATCTCCTACCATACAAAGCTTCAAACGGTGCCATACCAATGCTCGAATGAAAACTATTGTTGTAGGTAAACTCAATCAAAGGTAAGTAACAATCCCAAGTACCTCCTTTTTCCAAAACACAAGCTCTCAAAAGATCCTCTAGTGACTGAATCGTCCTCTCAGTCTGACCATCAGTCTGCGGATGATATGCAGAACTCAATCTCAGCTTAGTTCCCAAAGCCCTCTGCAAACCTTCCCAGAATTTCGATGTAAATCTAGGATCTCTGTCCGAAACAATACTCGACGGAATACCATGCAAACTTACAATCTTCTCAATATACAACTCGGCTAATCTCTCTAACGGATAATCCATTCTGATCGGAATGAAATGAGCCGATTTTGTCAATCTGTCAACAATCACCCAAATAGCTTCAAAATTCTTACTTGTCCTCGGTAAACCAGAAACAAAATACATACTGATACTATCCCACTTCCACTCTGGAATAGCCAACGGTTGCATTAGCCCAGACGGCTTCTGATGCTCAATCTTTGACTTCTGACAAGTCAAACAAGAATAAACAAAACTCGCAATTTCTCTTTTCATTCCCGGCCACCAAAATAACTTTTTCAAATCATGATACATCTTCGTAGCTCCAGGATGAATACTCAAGCCACTACAATGTCCCTCCTCAAGAATACTCTTCTTAAGTTCGGTAACATCCGGAATACACACCCGATTACCAAATTTCAAAACACCATTCTCATCAACTCTGAATTCACCACCTTGACCTTGATTCACTAAAGTCAACTTATCAACCAAAAGCACATCGGATTTCTGACTCTCTCTAATCTCATCCAGAATACCACTCGTTAACTTCAACATTCCCAATTTAACACTATTGTGAGTACTTTCACACACCAAACTCAAGTCTCTAAACTGCTCAATTAAATCCAATTCCTTAACCATTAACATAGACATATGCAATGATTTCCGACTCAATGCATCAGCCACTACGTTTGCTTTACCCGGATGGTAATTCAAACCAAAGTCATAATCCTTCAGAAACTCTAACCATCTCCTCTGTCTCATATTCAGCTCTTTCTGATCAAACAAATACTTTAAACCTTTATGGTCACTGAAAACCTCAAATCTTGACCCGTACAAGTAATGTCTCCATAACTTCAGAACAAATACCACAGCTGCCAACTCTAAATCGTGCGTCGGATAGTTCCTCTCATGAACCCTCAGCTGTCTCGAAGCATAAGCTATAACTTGCTTATTCTGCATCAACACACCACCCAAACCCAACAATGAAGCATCACAGTAAACCTCAAATGGTTTCGACGGACTCGGTAATATCAGAATAGGAGCAGTAGTTAACCTTCTCTTTAACTCTTGGAAACCTTCTTCACATTTTGAGTCCCAAACAAACGCTTGCCCCTTTCTGGTCAACATCGTCAACGGTAACGCCAACTTAGAAAATCCCTCAATGAACTTCCTATAATATCCTGCAAGTCCAAGAAAACTCCTTATCTCAGAAACTGACTTCGGAGCTTCCCACTTAGACACCGCTTCTATCTTAGAAGGATCAACAGCAACACCACCTCTTGAAATTACATGACCAATAAAACTAACTTCTTCTAACCAAAATTCACACTTAGAGAGTTTAGCAAATAACTTCTTTTCTCGTAGAACTCCTAAAACCACTCCCAAATGTTCAGCATGCTCTTCTTCAGATTTCGAATACACCAAAATATCATCAATAAACACCACAACAAACTGATCTAGGTACGGATGGAAAATCCTATTCATATACTCCATAAATACTCCAGGCGCATTAGTCACACCAAAAGGCATTACAGAATATTCATAATGTTCATACCTTGTTCTGAAAGCAGTCTTCTGAATATCCTCAGTTTTCACACGTATCTGATGATATCCCGACCTCAAATCTATCTTGCTGAACACACTCGCACCAACCAACTGATCCATCAAATCATCAATCCTCGGCAAAGGATACCGATTCTTGATCGTCACTTTATTCAGTTGCCTGTAGTCCACACACAACCTCATAGTACCTTCTTTCTTCTTAACCAATAACACTGGTGCACCCCACGGTGACACACTCGGACGAATAAATTTCTTATCCAACAGATCTTCCAACTGACTCTTCAATTCAGTTAACTCAACAGCAGACATACGGTACGGAGCCATCGATATCGGCCTAGTACCAGGTACCAAATCAATCGAGAACTCAACCTCACGCTCTGGCGGTAATTCATTCACCTCTTCAGGAAACACATCAGGAAAATCACACACCACAGCTAGATCGCAAATCACCAGTTTATCTTTAGCCTCCAAAGTCACTAACAGCATAAACAACTCTGCTCCATCTACTACTGCCTCATCCACCTGCCTCGCTGATAGAAACAAATCCTTTCCTTCCTCAATCTCAGGAAAGATCACAGTCTTATCAAAACAATTGATATAAACTCGGTTACACACCAACCAGTTCATACCCAGAATAACATCAATCTGCACTAGTGGAAGACACACTAGGTCCATCCCAAAGTCTCTACCAAAAATACTCAAAGGACAATTTAAACAAACTGAAGTAGTAGTCACTGAACCCTTCGCAGGAGTATCAATCACCATACTACCCAACATCTCAGATATCTCTAATTTAAGTTTCACAGCACAATCCAAAGATATAAAGGAATGAGTCGCACCTGTGTCAATAATAGCTACAAGAGGAAAGCCATTAATATAACACGTACCTCGGATCAAACGATCATCTGCAGAAGTCTCAGAACCCGATAAAGCAAAGACCTTGCCTCCCGACTGGTTCTCCTTCTTCGGCTTAGGACACTGTGGACTGATATGACCCACTTCTCCACAGTTGAAACAAGCCATAGTCTTCAACCGGCACTCTGCAGCCAAGTGACCACCTTTTCCACACTTGAAACACTTCTTCTCAGCACTGGTACACTCATGGAAACGATGTCCAGCCTGACCACATCTGTAACACTTAGCAGGAGCACTGGAGTCTCCCCCACTAGGCCTCTTCATCCCACTCTGTCGCTGGAAACCTTTGCCAACTGCATACGGTTTCCCACGATCATTCTGATTCTTGCCTTTCCTATCAACCCTCTGCTGATAGCTCTCTGCTCTAGCCTTGGAATCCTGTTCAAAAATCCTGCAACAATCAACCAAATCAGAAAACACTCTAATCCGCTGGTACCCAATAGCCTACTTAATCTCGGGACGTAACCCGTTCTCAAACTTCACACATTTTGAAAATTCCCCAGTAGCCTCGTTATAGGGAGTATAATACTTTGACAGCTCTGTGAACTTAGCAGCATACTCAGTAACAGACCTGTTACCCTGCTTCAATTCTAAGAACTCTATCTCTTTCTTTCCTCTAACATCCTCTGGAAAATACTTCCGCAGGAATCTCTCTCTGAATACAGCCCAAGTGATCTCAGCATTCCCAGCAGATTCCAACTCAGTGCGGGTAGCAACCCACCAATCATCTGCTTCTTCTGACAGCATATGCGTACCGAACCTGACCTTCTGGTTATCGGCACACTCAGTCACTCGGAAGATCCTCTCGATCTCCTTCAACCACTTCTGAGCGCCATCTGGATCGTATGCTCCCTTGAACATTGGAGGATTGTTCTTCTGGAACTCACTCAGTTGACGAGCAACTCCCATTCCCACAACATTCGGATTTCCTCCAAGTACTCCAGCTAGCATACCCAGAGCCTCAGCAATTGCAGCATCATCTCTACCTCTTCCAGCCATCTCTATTCTGAAAACCCAACAAGCTAAAACAATAAGTACTGATAGGGTTACACAACACCTATCCCGTACAGGGGAAACAGAATAATTACGACTCGACTCGACCGACTATGCTCTGATACCACTAATGTAACACCCTTCTAAAATACCCCAACTATTTAATTAAAATAGCAATATATCAATCAGAGTAATTATGCCCTGAAGGGTGTCACACAATCACTTCACACCAATCATCAAAATATCCTGTCATGCTCGTTTATTTAATTAAAATAAGACACTTTTGCATAATTCACAGCGGATACGAAATAACAACATTCAAATCATGTACTACATTACAGGTAAAGTTGTTCAACAACCAAAAGAAAACATAGTAAAACATCCCATCCCGATGTTACATCTACCAGAGCATGACCCACTAAGGACTACACTAGACTCCCAGGACTAGCTTCTATTCAATCACTGCTCGTTACCTGAAAACATAATTGTAAGGGTGAGTCCTCCAATCAATATAATAAGCATTATAAAACATCATGTATGCTAAGTAATTTAACACATATCATCACCCTAATCAGATTACACATATACAGCAACGGCAATATCAACTCATAATCATCATCATCATCATACTCAAACTCAACACAACCATAAAACACACGTATAATATTGGAATACATCCATTCATATTATACGCCATACATACATACGTTATGCAATGAGACTCCATGCATGCGGTACCGACTATTCGTGAACATATAGTTCAACCTCACCGACCAAATCCAGGTACGGCTACCAAGCTCACTAGTCCCATTCATTTGAGACCTAGTGACTCACATCACTAATTCCTCACCATGGGAATTAGCTACCACCCCAAGGGCTATGCTATGCACGCTAAATCACCTAGCATGCAAACATCAACAACAATTCACAATAACTCATCACTAATTCCTCACCATGGGAATTAGCTACCACCATAAAGGCCACAACATGCATGCTAATCACCTAGCAATGCTACATCATCAACAACAATTCAAGAATAGATATATGCTCACACTCTAAGCCATAAAACAGTCTATTCACAAATGCACACATAACTGATACATTCACAGCATCATGCATACCATCACACATCATCAGTATTTTATCACATAAGCATATCATATCATGCCAAATAACAACCACAGTATTAGCACACTTTACTAATACCTATACTACTCACAACAACGGGGAATGTTCCCTAATATATCATACATCAGCTAAATCACATTACTCGGCTGAACAGCTAAAACTGCACAACAACAGCTCAGGAAAATCACAAGTCTGCCCATACGCGTACTGCCTAGTCCCATACGCGTATGGCCCATTCCTCAGCCAAATCCCATACGCGTAACACCATCTCATACGCGTATGCTACGCGTACCACTTCCCCATACGCATACCAACAGAGACCAAACTACGTTCAAAACATCATCTTCCTCATCCATACGCTTATTGCCTAGTGCCATACGCGTACCATGCCATCTCATACGCGTATTGCCTAGTGCCATACGCGTATGACCAGAAACCAGACTTCCAGATCTGCTATGGCTTTCTCTGCTACGAGATCTATCCAATTCAACCTTCCACAGTCCAATTTTTCACAATAATCGTTCATATCATCTAACACGAATCATAACCTATTCGATCTCACAATTTCTAACACTATTGCATCTAATTCCTACGAATTTCCTTCAATTTTAATCCAGATTCGTTCATCCCAAAAGTTCACAATTTTCAGCATAATTATTCCAATCAGAGGTAAATCAATGGTTTATCACTACCCATGACATATTATCCCATAATACCCATTAATCGACGATAAACCCCCCTTACCTGAGTTAATCCGGCAAATCTCTGAGCTTCAAGCTTTTCCTTCCTTCAACCCTTGTTCTCTGGCTTTCTTTGCCCTTTTCCACTTTTCTGCCTCTTTTCCCTTTTCACGTGAAAATAACTCTTTTTACCAAATGGAACCTTTTTACTGATTTCTACTTTTATTCCAATACTAACAAAATAATCCAATAATAATAATCCCAATAATATTCCAATAATTATTATTCCAATAATAATAATAATTCCAATTATTTAATTAAATTAATAAATATATTATTAACTCAATTTAAATAATTATCTTATTTTATCGGGGTGTTACAAAGACCGTGCATCCTGCCGGTAATCAGCATCAGGTGGCTCACATAGAACCTGTCTTCAGAGAAAACCAGCACTATCAGCATAATAATAACCAGCAACAACAACGTCAACAATATCAACAACAACAACACCGTCCTCAACAGCAGGCCTACCAGCCTCGAAACAATAATCAGACCAGTACAAGCTATGAGAGGAAGAGGGTCACCTTTGATCCTATTCCAATGACCTACGCAAAGCTATATCCCTCTTTGATAGAGAGGAAACTGATCACTCCACGCGACCCACCGGCTATACCTACTGTAAGACCCTAATTTTGGCCCTAAGATCCCTCATGGCATCATACCATGGCATTTGCATAGCCTCAAGGATCATAAGCATCTTGGCTCCTTCCCTTTGGGTGGGATCTCTCTTATGAGTGGTTTGAGATCACCAAGCATGCTTGAATAGTATATTATTGCTTTTCTCATTTTATTTACTAACCAAAAGCACAAAAATATGTCACTAACATCCCTTGTTTGTAGTTTGAGCAGTCACAAGATCCAAAGCTTCTAGGAGATCCTTTGTGCAATGATATGGTCAAGAGAAGATGAAAGCAAGCATGGTAATGGTTCCCAAAGCTCTCATCCATCAAATATGCCTCCCAAGTATCTCAATTCATCATTTTTATCAAAGCAAGTCAAGGGGTTTGAGGCTTGTTTCCCAAGGAAACCCTAATTCATCTGCTCATCAACTGTGCCTTGTTCATGAAGCAACCTCAGCCCATGATCAAATACAACCAAGGGAAGTTCTTTAATTTATCATTTAATTCATATTTGAACTTACTTGAGTGCCTCCAATCATCCATCCATCAAGATATGAGTTGTGGACTTGAGAAGTTGATCAGTCAATTCATCTTACTATTTTGAAATACACTGAGACCTAACGTTTTATGTGTTGGTCAAATGGAGATGACCCCAAGAGAAAAAATGTTCTTAAGGACAATATGAACAACTTTCATGTTCATCAAATTTTTTATTTGAAGCTTGGAAGGTCATCATCCATTCCAAGACATTATAGGTCATTTTGACTGAAACCCTAATTTTGGGTCAACTTCCCAAGAACATAACTCATTCATTTTTCATGATTTTGAGGTGAGACTTAATGCATTGGAAATAGTATTGTGTCTACTTCAAATGTTATGTTGAGAAAAATTGCAAAATCTCAAAATAAATACATGTGATAATGCAAAATATTATAGGTCACTTTGGACCAAATGCATTGAAATGTAAAAATGTCCAACTTCAAGTGTCCATAACTTCTTCATCAAAAATCCAAATGATGCAAAATTTAAGTCCAAATTGATTGTATTGAAATGATCTACAACTTTCATGTTGAAGATTATATCATTTGGAGCTTGCATCATTGAAACAGAGGGGCTTGAACATTGGCCAAATTTGGAAACTTCACATATTCATGTTTTGCACCCTACACTTCAAGCTCAAATTTCATTAATTTCCAAGGCCCAATTGGAGTTTTGATCAACATAGAATTTGTTCCTTATGCAACAAGATTTCTAACCATTAGTCATAAGGTTGCATTTGGAGTTTGGAAGCATCATTTTCGAAGACATGAAGAATTATGTGCATTTTTGGAAATTCATTTCAAACACATTGCATGAGCTGTTAACATTCAATCTGCACGTCCATTTCTCATTTGGTGATGTATAGCAATCAATTCCAATCAGAATTGGGTCCTCCATGCGCCTGTACAGGCCCATGCATGGAGGCCCTCTTCTCCCATGCACACTTTATTCATGCACTTTCAGGTGGCTTTGGCTATAAATACATGGCATGTGAGCTCTCATTCTTCAACCTAATGGCGCCTAAATCCCTGCTGAATTGAATCCCCACCCATACCAAAGGAACAAATCTCATTTTTCTCTAAAAATTTCAGATCTGAAATTCAATTGCATTGATTGATTTTTAAGATCTAAAGTTCTTAGACCTCTTCACCTTGATCCATTGAAGCTTCTGTTTGCAAAAGGAATCAAAGATCGTGACTCAATTCTTCACAATCCAAAGGTTTTGCTCAACTGCATTTTACTTCGAATCTCCTCATACATTGCTCCATTTGCCTTGATTTTGTGTTGTCTGAAGTCCTCTACATAGAGGCATCATTGTTGTGTTCTTAATTTTTGAAATTAAGCAAGTTCAGTTGAACACCACCAAAGTTCCATCTCTGATTTCTCTCTCAATAGGGATCTAGAGTGGAATTGGGTGGCATATGAGTGATGTACATCACTCCACCTTTCGAACGGTACCTAGATCGTGTGTTTTGGTGCACATTTGAATCTCTGTAATTTTTGGCCTTCGCCGGAGCTAGCCGGAGAAGACGGTGGCGCTGGCCACCGTCTGGTCTCTAGATCAGATCAGGACCATCCATTTCCATTTCCAGATCTAATCTCATCTCTCCAAACTTATGACTTTTTTTAATACAGTGTGTGGTTGCATTGACCTTGGAACACGTTGGGCGCGCGCTTGTGGATGCTTGGATCTGCCAGCTCAATTAATGAGCTCAAATCCAAGGGCTCACGCTTTTCCAATTATTTTAATTCTGATTTTTATTTCTATTTTATTTTTTAATTCCATTTCATTTTCTAAAATCCATATCTCTTTCATTATTGGTCCAAAAATTATGGGACCAATTGCATTATTTCTCTTTTAATTTCTAGTTTCTAAAAATGATTTTTAATATTTTTTATTTTATCATTTTCTATTTTTTAATAATTTTCTCTTTTCTGGTTATTTTTAATTCCTTTTTCAATAGTTTATGATATTCAAAAAAATACAAAAAATATTTTCTCAACCTCTTTGAATGATGATAGATCCATGAAAAATATTCTCATCAATTTATTAATTGATTTAAGATTTATTTGAGATTTTAGTTCAATTAGGTTATTTTTATTCATTTTTAATTGGTTAAAAATAGTTTCTGACTTTTAAAAATGGTTGGTTAACTTTTCTTCATTTGATCTACTCTCTTTACCACATAATCTACAGGTCTTCTCTCTATCTGTCCAAACCACCTAAGTCTATTTTTCAACATCTTCCCTATTATCGGTGTTACCCGAAACACTCTCTATAATATTTTCATTTCTAATCCTATCATGTATAGTCTTACCACACATCCAACACAACATCCTTATAGCTACCACACTTTATTATTGTGTTGATTCTTAACCACCTAACATTTTGTCATGTGCAACATCATAGATCTTGTCGCAGTTCAATAAAATTTTCTCTTCAACTTGAGAGATATCTTTGTGTCACATAAAACCTTTGAAACCCTCCTCAATTTTAGCCACCAAGCTTTAATTTGATTGTTTTCACCCCCTTCCATTTCTCTAAACCATGTGACTTGAGGAATGGTATGATCTCTAAATTTTTCCTATAAGTTAGAAACATTACTTATTTTGGTGAACTTAAATTCCATATACTACATCTTACCTATGCTTAAGAGAAAAGCCTTTGTTTCTAAAGCTCGTCTCCAAGTCTCCACTGTCTCATTTAAATCCTCGTTTAACTCTCCAAATAAGACTATATCATTTGCAAAAAGCATGCATCTTAGATCTAGATCTTAAATATGTTGCGTGAATACATTCAAAATTATGGTAAAAAGTTAGGGGATTAAGGTTTAACCTTGATTCAAACCTATTATAATTGGAAAATTGTGTGTCTCTTCACCATGTGTCGGTAAACTAGTCAATACCCCCTTCATATATATCTTGGATATGTTGAATATATGAAATCCTAACCCCTTTTTTCTCTAAGGATTTCCCTAAAATATCTTTAGGAACTCTATCATATGCCTCCTCCAAGTCAAAAAACTAGTGCAAGTCTTGTTGGTCCATCTGATATTGCTTCCTACTCCATCACATGTCGTATTAGATGGATCACTTCTATGATCGACCTTCAAGCATAAAACCAAATTGATTCTAAATGACTTGAGTCTTTTTCCTTATTATCTATTAAATAAATATTTCGCATAACTTCATGTTATGACTCATAAGTTTAACCCCCTATAATTTTTTCAATTTTTATATCCCCTGTCGCAACCTGAAAAATACAGTGTGCGAAAAAACAACCGGCGAAGAAAGACAGGAGAGTCGCCACCGTGCGTTATTTATCCCAAAAGAGGGAAAGGAAACGCTCGAAGTAAATCTGAAAAAGGAAAGGAAAAGACAAGGTCTCGCAACCAAATCTTGGGTTCGGGAGTCGGTTATGCGAAGGGAAGGTATTAGCACCCTTACGCATCCGTAGTACTCTACGAGATCCACTTTTGTAGTTCTTGTCTAAAGGGTGTGGGTTTATCTAATGTGTTATTTACTATAAAAAAGGGTCAAAAGAAAATGACTCGCACGGATGTCGCATCCACTGCATACGTATCTCATCTGAATATGAGAATCAGAGTCTTCGTAGCTCGGCTACCTATGGGTTAGGGGGATGTGTGCTCGCTAAGACATCGCGTCTTATGCCTACGTATCTCATCTGGAATGAGAATCAGAGCAAGCCGTAGTTCGGCTAACTACGGGGTTATGGATTGGGTTTTGGACGAATGACGTTACTACGCAATCTACCGGATGCTCGACCTTTGGAGACTTACTCACCTGTAGTAGAAGGAGTAAACGTGTGTTTAGGAAAAGAAAAATCAATAGGTTTGCTTGCGTTATAGGAACGCTCGTGCAAAAGGAGTCCTGGACAAAGGAACCTGCATAAAGTAAACACAAAAACATTGTCTCCTATCGAGGTCTTCCAGCTAGGAAAGCAGTAAAATGCGGGAAAAATGTAAAAGGTACCACACGGATGAAGATCCGAGGTAACAACAATTAAAGGAACGATAAACCTTGAGATCCCTCCAAGCTAACATCATCAAGGAAAGTGAGTCAGTACCGGTAATCGGAATGAAACCTCCAGGCGGTATCCCACAAATAAAGTGGAATACCAGGCAAACCATCTCTGCAAGAGTCATATGAGCCCTCACAAAACAAAACTCAACAAACAGGTTAGAGAAACAAAATAGGGTAATCAAGAGTTGCCCCCAAATCAAAATGTAACCATACGAATCATGCCCTTTCAATTCACAAAAAGCTCACAAAAAGCAACCAAGGGTAGGAGGCCTAAACCTCTTGTCAAACACATGCATCAAAAGGGTATCAAATTCACCCATAATACCTCATACATTTAGAGCATTCAAATTGAAGGCGTAAAATAATGGGAATAGGGCAAACCTGATTGGAGAGCTTGATCGAAATTGAGTTGCACCCGTGAGGTTTACAAAATAATCTTTAGGGTTTATGTGAGGCAGAGGTGATTCTGTGCAGTTGAGTTCCCTTCAGGGTTTGGAGGCTGCTCTGAGTTCTCTGTCAGGTTTCTCTTCAGGTTTTGTTCCAAGGAAACCTCAGAGTATTTTGCTTCTCTTCCTTTTTTTGTCTGTTTTGTTTCAATGAAACTCTAGTATTTATAGCCTAATATTGATAGCTTAGTGGGCTTTTGAGAGAGGTCCAAGTCTGAGATTTTTTTCTTTTATTTATTTATTTTATTATTATTATTATTATTATTATTATTTATTTATTTATTTATTTATTTTCGTTTTTTTTCGTTTTTTTTTTGTTTTTTTTTTTGTTTTTTTTTTATTTTTTAAAAATAAGGTTTCTTGGATCTAATTCTGATTGCCATGATGAAATGCAAATGCTAAATGACCTAAAAATGAATGCATGCATGAGGTGTAAAGCGTATGCTTCCAGGAAAAATGAAGGGTAAATTTTGGGGTATTACATCCCCCATCTTCTTATATATTCAAACTAAATCGCTAATTCTACATTCATCCAGAATTTGCATTGACCTCATAACTTCCTTAAAGAGTTTGGTGAACCACTAAATACCTCTATCTCCAAGAATTTTCCACACTTTAATAGGGATGTTGTCTGGCTAACTGTCTTACTATTACTCATCCTTTTTAACACTTTGTTTACCTCTTATTTCTATATTTGATGGTAGTAATTATATATTTTTTTCCTTTTTGCTGATGTCGGCTCTGCTAGATTCTAGTGAGATATCATATCATTCATTAAATAAATTATACAAATACTTCTTCCACCTATCCTTTATGTCTTTTTCCTAAACCAAGTTTTTCCTTCTTCATCTTTAACACACTTTACTTGATACAAACATCTTATATTTCTTTCTTTTCTCTTAACAAGCATATACATAGATTTCCCCCCATATTAGTTCATGAAGATTAGTATAATCCATCAAAATTTTAGGTTCTTGCTTCACTAAACACCTTCTTGGTCTCATTCATAGTTTATAATCATATTCCCAAGTATATTATCTTTGTTCGGTCCAAAACCATGAGGCCTACGTTCAACCCCCAAGGATAAAGCCTTGACACTTCTAGCTTTTTCTACACCAAGATTTTATTTTTGGTTTAGCTTACAGCCTTTATATCAATATATCAAAATCTAAGAGAACAACCCTCTCTTGTTTAACAATTACAAATCAATAGTAGTTTACACAAGATACCTCTACTTAAGCGTTTGCTCTCTCAACACTAAAATAATATTTAAGTGTATGAAAAAAATACTTCAGAGTAAGATAATGAGTAAAGGAAAGATTATTTTTTAGATTTCTTATGTGTTTTCAAATAGTCATAAGTCTCTTTTTATAGTAAAATATTTAGCGAAGAATGGAAGGTTTTTAGGGTCAAATTCGTGTTATAATCCATTAGGTTGAAGACATAATTGACTATGACCTAGAAAAATAGGAAAGATCTTGTTAGATCTAAACCATATTGAATTAGAGGTCTTCTTTAATCTATTATTGATTAAGTTTGCCATATAATTGGTAACACTAGTGCCATAATAGATTAGAGGAAAACTTTTGATGTATAATTGATTAAACTAGTGCCATAATAGATTACATGGAAAATTTTGATGTATAATTAATTAAATTAGTAGTTTTAATATATATATATATATATATATATATATATATATATATATATATATATATATATATATATATAGAGAGAGAGAGAGAGAGAGACTCTTAGTTTTATATTTTTTATCCTATAAAACAAATAAATAATATACATAAGATTACATACAAGATTTAAGAATTTGGCACTATTTATTGGTGATGTTTATGATTCTTCCCTTGTTTTCTTTGTCATAATCAAAACCTTTGTCATACTTGTTCAACATATAGAACCATAAATTTTCTTGTTATATTTTTTATCCTATAAAACAAATAAATAACATACATAAGATTACATACAAGATTTAAGAAATTCGCGTTGTTTATTGGTGATGTTTATGATTCTTCCCTTGTTTTCTTTGTCATAATCAAAACCTTTGACATATTTGTTCTAACATATAGAACAATAAATTTCTTATCACAATGTAAAAGTTAGCGCACGTATACACTTTCGATAAAATTAATCTGCCTAAGAAACAAAAGGATTGTGATTTGAGAAAAAGGTCAATGAGCCAAGCAAGTGGTTTATCCTAATTTTCTAGTTTTGCGTGAGTTTACACTGACAATTATGGGAAATAGTTTGTGATTACCAAGTAGTGAACTAAGAGGAAATTCGAAAAATCCTAATCACCTTCATCTCTGATCGTATTTATATAATTTATTTACTTTTATCACCGATATTTTTTATGGTAATACCTCATGTTATAAGTATATTTATGATTTCTATTTTGTTTAGTTAGTAATATTTCATATGGATACACAACTTTGATGTTATTACTTTATGATAAGTTTGTACACTTTCCAAATTATCCATCACGGGCTAAAAGGATGTAATATTTTTATGATCGATTTTTTATGGATTAGATTGTATTTTGTGTACAATATTATCTTGTATTGTGCTTGACATATTATATTATATATAATTTTAGATATTTTTGGTTAAAATTTTATGTCATTTTAGGTTATTCTTTATGTTGGTGTAGTTTAAATGTGTTATTTCAAAAGAAAAAGATTGACTCGTATGATGTAAACGATTATTTCATATTATAGAATATGGAATAATTATGAGAGGTATAGTTTATATTTGGATTCTATAATCTCAACTCATGCTGAAGGTGTTTTTGCATGGTTCAAATTCTCTAATCTAAAACATGTCCATTCATTGGATTCTACTGTGTGGTATAGATTACACCGACAATTTTTGTGGAATAGATTGCACATGGACTTGTATAAAATGATATTTTTGATTAATTTGTAGTTCTCATTAAAAATACAATGTACTTTTCTTATCCATACTCAATCATAATGAACTCTAACCTTGTCGTAGTTTACTACAACAAGATGACTCTTCCCCATTTGTTCAGGATCTAGAGAGAGAGAGAGGAACACTTAGAAGGTTTTTAGGATGAAATCTGTGTGATAATCCATTAGGTCGAAGACATAATTGACTATGACCTAGAAAAATAGGAAATATCTTGTTGGATCTAAACCATACTGAATTAGAGGGCTTCCTTAATCGATTATTGATTGAGTTTGTCATATAATTGGTTATACTAGTGCCATAATATATTAGAGGGGAACTTTTGATGAATAATTGATTAAACTAGTGCCATAATAGATTACAGGGAAAATTTTGATGTATAATCAATTGAATTAGTAGTTTTAAAAGAGGTTTGAAAAATGATTTAGGTGTGTGTATATATATATATATAATATTATATATTATATATATATATATATAGAGAGAGAGAGAGAGAGAGAGACGGAGAGAGAGAGGAGAGAGAGGAGGAGAGAGGAGAAGAGAGAAGAGAGAGAGAAGAGAGAGGAGAGAGAGAGAGAGAGAGAGAGAGAGAGAGAGAGAGACGAGAGAGAGAGAGAGAGAGAGAGAGGAGAGAGAGAGAGAGAGAAGAGAGAGAGAGAGAGACTTAATTTTATATTATTTATCCTATAAAATAAATAAATAATATACATAGGATTAAAGACAAGATTTAAGAAGTTGGCACAGTTTATTGGTGATGTTTATGATTCTTCCCTTGTTTTCTTTGTCATAATCAAAACTTTTGACATACTTGTTCAACATATAGAACCATAAATGTTCTTGTTATATTTTTTATCCTATAAAACAAATAAATAACATACATACAATTACGTACAAGATTTAAGAAGTTCGATTGTTTATCGGTGATGTTTATGATTCTTCCCTTGTTTTCTTTGTCATAATCAAAACCTTTGACATACTTGTTCAAATAGAAAAATAAATTTCTTATCACAATGTAAAAGATAGCGCACATACACACTTTCGATAAAATTAATTTGCTTAAGAAATTAAAGGATTGTGATTCGAGAAAAAGGTCAATGATCCAAACAAGCGGTCTTATCCTAAATTTATAGTTTTGTGTGACTCTACATTGACTATTATAGGAAATAGTTTGTGATTACCAAGTAGCTAACTAAGAGTAAATTCGAAGAATCCTAATCACCTTCATCTTTGATCATATTTATATAATTTATTTACTTTTATCACCAATATTTTTTATTAAAATACATGTTATAAGTATATTTATGATTTCTATTTTGTTTAGTTAGTAATATTTCATATGGATACAGACGTTGATGTTATTACTTTATGATAAGTTTGTACACTTTCCAAATTATCCATCACGGGCTAAAAGGATGTAATATTTTTATGATCGATTTGTTATGGATTAAATTGTATTTTGTGTACAATATTATCTTGTATTATGCTTGACATATTATATTATATATAATTTTAGATATTTTTGGTTAAAGTTTTATGTCATTTTAGGTTATTCTTTATGTTGGTGTAGTTTAAATGTGTTATTTTAAAAGAAAAAGATTGACTCGTATGATGTAAACGATTATTTCATATTATAGAATATGGAATAATTATGAGAGATATAGTTTATATTTGGATTCTATAATCTCAACTCATGCTGAAGGTGTTTTTGCATGGTTCAAATTCTCTAATCTAAAACATGTTCATTCGTTGGATTCTATTGAGTGGTATAGATTACACCGATAATTATTGTGGAATGATATGCACATGGACTTGTATAAAATGATACTTTTGATTAATTTGTAGTTCTCATTAAAAAAAATGTATTTTTCTTATCCATACTCAATCATAATAAACTCTAACCTTGTCTTAGTTTACTACAACAAGATGACTCTTCCCTATTTGTTCAGGATCTATATCAATATTATATTTTCTGATTCGAAACCCTAACTTAACCAAATGAATCAATTTCCCAACCAACAAAAAAAATAAAGGTGGTGAATGTTGAGTATTGTCATTCGTCGGTTAAAGATGATGAGCATGTTCAGTTTACCGGTATGCAACTTCAAAACGAATTTGATGTGTGAACCATGCTCTAAATTTTTTGTTAGTATAGTAGCAATGGTGTGATAGAGTTAGAAGCTATATTGATCAGATTCATTTGGATTATATGTTCATGTTTGATTCGTCCCAAGATATTTGATGAAATCACTACGTACATTTTAAGTCTAAATAAGAACTAGTTTGTGTGATTTATGATCTTCTTTGTACTTATATAATATTTGTCTTAAATGTGCTTTTGGTCCCCTTAATTTGGATGTTTTAAACAATTGATACCCCTATTACAAAACCATCGATTTTGATCCTTTAATTTTGATGATCTTTCGATTTTTATGGTCCCCTCCACTTTTGCATAGGTGATATTGATGATTGGGATAAAAAAAAAACTTTTAGTGATATGTCATTGATGACTAAGATAATTTATTAATTAATATTTAAATTAATGTTTTTAGAATTTAATTATTAGGCCTGAACCCAATTTATAATAATATCTATTTCATTTAGCATTTATTCAACACACAAGATGACAACAACCCATGTGTGACTAAGTTTTATAATTACTCATTTTATTTGTAAACAAAATAATATGGGACTTTGTTGATAAAAAAAATAAGAACGAGAACAATTTATCAATTCAATGAAATGAACAAGATAACATAATAGTGATATTATGTTTTCACGAAAATTATCAAACACTGATTAAGCAATCAGATGAAAATGAAACTTCACTGTTCAATATTTGTCCTCTTGTCATTGATGTGGTTGAATTTGATGAGAAAGTATATATGTTAGTATTATTGTTGTTGTGATTCTTGCTTTCTTGTTGTTGCTGCATTGGCATCATACATTTCTATTAGCCACTGCAAATCAAATCCAATTGGAGAAAACATTAATTTTTGAGATATTCACCAATAGTCTAAACATGCATCATAGTGACATACCTTAAAAGAAATCAATAGGAGAAAAGGACTCTTTGTTGCTTGAAATTGCTCCTTTGACACCATTCGTGGAACTTGAACCATTAAAGCCACAATTATCAATACAAAGCACAAATATTTTAAGCAATGTCTAGTTTTAAACAAGATATATGAAGCATACTCCAAAGGGAAAAATGAAAGAAGATATATGACATGAGATTAAGCAATTTGATATGCAACATTCATTATTAAGCAATTAAGCAATTAGATATGCAACCTTCATTAAAAACGCCTTCAATGAAACAATATTAACACATCAAATTTCAATGATGTTCAATGCACAACCAATGATACATCTAGGCAATTTCACATACTATTATCATGCATATTGGGGATAAAACATGATGTAGAATCATTAATTTCAGGTGAGAGGATGCCATTTAAATAATCTCTAAAAATATTAATTAAAACAATTAATTATTAATTTATTATATAAATAATATTAATTAATAAATTATCCTAGTCATCACTGTCATATTATTAAAAATTATTTTTTCATCTCAATCATAAGGGTCACGTATGCAAAAGTGGAGGAAGATCATCAAAACTAAAAGATCATAATCGCGGATTTTGTAATAGAATGATCTATTATTTAAAATATCCAAATTAAAAAATCAAAAATGCATTTAAACCTTCACATTAATAGTTATTAAAAATAATTTGATAAATTTAGTAAAGCTCAACTTTCTATCTATGATAGTGAAAACATATTAATAGTCTGAATTTTTTTTGAAAATTTTAATATCTTTCTTTTTTATATTACTTTTTTAATGTGTAAAAGTAATGAAACAATCATTTTAAAACGGAGACTATAAGTAGTACTTAGACTCTCCTAAATTTTGTTGAGTAAGATCCACTGATGTGATTATGTTAATTGTATTTATTTATTGATTCAATACTTTTAGATTTTATAAATCAAAAAATGTCATATATTCTAAAATTCTGAATATTTTTGTAACAAAGATTTTGAGTTTTATAGAGTAAAAAAATTGTTTAAAGAAAAACTCACGGTTGAGTAATCTAATAAGATTCTACGGTGACAATCACTAATTGATACAAAGTATATGCAAGTTTGACTTTCATATTTTACTATTTCTTTTGTATACATTGAAATTTTTCTTATGAAATAAATAAAATAATAAAAGAAAGAAAAAAGAAGAAAATAATTTATTGTATTATTCTCATTTTAAATTTATGTTTCAAATATAATAGGTGTATTATTTATAAGACATGTGTAATAAATGAATAATCAATATATATGTTTAATTATAATGGATATTCATAATCATTTTATTTGTAATATCATTCTTTGGATGTGCATCAATAATATGTCTAATTAAAATTTTACTAGAAAAAAAACTCAATGAAAAAAGTTTAGTAAAAGAAAAATAATACAAAATTTTCGGTGAGTAAAGTGTCTCGTTACTAATCAATGCAAATTATTATAAATAATGAATGAAACAATCACATTTAACATCCATTATTCATAATTCTCTCAATTGGAAGTCAGAGTAGCATATCACTAGTTAAAGTGTATTATATTCTTTTAAAGAGTATTATATCACCACTCTTTTTGAAGATCATGAGTGAAAAAAGAACTTTGGAGAAATGTGTTTTGTTCAATTTCTCTTTTTAATGTAATCAATTTTTAATTGAACGATGAATGTAGTATTATCTATATATATATATATATATATATATATATATATATATATATATATATATATATATATAATATATATATATATATATATATATATATATATATATATATATATATATATATATATATATATATATATATATATAATTGTTGTATTTATTTTTCCGAAAAACAAAACCACAAGTTTGTTGTATGTGGTGAATTAGGGTTCTTAACCAAACGTATTCTTGACTTTCTCCATGTAGTGCTCAATTTTTTGCATGATTAGATGAAGTTGTTGCTATGGTTTGTTTCACATATCTCCGTGAAATTTTTGTACCACTAGAAATAAATAAATAACATGTTTGTGATCTACCACTATCAAGATCTAACAAGTAACCTGCATTTATATAATATGTTAATTCTAATTTATGTAATTTGGAATAAAACAAACACACGTTTATTGTACCTCTAAGATAATTAAGTATATGTTTGACTCCGTTCCAATATTTTCATGTAGGTGAAGAACTACATCTTGCTAATAGATTGACGAAATATGATATATCAAGACGTATATAATTAGCAGGATACATCAACGCTACAATCTCATAGAGATATGGCACTTTAGAATCAAGTAATTATTCATACTTTTCTCGATGTCTAAAAGGATCTTTCTTCATATACAATGATCTAACAACCAATTGAGTAGACAACGGTTGTGATATGTCCATATAGAATGATTTTACCACTTTTTATATATAACCTTCTTGATGTACAAATATTTCATTAATCAAATACTCAATTTATAAAACTAGTCATAACTTTCTCTTTCCTAGGTTCTTCATCTCAAACTCTTTCTTTAAGTGTTATAGCTTTTTAAAGCAGCTCAGGGGTTCCAATAATATTTATCTCATCTATATAGACACCTATTATAAAAAAAAACTCTTTTCCATTCTTTTAATTAAAAATACAAAGACATGTAGAGTTATTTGTATGTTGATAACACTGAAACACGTTGTGTATTTGACTCAGATTGCACATGATTATTATAGTGTTATTGTTATTTTCTTGCGTTATGCTTGTCTTTTGTCTTATTTACAGGTACATTGCCTAAATAAAGCCATTCACGGAAAAAGGAAGCGAAAAGAGCAAGAATCAGATATTTTCAGTGGAAAATACACATATGGCGTTATGCTTGTCTTTTGTCTTATTTACATGATGTGTAAGCACTTACCCACGTTCCAACGGTCACAAGACCACGTCTTCCACCCCTTGTACACATGACGGACGCCACGCCTAGATGGCGGGGTCCATCTTCCCATTTTTCGCCCAATCAAGGACGGTTGTAGAAAGTGACCATGACTAGAGATATTTTCTCCACACGGATTGTGAAGATGCTACGTAACTTCCAAGGCATTGATAGACTATAAATAGGACTTAGACCTTTAGTTGTAGGCATCTAAGTCTAGTTGCAGCATATACCATAGAATCACACTGTTAAAGCAATAATTCTTCACATCGGAGGATTATTGCACCATTGTTCTAATCGGATTTGGAGCACCGTAGAATAGAAGTTAATCTTGTCGTCATTTTACTTTCAAGTCAGATTTATTTCAAGTTTGTACCAGATTCAAGTCTTCAATTCGGAGCAGGTTTTTAATACAATTCGCATTATTATTATTTATCTCTCTCTTAGCTTTTAAATTGTTCATTTCCTCGCACTGCCTTTAATTTGTTTACTTCATTTCTTTGCTTTATTTTTTTTATTTTCCTTGCACAATTACTTGTCAGATTTATTTTATCATCACAAAAGTTTCGCTTTCAAACCATACTTTGAACGTATCATTCTCGTTGTTCACTTTTAAAACAATTTGCACACTTAACATTGTATTTCCCTAAATGACTTATTCCATGAATCAATTATATGTTATGTTGTTTAACGTAACCATGTCCATCTAAATCCTTAGTGTTGGAAAGTGAGGACCATCGCCTCGACGACACTCCGTATGTTGTATCTGTAGGAATACTTTAGGGGTTGTTTTGATTTTAATACAAGTTTTCTGTGTGTAATTTGATCGGTTACTATGAAAGTAGATCCGTTATTAAGTCGGGTAAGATCGAAAGTCGTCCGACATTTAAGATAAAACTTGGTTAGTTTTTTATTGATAGAAACAACGAAAGTGATTTGCTAAATTAATTAGGAGATTTTAATATTATTAGAAAGTAATTTTAAAAATATTTTCGGACGCGTTTATAGATTTAGGATCCGGTTGGCCGAGCATATGTCGGAAACCCTTTTATGTTAAAAGTTTTCAATCAAAAGCACTTTTCAACTGAGCCTTAGAGGTAATTATATAAAAAAATTATTTTTTTCACTTTAACGCAATATGCGAGCGGTGCAGTGTGAGCGGCTGGTATAAATTAGAGATTAGGTTTGGTTCCTATTACGCTAATGCGACGGTTCCTTTTTAATTAACTCTTTTTCAAGAAAGAAAATATTGCCCCATTAGTAATTCTATTTAGAAACAATATGAGTACTATTTAATCGATGTGAATTACATTCCATTATCATTTTCTCTGAATTTATCTTCACTATTTTTAATTCATGTGCACTCTATACACATGTTTGATTAGCCTTAGTGTAGATGTTTAATTGGCTGCATTGTATGGTAAAACACTAGCTGGATTCTAATGTCTTGACTGATGTCATGACATGCTGTGGAGGTGTTTTTTTGACTGTATTGTATGTTAGAATATCTAGTTGTACTCTGATGTCTTGGCTGATGTCATGATATTCTGAGTAGTGTACTGCAGGATTAGCTAATAAAGGAGTCATTGAATGTCAAACTGGATGTTATGATATTCATCCCTGTCAGCAGATACTGAGGAATAGAACAGGTGGTGTTCTACTATAACTCAGTATTTATTATCAGTCTGCTCATCAAGAGGATAACAGACCTGATGTAAGTCTCTATGTGTGAATGTCAAATTGGATGTTTTGACATTTATTATTGTACGCTGATACTGAAGTATGGACATATTGGTTCTGTACAATACAGCAAATTGTACAGTCTGTTTTCAGGAAAAACAGACTTAGCATATGGTCCTTGATTTGGATGTCAAACTGAATGTTGTGACATTCATTCCGGACAGCGTATGCTATATTGTAGGTTCATCAGTTTTTCCGTTTCAGCAGTTTTCTCAGGCTATTCTTCAGGGATTCAACAGCTAAGAGAAAATTCAGGAAACCAACAACCAAGCTACATTTAATGAACCTAACAAATAGCCTATTTGTTAGTAACCTAGTTGTGGAATTTAGGTTAACTCGCTTGACCTTAAATTCAGGAAATACAAGTACAAGGCCCAAGTGCTGCAATATAAAAGGATGACAATCCTTCTTTCAGAACTCGGGGATTTTAGGCGTGAAGATTTAGTGTGTCCATCATACTTCACTGTTGTATTTTTGTGAGTCTTGTATTAGACGTATCTTGTAAGCCAAGCTATTATCACATAGATGATTGCATTGGTATAGGGTGTTCATTGAGTTGTAAGTGTTGTGTCAGTCTAAGCTTTTAAGCGTGAGTGCTATGTATCTTGATTAAAGCTGTTAAGCACAATCAAGAGTTGTTTGAAGTGTGACTTCATAATTGTCTTTAATATTGATTAAAGGTAGTAATCACTGAGGTGATTGAGGGGGAGTGAGTAGGAACTCTGATCTTAGTGTAAGATTGAAATTGCATTGGGTAAGTATTAAGTGATAGGGTTAAACAGTTGGTTTAAGGTCTGAATTAATACTACTAATAGTGGATTTCCTCCCTGGCTTGGTAGCCCCCAGACGTAGGTCATGTTGGACTGAACTGGGTAAACAATTACTTGTGTTATTTACTGCACTTACTTTTAAGTTCTGCATAATTCTTGTCTGTGCAGAATTGGATGTCATAACAACCCATATGACATCGAAAGTCTGATAACTAGAATTTCAATTGGCATCAGAGCAGGCACCCTGCCTGTTAATTTCTGGGTGAGATCTAGGGAAGTTACTTTCTAGTACCATGGACAAGGATATAGGACACTCAAATAGACCACCCATGCTGGATGGTTCTAACTATGATGACTGGAAGCCACGTATGATAGCCTTCTTAAGGTCTCTAGATAGCAAAGTCTGGAGAGCTGTCAACAAAGGATGGGTACATCCAACGAAGACAGGTGAAGATGGAGTCAGTGTGCAGATTCCTGAAGAAGTGTGGGACAAGGAGCAAGAGGCATTAGCCCTTGGAAATTCTAAGGCCTTGAATGCATTGTTCAATGGAATCAGTAAGAACATCTTCAGACTGGTGCACCACTGTGAGCTGGCTAAGGAAGTTTGGGATACCCTCAAGATAACTCATGAAGGTACCTCCAAGGTGAAGATGTCCAAACTTCAGATGCTGACCACCAAGTTTGAAAATCTGAGGATGAAAGAGGATGAGACTATTCATGACTTTCACATGAATATTCTTGAGATTGCAAACACCTTTGGTGGCTTAGGTGAGAAAATGGCTGAAGAGAAACTTGTAAGAAAGATTCTCAGGTCATTACCTAAGAGATTTGCCATGAAGGTCACTGCAATAGAAGAGGCTCAAGATATCTGCATCATGAAGGTGGATGAGCTCATTGGTTCTCTCCAAACCTTTGAAATGGGCATGTGTGAGAATGTTGAAAAGAAGAACAAAAGCGTAGCTTTTGTATCAAATACTGAAGAGGAGTCAGAAGTAGGATATACTGGAGGTGATGAAAGCATATCAGAAGCCATAGCCATGCTTGGGAGACAGTTCAACAAGTTCGTGAAGAAGATTGATCAAAGAGGTAGACCAAATGTCAAGAACATCTCGTCTGACATCAGGAAAAGATCAACTTCTGAAGAAAAGTTCAACCAAGGCAAGGGAATCCAATGTCATGGATGTGAAGGCTATGGACACATTAGAGTTGAATGCCCTACTTACCTCAAGATGCAAAAGAAGAGGCTAGTTGTCACATGGTCTGAGGGAGATTCTGAAAGTGAATCTGAAGGAGAATCTGCTAAACATGTCACTGCACTAACGAGTGTTTGTGCCACTGATGATGACTCAAGTGCAGATGAACTGACCTTTGATGAACTTGCTGCAGCTTATAAGAAGCTATGTGTCACCAGTGCAGAAGTGCGTGTACATGGAGAAAAGCAGAAGAAGCTCATCAAGGAGCTGGAAGATGAGAGACAGAAGCATCTGACAGTCATAGAGGGTCTAAATGGTGAGATAACCTTGCTGACCTCCAAGCTGGATCAAATGACTAAATCCATCAGAATGTTGAATAAAGGAACTGACACCTTGGAAGAGATCCTAAAGGTTGGACAGAAGTCTAGAACCATATCTGGTTTAGGCTTTGTGAAAAAATCCTCAGCTGAACTCAAACGCCCAAAGGCTAAAGTTCAGAAATTCAAGCGGAGGTCACACCCAATGTCTCAACATCAGGGAACCAGGATGAATAATCATCAGAAGAGGAAATTCCAGAAATGGAGATGTCACCATTGTGGTAGGCTTGGCCATATAAAAGCCTTATGCTACAGGCTTCATGGTTACCCTAACCAAGCCCCTCATGTCAGACCTAAGCATAAGACATATAGACACTATGTCCCCATCAAGAAGCGACAATGGTATGCTAGGTTAGCTCACACATCTCTAAGGGCATCTACCAGAGAAGACTGGTACTTTGACAGTGGTTGCTCAAGACATATGACTGGTATGGAGAATATATTGGTGGATATACAACCTCACACTACCAGTTATGTGACCTTTGGTGATGGTGCTAAAGGAAAAATAAAAGGTGTGGGTAAGCTGGACTGCTCTGGAGTCCCAGAACTGAATAATGTACTGTTAGTAAAAGGACTGACGGCCAACCTCATCAGCATAAGCCAGCTGTGTGATCAAGGATACTATGTTCAGTTCACTAAGGAGCTATGTGTGGTGACAAATGGAGATAATCAAGAAGTTATGAGAGGATCCAGATCCAAAGATAACTATTATCTGTGGGAACCTAAGCTCTCAAAATTTTCCACAATGTGCTCCTCTGCCAAGGAAGAACAGGAGGTGAAGCTGTGGCATAGACGCCTTGGTCATCTACACTTAAGGGGAATGAAAAAGATCATTTCCAAGGAAGCAGTTAGAGGAATCCCAAAGCTGCTTATTGATGAAGGAAGAGTCTGTGGAGAATGCCAGGTGGGCAAGCAAACCAAGATGTCACATCTGAAGCTGGGACATCCTACAACTTCCAGAGTTCTGGAACTATTGCACATGGACTTAATGGGACCTATGCAAGTTGAAAGTCTAGGTGGAAAGAGATATGCATATGTGATGGTTGATGATCATTCCAGATACACGTGGATAAGCTTCATCAGAGAGAAGTCAGATACATTTGATGTCTTCAAAGACCTGTGCATCAGACTTCAAAGGGAAAAGGACAGTTGTGTTGTCCGAATTAGGAGTGATCATGGTACGGAGTTCAAAAATTCCAAGTTTGTTGAGTTTTGCTCGTCTGAAGGAATAAGTCATGAGTTCTCCTCTCCTATAACTCCTCAGCAGAATGGGAGGTTGAAAGGAAAAATAGAACTATTCAAGAATCTGCCAGAGCTATGATTCATGCAAAGAAGCTCCCTATGCACTTTTGGGCTGAAGCTATGAATACCGCTTGCTATGTTCACAATAGAGTCACCTTGAGAAAAGGAACCTCCTCCACTCTGTCTGAAATATGGAAAGGCAGAAAACCCACTGTGAAGTACTTTCATATCTTTGGAAGTAAATGCTACATTCTCACAGATCGTGAACAGAGAAGGAAAATGGATCCCAAAAGTGATGAGGGTATATTCCTAGGATACTCAACTAACAGCAGAGCGTACAAAGTGTTCAACTACAGGACCAATGTCCTGATGGAATCCATAAATGTTATTGTGGATGATAAAGAGGAAGGAATCGATGTCATAGAGGATGTTGGAACATTCCTTGATACTATAACAGACATACCAGTCAAGTCTGAAGAAGTACAGGAGACTCCTACTGAATGTGAGGTAGATGCACCCACCAAAATGCCATCTATCAGAATTCAGAAAGACCACCCTAAGGATCTTATCATAGGAGATCCCAATAGTGGTGTGACTACCCGATCAAGGGAAATTAGCTCAAATTCCTGTTTTGTATCCAAGGTTGAACCAAAAAATGTGAAAGAAGCCCTGACTGATGAATATTGGATCAATGCCATGCAAGATGAACTGGAGCAGTTTAAAAGGAATGAAGTATGGGAGCTAGTTCCACGACCTGAAGGGACTAACATCATTGGTACCAAGTGGATCTACAAAAACAAGTCTGATGAGAAAGGAGTAATTACTAGGAATAAAGCAAGACTAGTAGCTCAAGGATATACTCAAGTTGAAGGGGTTGATTTTGATGAGACGTTTGCACCCGTTGCTAGGCTTGAGTCAATCAGATTGTTGTTAGGTGTAGCATGCATCCTGAAGTTCAAACTGTTCCAAATGGATGTGAAGAGTGCATTCTTAAACGGCTACCTAAATGAAGAAGTCTATGTGGAACAACCAAAAGGGTTCTGTGATCCTAACCAACCTAATCATGTGTACAAGTTGAGGAAAGCATTGTATGGGTTGAAGCAAGCACCTAGAGCTTGGTATGAAAGGTTGACTGAATTTCTGACCTCAAATGGATACAGAAAAGGTGGGATAGATAAGACCCTATTTGTGAAGGATGAAGATGGCAAAATCATGATTGCTCAAATCTATGTGGATGATATAGTTTTTGGTGGAATGTCAGAGCAAATGGTAAAACATTTTGTTCACCAAATGCAATCTGAGTTTGAAATGAGTCTGGTTGGGGAACTGACTTATTTTCTTGGAATGCAAGTCAACCAAATGGAGGATTCTATGTTTCTCTCCCAAAGCAAGTATGCCAAAAACATAGTTAAGAAGTTTGGTATGGATAATGCTCGGCACAAGAGAACTCCTGCACCTACTCATCTAAAGTTAACCAAAGATGATGGAGGGCCCAGTGTTGATAAGTGTTTGTATAGAAGCATGATAGGTAGTCTTCTATACCGAACTGCAAGTAGACCTGACGTTTCCTATGCAGTTGGAGGATTATTGCACCATTGTTCTAATCGGATTTGGAGCACCGTAGAATAGAAGTTAATCTTGTCGTCATTTTACTTTCAAGTCAGATTTCTTTCAAGTTTATACCAGATTCAAGTCTTCAATTTGGAGCAGGTTTTTAATACAATTCGCATTATTATTATTTATCTCTCTCTTAGCTTTTAAATTGTTCATTTCCTCGCACTGCCTTTAATTTGTTTACTTCATTTCTTTGCTTTATTTTTTTTATTTTCCTTGCACAATTACTTGTCAGATTTATTTTATCATCACAAAAGTTTCGCTTTCAAACCATACTTTGAACGTATCATTCTCGTTGTTCACTTTTAAAACAATGTGCACACTTAGCATTGTATTTCCCTAAATGACTTATTCCATGAATCAATTATATGTTATGTTGTTTAACGTAACCATGTCCATCTAAATCCTTAGTGTTGGAAAGTGAGGACCGTCGCCTCGACGGCACTCCGTATGTTGTATCTGTAGGAATACTTTAGGGGTTGTTTTGATTTTAATACAAGTTTTCTGTGTGTAATTTGATCGGTTACTATGAAAGTAGATCCGTGATTAAGTCGGGTAATATCGAAAGTCGTCCGACATTTAAGATAAAACTTGGTTAGTTTTTAATTGATAAAAACAACGAAAGTGATTTGCTAAATTAATTAGGAGATTTTAATATTATTAGAAAGTAATTTTAAAAATATTTTCGGACGCGTTTATAGATTTAGGATCCGGTTGGCCGAGCATATGTCGGAAACCCTTTTATGTTAAAAGTTTTCAATCAAAAGCACTTTTCAACTGAGCCTTAGAGGTAATTATATAAAAAAATTATTTTTTCACTTTAACGCAATACGCGAGCGGTGCAGTGTGAGCGGCTGGTATAGATTAGAGATTAGGTTTGGTTCCTATTACGCTAATGCGACGGTTCCTTTTTAATTAACTCTTTTTCAAGAAAGAAAATATTGCCCCATTAGTAATTCTATTTAGAAACAATATGAGTACTATTTAATCGATGTGAATTACATTCCATTATCATTTTCTCTGAATTTATCTTCACTATTTTTAATTCATGTGCACTCTATACACATGTTTGATTAGCCTTAGTGTAGATGTTTAATTGGCTGCATTGTATGGTAAAACACTAGCTGGATTCTAATGTCTTGACTGATGTCATGACATGCTGTGGAGATGTTTGTTTGACTGCATTGTATGTTAGAATATCTAGTTGTACTCTGATGTCTTGGCTGATGTCATGACATTCTGAGTAGTGTACTGCAGGATTAGCTAATACAGGAGTCATTGAATGTCAAACTGGATGTTATGACATTCATCCCTGTCAGCAGATACTGAGGAATAGAACAGGTGGTGTTCTACTATAACTCAGTATTTATTATCAGTCTGCTCATCAAGAGGATAACAGACCTGATGTAAGTCTCTATGTGTGAATGTCAAATTGGATGTTTTGACATTTATTATTATACGCTGATACTGAAGTATGGACAGATTGGTTCTGTACAGTACAACAAATTGTACAGACTGTTTTCATGAAAAACAGACTTAGCATATGGTCCTTGATTTGGATGTCAAACTGAATGTTGTGACATTCATTCCTGACAGCATATGCTATATTGTAGGTTGTTCAGTTTTTCTGTTTCGGCATTTTTCTCAGGCTATTCTTCAGGGATTCAACAGCTAAGAGAAAATTCAGGAAACCAACAATCAAGCTACATTTAATGAACCTAACAAATAGCCTGTTTGTTAGTAACCTAGTTGTGGAATTTAGGTTAACTCGCTTGACCTTAAATTCAGGAAATACAAGTACAAGGCCCAAGTGCTGCAATATAAAAGGATGGCAATCCTTCTTTCAGAACTCGGGGATTTTAGACGTGAAGATTTAGTGTGTCCATCATACTTCACTGCTGTATTTTTGTGAGTCTTGTATTAGACGTATCTTGTAAGCCAAGCTATTATCACATAGATGATTGCATTGGTATAGGGTGTTCATTGAGTTGTAAGTGTTGTGTCACTCTAAGCTTTTAAGCGTGAGTGCTGTGTATCTTCATTAAAGCTGTTAAGCACAATCAAGAGTTGTTTGAAGTGTGACTTCATAATTGTCTTTAATATTGATTAAAGGTAGTAATCACTGAGGTGATTGAGGGGGAGTCAGTAGGAACTCTGATCTTAGTGTAAGATTGAAATTGCATTGGGTAGGTATTAAGTGATAGGGTTAAACAGTTGGTTTAAGGTCTGAATTAATACTACTAATAGTGGATTTCCTCCCTGGCTTGGTAGCCCCCAGACGTAGGTCATGTTGGACTGAACTGGGTAAACAATTACTTGTGTTATTTACTGCACTTACTTTTAAGTTCTGCATAATTCTTGTCTGTGCAGAATTCGATGTCATAACAACCCGTGTGACATCGAAAGTCTGATAACTAGAATTTCACTTAGATAAACACCATAATGATAGTAATCGATAGATTGACATTTGTCTTTGTGGGACCGATAATCTTTTATATTACTCCGATGTATTTCGTATACTGGCGGAAAGCACGCATCAAGTTTTTGGCGTTGTTGCCGGGGACCAATTACGTCAAGTTTCGTACCTCGTTGTTACACCGTCTAGATTAAGGCACCCCTTTTTGCCAGTCAATGCGAAGAACTCGCAGTATGGAAATTTAGTAGATCCAATAGAAGAGCCCGAAAGATACGCTCGCGCTCATCTTTTGCTCCAATAGATTAGAAGAGCAATGGCTGAAGAACAAAACCAAATACCTCTTAAAGACTTTTCCCTGCCTTCTAAAGAAGAACCCCATTCTAGTATTGTAAACCCTAATACTCCAGCTAATAACTTTGAATTAAAACCGTATTTGTTGCAAATAGTGCAACAAAACTAGTTCGCAGGACTCCCTACTAAGAACCCGAACCAACATTTAAAAGTTTTCATCCAATTAGCTGATACCTTAAAAACCAACAGTGCTTCTCCTGAGGCAATACGTCTAAGACTATTTCCCTTTTTCCCTTAGAGATAGAGCACGATCATGGTTAGATTCCCTTCCAGCAAATTCAATAACCACTTGGAATGACCTAAAGAAAGTATTCCTTGCTAGATACTTTCCACCGAGTAAGACCGATGTCCTACGAAACCAAATAACTAGATTCACTCAACAAGATGGCGAATCACTTTTC